>NC_000069.6:89976225-90276225 GCF_000001635.26 Mus musculus | reverse complement strand
GCTCTGTAGAAAGCAGAGAAATTTGGCCGCAGACTGAAGCAGTCTCTTGGGTGGACCAGAGTTTTGGAAGGTTTCTCCCAAGTAGAACTCTACACCTCTGCTACCAAACACATGTGGTTTATCCACACACAGAAAGGCCCCTACAGTTTCCCAGTTCTCTTCCCATTGAAATCTAACTACTTCATCTAGCTCTGACTTTTAAAAAAATTTTTCTTTTGATACAAAGTCTCACTGAAAATTTTTCTTTTGATACAAAGTCTCACTATAGCCGGGAGTGGTGGCGCACGTCTTTAATCCCAGCACTCGGGAGGCAGAGGCAGGTGGATCTCCGAGTTCGAGGCCAGCCTGGTCTACAAAGTGAGTTCCAGGACAGCCAGGGCTATACAGAGAAACTCTGTCTCGAAAAACAAAAAAACAAAACAAAACAAAGTCTCACTATGTGTTCCAATCTGGCCTGGACCTCACTATATAGTACAAGGTATGTAACAATCAACCATCCTGTCTTAACTCCACAAGTGCTAGGGATGCAGGTGTGAACCATCATATCGGGAACCAAGGCTACCTTGCCAGTCCCTACCCACCTGTCTGAGAGCTGCCCGACTTTTGCTGCTCGGCCACCTGTTGCTTCTGCTGCTGCTGCTGCTGCTGCTGCTGCTGTTGCTGCCTTCGGTCCTTTAAGGGCTGGCGGAACTGAGCAGCCCCCAGGACAACATTCCGGAGCTTGGCCCAGCGTAGGCGTCCACCCGGAGTACCAGATGGCCATTTGCTTTCCAGCACTGCCTGCCAAACACAGGGACGGCCAGGATGGCCTAGTGATGCCTTTGCTGCCTGTCCTGAACCCCAAGGGCCACCTTTTTCTGCAGACTTGCTGTCTAGGACTGTCTGACCAGTGGCTCACCCAGAAACAAAAGCCGCAAAGAGACATGGTCAGTAGTAATGGGGAAAAGTATATTTAGACCATTCTACTTGTTTGTTTAAGTATTTATGTACTTATTTAGGCAGGGTCTCACTAAGTAGTCCTGGCTGGCCTGGAACTCACTATGTAGATCAGGCTGGACTTGAACTCAAGATAGCCTCCTGAGTGCTGGGATTAAAGTTGTGTATCATCATGCCCATGCCCAGCTAGACTCTATAAACTGAATAGCTTTGAAGAAATTACCTCAACTATTTGACTATTTAGGTTTTTTATCTGAAAAACAGAAGACAGTTTAGCATCACGGTTAAGAAGCTGAATTCTGAGCTGGGCTGGTGGCGCATGCCTTAAATCCCAGCACTCAGGAGGCAAAGGCAGGCAAATTTCTGAGTCCGAGGCCAGCCTGGTCCACAGAGTGAGTTCCAGGGCAGCCAGGGCTACAAAGAGAAACCCTGTCTCGAAAAACAAACAAACAAACAAACAAACAGCTGAATTCTGGATAAAAATTTGCTTATATTTTGACTCCTTAACATGCTTATGGGCAAATTTTTTAATTCTCTAGAACCTCAATTCCTGTAATATAGAAAATGACCATTTTATGCCCTGGGGCACTGTGGAGGTAAAGTTATTTAAAATGTATAATTAATCTGGAACAGTATGGCATGGAGTTTAAGGTTGTGGTAAATAAGAATCAAAATAGCTAAGTCTGAAAAAACAAAAACAAACAAAACCCTCAGTCTGTGCAAAGGCAACAAAGGATGACAATGGCTACAGGACCAGGTAGAATTGCAAGCCTAATCTCCAAGGAATGGGGACAGCAGCAGCTCTCAGAGTACCCTCCCCACACAGGCCGGAGTATACACTGCCATTCTACCTCTAATCCCCAGTTAAGTACCTTGTTGTAGTAACCGTAAGTGATGGTGTTGGGCACAATGCCTGCCCGTCGCATCTCTAGCATGACTCGCACAGACAGAACGGGCTGCCCATAGTGTGAGCAGAGCTGCATCAGCACGCGGTAACACACCTAGGCCAAGAGAGGCACAGGATGGAGGAGACCAAATCTCAGCAAGCATCTTCTTCCAGCCTTCCAATTCTCCCAGGACTCGCCCGCTCCCGGAAGTCTCCACTGTTTTCTCCTGCACGTGCCCATGCACTTTGCGATTGTTGATGGTGAAGCTACTTAACCCTGGGCTACCCACCCACTTTAACTGGTCTCCACCTCTCCCTTCTCACAGTCCCTCCAGTCGCATATCCTGGCTGGGATCGCAGGCGGGTATGAACACGCAGGGAGTGGGCGCCTACCTCATCAGGGAGCACCACCTTGCGGTTCTCCATTTCCCGTAACACGTGGTAGGCCGTATGTAATGCACGCACCCGGGAGGGTACGGAACGCACGTAGGCGGGCAGGCATAAGAACCACAGTCCGTAGCAGTGACCCAGCAGGCACCGGGCCCACAGCTCAGGCACAGTGGCTGACTTCTGTGCCATTCGCTGTGCAACCTTCATCTCCTAGGTGGGGTTAGAAACACACCAAGATAAGTATAATGCCGAGGCAGATCTTTTCTTATTTTGATATTTTTCTGAGATAGGGTCTTGTCATATACCCTAGGCTGAACTCAAACACTACATCTTGCCTCAGCCTCCTGATTACCGGTCAGTGTGGGAAGTAACGCTTTTCCCGAGAGAGGGTCTGTGTTCTAAGGAGGCAGGAGAACTGAGGCACAGCCGAAGCTACAACCCTCCCGGGAACGTCAGTAGGGCAAGCAGCCTGGCCCTGGAGCATGAGTGAACACCTTGCAAGATGTAGCCAGCTTCCATGTCCCCAGAATGCTCAGGGATGAAGATGAGGAGGAGGGCAAATGACATGCTAACAGAGGCTAATGTTTGTACAGCATTTTGTTGTTGTTTGTCTTTTTTGTTTTTGTTTTTTTTGTTTTTTTGTTTTTTGTTTTTGAGACAGGGACTCACTACGTAGCTCTGGCAGTCTTGGAACTCACTCTGTAGATCAGGCTGCCTCATAGAGATCCTCCTGCCTCTGCCTCCCGAGTGCTGGGATTAAAGGCATGTGCCACCAACACCTGGTTGTTCAGTATTTTATTTTATTTTATTTTATTTTATTTTATTTTATTTTATTGTTAATGTGCCAAGCTCCCAGCAGCTTTATGGGATAAGCACCATGGTTATCCTGATCTGACCATGAAGCAACCGCCCTTGTGTCAGGTTCTCCTCCAAGGCCCACCACCGGTTACCTGTTTGGTTCGGCGAGGTGCAGGACTGCTGGGAGCACTCCGGGATGGGCCTGGCACAGGGAGGGCCCCCTGTTGTTCCTGAGGAGACTCAAATAGCTCAGCCTTTAGCTCTGGAAACCCATCATAACTGGAGGGACAGAGACCGTGCAGACAGTTAGCACAGAGCTAAGCGTTGGACATTGGGGCAGGATGATAGAAGACCCTCTTACCAGTACTGAGGAGTAGACTCACTGCCTTCCAGTACTGGTGGTTCCTCTGGGGGTGTGATAAAGACAGTGAGCTCACTTCCTGATAGTTCCTCCAGCTCCACTAAGGGTGTTGGTTCGGGCTTCTCCTGCTCTGGGTGAACCTGGACCAGGACAGACGGTAAGAATAAGAGTTAAGATGATGAGCAAGGTAGGGAGCCAGGGTGCCCAGAAGATGGCTTCTCCCAGAGACACACAGTCATAGGAAAGGAGTCCTAGAGATCTATCTGGAGGTGCAGAGTCAGGAATGAAAGTAAACGTAAACGAACCATGTATGGCTGCACAGGTTGTACTGTGCCTGATTCCAGCCAATGCTGTCACCACTGACATACACAGTTAGTGGCCTGAGGGTAACAGAGACAAGTAGGAGGAACTCACTGGTCAGTTGGCACTCACAGAGGGGATATTGCCCATTACCTTGTCAACACAAGAGTCAAAGAATTCCAGGGCTGCGTGCCGGGCGGAGCCAAAAGAGCATTCCTCGATGAACTGTGAGAACATCTGTGTGTGCAGCAGCTGAGAGTACAGCTTGTGGCTTGAGCGTTCCCGGGACTTGAGGAAACCTGAGGGGGTAAGGATGGGTCAGGAACAGGGTTACCATGGTTACCACAGCTCTCTGCTCACAGCCATCTCCTCCCTGCACCGAGCTTTTAGCTCTTGCCATTTAGGATCTATGGCTCTCACAGCACTCCCATAGAACAATTTAGCTCTCCGGCACTATAGCTCCATGGAGTCCTTTGCGTTTGTCTGTTTCTATCTACTGCTGCAGACTGGGAATTATCCAATGGACACATCCCTCGTCAAGTTATACTCATGGCTGCTGCTCACTACCAGGGTGACTACGTTCATGTTATGCTAAGGGATCCCAGACAGTAGGACACATTCACCCACATACCCTTATTCCCTCCAAAACCAGAGTTGTGGAGGAGGAAGGAGCAATCTACTCCTCCCAGCCTTCCCATGGAGCCCTGCACCCCCCCCCCCCACACCCTCCCTCTGATCCTTTTGCAAACCAAAACAGAGCCTCTTTATTTACCCTGAAGGTAAAAAAGGTTGTCAACATCTCGAGACCCCTCAGAGGGGGCCTGCGTGAGAGGACGGAGGAAGTTCCGGTAACCTTTGAGCAGACAGGCCATGAAGCGCAGGAAGGCTCCCTGGACTTCCCGTTCCAGGCGAGTCCTGCGGCCACACACAGCCTCATAGTCTGTCAGCAGGAATTCCAGGGAGGCCTCTTCCTCTGGTCCAGTGTAAGCTGGGGAACAACATGTCTGAGAGTCAAAGGTAGCAATGGAGGGGCTTGTCTCACTCTGTTTTTCACACAAATGTCTCATCTTCACCACCAGCTTCTGACAGATCTTGCACCAGGGGTGGCCAAAAATTTATGGTTGGGTACCAGTTTCAAGGCTCTCCAGTGGGATGCTCAACCTCCTTGGTAAGCTCAGAAATGCTGCTTCCCCTACCCCTGCTCCTAGCTTCATTTTATTCCCAACTCAGCCACTTCAGAGAAGGTCTGTTGCCCCCTGGACCCTCCCTTCAAACTGCAGATTTGAGGCCAACAACCTCCCAAGCCCACCAGCTTCTCACTCTGGTCCAGCTGCTGGTACAGACTTGTCAGGGTGGCCAATAAAAGCTTGTATGGTCTTCGGGGCAGGGTCCTAGCGGAGAGGGGCTTCTTTTCCTCCTTTCTGAGAGATAACATACAGAGAAAGGATGTTGGGGCTCCTACCAAAAGCTCTATGAGCCAATAAAACCCCACACATCAGCCCTTGGATGTCCATTCTCCTCTAGCCCTCAGATGGTACTTAGCCTCTTACTGGAAGAGCGTGTTGGTATCAAGATCAACACAGATGACGTCAGCAGGTGGGTCATGCAGATCGAAATAACTGGAGTGGATACCCACAATGAAGGGCACGGGGGCACTCAGCACATCCGCCAGCACTAGCGGGCACAATGGGATGTAGGGACACTGCCAATGCAGAGGGAAGATCATCTGAAACATGAAGGAGTGAGAACTGGTGAGTATGGGGCACTGGCCTTGGGGAGGAGGGGCCTACTGAAAGAAGCCTTTGAGCTAATCTTGAAGAAAGATCCCGTGTCTGACAACTGTACCCAGGTGGAAACACCGAAGACCCTTTCCGTACGGAAGGAGGAGAGTCCAGATCTGGGTGAGGGGGCACCAGAAAAGACAGCAGTTCTGGAGAAGCAGACTAGATAATGTGACACTCACTGAGACAAGGGCCTCGCACACGCTGGTGAGCAGATCTGGCCGCAGCGAGTGGACCAGCAGTTTGTGCTCTGTGAGCACAGCCAGCAGCAATGTAATAGCCAGTTCTGGGCCCAGGTTCTGCAGCAGCTGCAAAAAGCTAGCACCACTGCAGGAAGCAGAAAAATAAAGGGTCACAAGAGACTCTTTCCCAGACACTGGACACAGACCACCAGGGCTAATCTGCAAAGATCTCGACAGCTAGAGTCATCTGAGGCCTATGCGTCTCCTATTATATCTCATGTTGTCAAAGCCTCCCCCAACCCCGCCATTGAGGCACATACCTGAGGGGCAGGGGTGAGGAGACAGGTTGACAGAGGAGCAGGTTGTCATAGGGAGACATCTGGGAGAGGAGCCACAGGTCAGGATGCTCATAGCTAGTCCCTGCCAACTCCTCTCCTTCCGTCCAGCCCAGCCCTAGGCTCACCTCTCACCTGCACTAGGATGCGTGGTCTCTGTGGGGATGGGAATGGGACGTTGTGAATGAAGTGGGAGATGTGCCTAGGGAGAGAGGAAAAGGGTGAGGTCGACTCTCCAATCCGTCCCCGGTCTTGTCACCCCACACAGTCTTATCACTTCTAGCCTCAAGACCCTCATTCCTCCCTAAAGCCCACCTCTTGACAGGGACCAGCTTTATACACAGGCCTTATGTGTATTAGAGAAGAGATCACTTTGCCTGAAATGGAGGCACATATCTACAACACAATGAAATCCAAGCCAGCCAGGGCTATATAGTGAGCCCTGCCTCAAAAGTAAGTAAGTACTCGAAAAACAAAACAAAACAAAAGTTAAAAAAAGTAAATAAATAAGTGAATGAAAGAATGAATGAATGGACAAATGAACGAACAAAATATATATCTGTTGGACATACACAGGTCTATCTAATTAACAAGTGCAGGCTAGATTCCAGGCTCTGCTTACCGCTAGCCAGAAGTTTAAATGGACAAACTATATAACCAGGTACTGCGTCACTGTCCCTTAGGTGCTCAGTGAAGCTCCCCCAATTCCATTCTAGTGTCTCCCATTTATCCTCTCTAGTGCATCATAACCCCCCAGTGTCAGGAGAGCCGTGCTCACGCTTCCAAGGGCAGACGATGGGGGCCTGAGACGGAGTATCGGTAAAGGAAGGTGAGGAAGGCTCGGAAGGCTGGGAAGGCAGGCCAGCGGGACAGCACAGCTATGGCTCGTCGGCTGCGCACAGCTCGGCCTCCCAGCGCCCGGCCCCGTTCCACGGCACTCATCAGGCCCAGTGCCCGTGCCTGCCTCTCTGACAGCCTGGCCCTCGGGAACGCTTCATAGAACTGCAAAGCAGCACCATACACCTGGTGGGGATATAGGGATAATCAGAGGGGCCCCCTCTGCATTATGTGGACCCCTTATCACACTCCACACACCCACCTTATCACCAGCAGCGCCTGTGAGCACAAAGGTGGAGAAGACAGGTACTGGGTACTTGGTCTGGGCAGGCCAGCACTCAATAGTGGCCCCCATGGGCAGACAGAAGACAGGGACTGACTCGGGCAGCGGAAACGCCTCATTGTCTTCCTCTGGGTAGCGGCCCAGCAGCTCTATACCCCAGCAGGATTAAGAGTACATATTAGAGCGAAAGGTCCATTTGATTCCAGGTAAAGAAACTCGAGTATCCCAAAGAAGGGCTAAGTGGCAAAGAGATGTAAGTTCTAGGGTCACTGAAGTTGCCAGAGGGTCAAAGGGTAGGACATAAAAAGAAGCCACTCACCTGCCTCATACACCAGTGTGTTGGCCTTGGCCAGGCCTACCTTGTAGCACAGGTACACTGCTGGGCCCCACTGTCCCCAGAAATGACAAGAGATAAGCAGACACATCACTAACATCGGTTTCTGGATTCATCTTCTCTCTACTTCCCTTTAGTTATCTTTTGTCTTCAAAGATGTTCCTAATTCCAGTCCTCCCACCAAGTCACTTCTGATCTGGCCTGGTGTCAATGGCCTCGGCCCCCAAATACCCTTTGTGCCGCCCCATGTCCATACCCTTACACTAGTTCTTCAGGTTTCAGCTCTCAATACCTCAGCACCACTCACCATGCCAGGGTTGAGGTTGCGGGGTAGCCGGCAGTAAGTATGAGGAGTACCCTCACCCTTGCTGGGCAGAACCAGGCAGAGGTCAGTGATGCCCAGGGCATGCAGCCCTGCCCCTTCTGCTGCCCGCCGATACATGAGGTAGGTGCGGGGGTGCCCGGGGCCTGGAGGGGCCAGATTGGCTGAGTGGCTATACGGTGTCGTGTCAAGCACTTGGAACCCAAGCTTGGGTCGTTCCTTCCCTTCATATAACACCCTGGCACAGAGGGTAGAGACATCAAGGGGTTAGGATAGAAAGAGTCTTGGATCCTGCTGGATCTTCCTACCTGGTCTCCTAAACCTGCCATGCTCTCTTAGCCTTGTCAAACCCTGGTAGTATAGCCCACCACTTCCTACTTAGGTCTGTGCTCTAGGATCCCTTCAGTCAGTAACCATCCCTTCAACCCATACCTTCCATAGCTCTCAAGAGTAAGCACTCAGAACCAACAGGCTCTGCAAAGTTCAAAGTTCCTCACACGGGTTACTTCATTTAATATTCTGAGCCAGCCAGAGAGGAGCCACTATCCTCATTTTGCAGATGAGGAAACGTTGACCGCAGCAAAGGCAGTGAGCCCATTCTCTTGACCTCTAGCCTATTCCGCTGTGGTCCCCACATTCCTCCTCTTGACCCATATCCCTACCTCTTCTAGCTCATTCAAAGGTCCCTCCCAGCTTCCTCTAGTGCCAGCGTGGATAGGGGTACGTACCCCAGCTCAACGAGGGGGGGCTTGTCACGCCCCCTGCGGTAGCAGATGACTGGTTGAGTTCCACCCAGGAGCCCAGCACTGAGCTCCAAGGGGTGGCCACCCGCAGAAGTCTGAATGCATGTATAGCCCTGGGGCACCTCCTCGCCCAGTGCCCTAGCGATGACTGCCACATCTGTAATAGGTTCAGCTGGCCGGGGAGGGCGCAGGGGCCCGGTAGGCTCGGGAACCCACTTCTCCTCAGGTATAGGCGCTCCATTTCCTGCAAGCCCAGCCACCACAAAGTAATCCACCAACCGGGGAGGCCGCTCCTCTGCCATGGCCTCTGCTTCACTCACTGCATCTGGAATGGTCAATCGAGGAAGAGATGGAGCAAGAGAGGATAATGTTCCCATGGCAACGATAGTGGACACCCCCCCTTCTTCTTCCTAGTTCTTCTAAGGAAAGGATAAATGATCAGCCAATCTTGAATTCTTCCACCTGTGACATCACCAAACTCTCATATTCCACCACAGCTCCTTAGAGACCACTAGGTCCTTCCTTCTTAGTGACATCAGCCCTTTTTTCCCAAAGAACCCAAACTCCACTCTACAACACACAACTGACATATTCCTCACCTATTCCTTTAAAGGCCTGCCTCTCCTTGCCCGCTACAATTACGTCTCAGAGAACACAGTATTTTCTGTAATGGCCTGCAATGACATCATTCACTCTGGCTACCACATTACACCAACTTTTGCTTTGTCAAAGGTCTCTGCTCTTGTAGCAACACCACAAGAACCTTCCGATGCAGCTAATGTTCTTAAAGCACCCATCCTTTCATTTCTAGAAGACTTTACAGATGCCTAGGAAGGCTTACAAAACCCAAGATTTAGCTTCTGCTCATCAGATTTCAAGTATCCTTTTTTTTCCCTAGCTTAACTTTACCTAGTTGGCCAAGCAACCAGGACTTTCCCATCTCCAGGATCCTTAGGTGTCTGTAGTTAGGCACAAAGGGACTGTAGGAGTCAGCTCCAGTCATGCCATGCCCGCGCCACCCAGCCCAAGACAGAATCGGGGCCACAACAGCCTATTGGTAACTTATCTCACCTGCCTCCATGGCCTGACCCTGGGGAGTGGAAGCCCCAAGAGTCCTGAGGTGCCCCAGGGTGCTGAAGGTGGGAAGAAGCCTGGCGGGTAGCTTGCAAGGGGCTAGAGGCTGAGAGAGTGCTTCAGAGGGGAAGGGAGGCTACTTCCTGAAATGGCTGCGAAGGGGAAGCTGTCGCTAGCTCAGCATAAGTCAGCCTATGGGTGTGTGGTATCGCTGGGGGGGCGGGGGGGATAGTACTGTTTAAGGTGCCAGCACAGCATCAGACCAACGCAGACCTCCCACTAAGGGTCCTGTGCAAGGCAGGGAAGCTTTTAGTGTCTCCAGGATGCACAGTCTATTTAACCTCCCGCTCTTCCTCAGAGAACTAGAGCCAAACCGACTGTCTTCTCAACCTGGCCTCTGGACACACATGCCCCAACTCAAGCTAAATTTAGCTTGAGCTTCTCTACATCTGAGAGGTGAAGCCAGGAGTCAGCGTCAGCCTCCTGATTTAACTCCAGGACACAGCTCACTCTCTCATCCACTGCAGGCCAATAGTAGTTCTGTGCTCCAGACAGTAGGCAAAAGCCGTTAGATGAGACCCTCTATAGGCAAGTGGGTGGTCCCGGATCAACAGGACTTGTGTGTCCAGGCCTTCCCTTATCCAGCCAGGGAAGAGTCCTATAGAATGCAGCCCCTTCTCCCTTGGGGGAAAACAACGGCACTGGAGCCACTTTGGGTCCCAACGCCCACATGCCGAATGACGGGAAGTCGGGGCTAGGGCAGAGGGCGCGGCGCGGGGGAGGTGGCTGAGCAAGAGGCCGGAGGGCCGAGAGAAGCGCGCGCGGGGACTGCCGAGGACGTGACGGCAGCAGCGCCAGCAGCCGCGTGACCCAGGCGGGAAGGAGGGGTGCTCTGGCTTGAGCGCCCGCGGGAGCTCCAGGTTGTAGGATGTCGAGCACAGCTAGCTAGCTCTGGGTTGCGCCCTCCCCTCCACTTTCACTTCTCTGGGAGGGAGGAAGCGGAACCAGATGCGCAGCGTAGAACAGCTGGGGACAGTCCCTGGAGCCGCCCGCCCTCCGCCCGCCCTAACCCGCCCGCCGCCCCGCCCGGTCCGGCCCCTACCTGCCTGCCCTGGGACTCCCCAGCCGGCCCGCTGGCGGGTGGCTCTGAGGGCGGGCTGGCGGGCCGGCGGGCGGCTGGGCTGCTATCCAGCCCCGGACATGGCGCACTCGACTTAGGAGCCGCTCGCGCCCGGGCTGAAGGAAGAAGCAGCAGCCGAGGGCGCCGGGCACGGTGGAAGAAGATCTGGGCGGTCCCAGCGTCCCCGCGCGCTGCGCCACGCGGGGACTGCTGCCACACCACACCGCTAGTTCCAGCCGCGCGGTCCTCCCGGCTCCCACGTTGCTGGGGACCCCAAGCTCTTCAACGCGCCCTGCTTTCTCCACTCATACCCGCCCCCCACCCCCCCAGGAGCCGCGGGCGCCTCCGCTATTCTGCCCCCCCCCACACACCCGGGCCTGCGGCCGTGACCCTGGCTAGCGCCGGCCCAACACCCTGCCGCCTGCAGTGCGACCCCTGGTGGCTGGGAGGGCCCCCTGCAACCAAGCGGATTCCCACCACCCGGAGGAAAAAGCAAGACACTGACCCCAGATGGCCCCGAAGTCAGAGTCGGTGCTCCTGTCCTGCCCTACCGTCAGATGTGGCCACTGTGCCACAGCGAAGGCCCTGAAGACCTAGACCTGGGAAACCCAGGTGACTCCCCACTTCCACGTTTAGAACCCACTGGCCAGAGCCAGAAACTCTCAGTTCTTCTTTCGAGAAATGACAAGAACATTGAAAAAGAGGAAGAAAGGCATGAAGCCGAATAGTGGAGGTGTAGCACTCCTTTCACTATGCTGGGTGAAGTCTAACAAAGCCTTCGTGGAACATGGTTGTCTCCCAAGGATCTATTGCGTTAAACCCAAATGGAGCAGTGAAATGGATGAATCGACATACAGTCCTCAGAACATGAGATTGCTTAGGTCCCCCAAACATAAACCAAGTAAGCCAGCTAGGCCTGCTTACTTCTCTCTAGAAGCATCAACACTGGCAATAGCCTCCTCCAGGAGAGGGGAGGATTTTCTAACAGAAACAACTGTGACTTGGGACAACAGCCTCTCCTTACCCAGGGCTTCAGAAGAGTAACTTGTCAGGCTAGTCACGGTGCCCCATCCCCTGATGCTGCAGCAGGCAGGGCCTTAAACAAACAAGGGCACATAAGGTGACTTCCTGCTGCCTCGGTGAAGTCTGTATAGGCTTTAGGATACATCCAGTTTGGGACCTAAATCTGAGAATGGTGCTTCCGCACAAGCACAAAAGTTCTGAGAGGATTAACGCACACCCGTAGCCCTAGCACTAAGGAAGCCAAGGTGCCAACGGGCACGTGTGACTTCTAGGTAGTCTGCCCTATGTAAGAGAAATCCTGTCAAAAAACAAACAAACAAAAATGCAACACAAAAGAACCTATGGCACCAAACCTCCTTAGGTCCCCAGCCATGTACCAAATAGCCAAGCACACAAAAGGTTTAATAGGATTTTTTATTAACATATAATATATTTAATAAAAAATAATATCCATTCTGGCTCTCTCTTCCATTGCAAGGGGAAGAGAAATAGGGAGGGGCTGGTAGTGCCCATCCCTTCTGGACAAGCCCTCTCTCCAAGATTTCCCTCTACACCTTGCTTCCCAACAGGCTCTGACCTCCAGACAGACGGTTTTCAAAGTTACAAGTGCTTTTAGGCCCTCCCTTGAATTCCCCCAAGCCCACCAGACATACAGCATTCAGGGGCCACCTGGCCAAGCCCCTTCCCTTTCCTCAGTTTTAGGATCCTTCATTCATATTAGAAAAAGGATCTGGGGGCAGAGAGTAGTCTCTACTGGCCAGGGGGAAGGGATGAAGACTGATGGGACAGGGCCATGAAGAAGGATGGCAGTGAGGTCCCCTCACTGTAGCCGATCACTACGGAATGAGTCCTCCACAGCAGGGTCAGGCAGCAGGGCACAGGGGTCACTCAGCATAGTTAGTCCTTCCAGGCCCAGTGGCTCCATGCGCAGCTCATCTTCTAGCCCCAGGCCCAGCTCCAACCCAGATGCTGACACCTCAAAGCCAGGCACTCCAGCCAGGGCTGCTGCAATCTCCTTAGAGAAACCTGGGGAAGAGTCTCCTGTGTGTACAAGAGGTGGGTAAGGATCTCAGGCCACACCTCCAGACCCCTCAAGCTCCTATCACAGCAGTGAGGCTGTCAACTCTTCCTGCCAGTCTCCACCAGCACCCACACTCCCTTACCTGTGAGTATGATATTAGGTCCTGAGCCATGGCGGGAACAGTGGGTCAAGTTCTGGTGGTTGAGGACGTGAGGGTCCTGGGGGCCACTCATTGATCCCTCACTCCCTAAAAATCCAGGACCTTCAGAAAAGGCAGGGGGATCCAGCACCAGGCTGGTTGATGGGCTCTCCATGTTGAATTGCTCCAGCTAGGGACACACAGACAGACCTTAAGGAAGTGGGCTTCAGAACAGGGTGTCCTGCCTAGCTCTGCTGATATGTCCCCTTTGCCTAGCAAGCCCCATCCACCCAGGAAGAGAGGCAAAGACAGAAGGAGGTGATAGCAAGCAGAGCCAACAGAAGCGAGCACGGGGCCCGAAGAAAGTGTGGGCACCGTACCTGCTGGGCCAGAGCATGTGCATGCCAGGAAGAGAACGGGTCAAGGCAGGAGTCATCAAAGAGCAAGCTGAGCAGAAACAGAGGGGCAGGAGTAGGGGTCAAACACAGGAAGACAGGAGCCCCAAGCTGGCATTGCTATGTTACCTAGGGGAAAAAGAGGTCCACCCATATCTCCCAATTCAGCATACCAGTGACCACTCAAGTAACTGACCCACCCTCAGCCCACCCCCATCCCCCATTTCAGAACTATGAGTTTGCATACTCACATTCCCCAAGCTGAAGTCATTTATTGGGCGGTGGTAAGGCTGTTGCCCATGTCCACTGGACCCAGGTGGGTACAGTGCCCCATAATGTGGCTGCCTGCCTGGAGGCTGTCCACCTGAGGGCTGCACTAAGCAGGCCTGAGAGGGCAACTGCTGTAGAGACTTTGGGGTGGGTGGATGGGTGGGTATAACTAGACTTGGGGGGCTATATGGGTATGGGGGCAATCGCTGGTCAGTAGGCAATTTACTGGTATCCAAGGGAACGCCCTGAAAAGGGAGAAAATTTATTCTTTAGTGTGATCCCCCAAAAGAACTCTTAAGAGTTCCCCACCTTGTA
The DNA here is from genome assembly GCF_000001635.26 of Mus musculus. NCBI lineage: Eukaryota > Metazoa > Chordata > Mammalia > Rodentia > Muridae > Mus > Mus musculus. The sequence goes on along the minus strand of NC_000069.6, from coordinate 90,262,380 downwards.
AGCTGTACCTGTCCTCAATACAAACATAACAATGCTCCAAGCCATGTGTACTGGTGCGGCCCCTGTAACCTCAGCACTCTGGAGGCAAGAGCACTGCCTCTGCTTGTCTCCCCACTCTCCCCCAAGCCAACACCACCCTAGGCTTCCACGCACATCTCTGGGGTTGGTGGAAATTACACAAAATGCCTATTAAAATGTAGGTGCTCAGTGAGGCTAAGCCCAGCAAGGTTAATCTTAAACCCGTTCCGTAAGTGACTGTTCCTAATCCCCGGTACCTGGTATCAGTAACTGGTTCCTTGTGACAGCTCACTAGAGACTGACTGTTAATGCCACAGGGAGGATGACCACTACTGTTCTGAAGCCCTGGAGGGGCTTCACGGACCAGAGGGGAGGAGAGGAAGAAGTAGAGGAGATGTGGAAGGAGAAGTGCCCTCCCTGGCATGGCTTCCCTACAGGAGAGGGTACAGATGGAACACAGAACATACATCCAGGAAACAGCCATGGAGTAGGGCAGAGGACGGCAGAGAGGAGGAAAAGAATAAGGGGAAGGAAGAACAGGAGAAAGATTTGAAAACTTTAGCACGGAGGCAAGTCTGAAAAGAAAAAGGAAAAGAAAGCTAGGCAAGGTAGCTCATGCCTGTAGTCCAAGCTCTTAGGAGGCAGATGCAGCAAGGATCAGATGCTCCAGGTCAGCCTCAACTATATCCTGAGTTCAAGGCCAGATGAACTACATGAGACACCATCTCCACCATTTGCGCAAATGTTGGGAAATTACTTTCAGTTCAGGCACCAAGTTTTTCACTTATACAGAGTGAAAGGACTGAGCTCTGTGGTCTGAGACTCTCGGGCTCTATGAGTTCCACTGACGTAGGGGAAATAGGAGAGGGATGAGCCAGAACAGAAGTGATGGGGGATGAGCGGAACTGGCAAAGGAAGGATAAGAACAAAGACAGGCCAATGGATAAGCTACACTGGCACCTGTGCTATGCCCGATGCCGAATACTCAGTGTATGTTACTGCATCCGATGTTCACAAAACCATGAAACTGCTGAGGCTCAGAGAAGTTCAATAACGTGAACAAAGCCAAGTATCAAGAGGCAGAACTATGATGTGAAACCAAAAGGTGTAATGGCAGAGCTTGTACTCTTAAGCGAAGAAGGGAAAGAGAGATACAAGATGGGTTGGGACAGGGCAGAGGAACGGAAGGGGATGGATGAGACAGGGGCAGGCACGGGAAGGAGAAGGGAGACATATGGAGGGAAGGTGGCCACGCATACCTGAGTGATGGAAGACAAGGTGGGTGACATTGTTGGCGAAAACTGTTTGGGCAGCTGCTGTTGGGACCTTCTGGCGTCGGCTGGGCCCGCGGGCAAGCTCAGGGGGCTGAGGGGCACACGACGGTGGCGGGGAGAGGCCCCAGGAGTAGAAGCTGGGTAAGGGGGAGCACTCAGGACAGGAGATGAAGTGGACGAAGAGGAAGAGGAGGAGGAAAGGGCTGGGGCACTAAGTGACGGGTGGCCCAGGGAGGTGGTGGGCAGTGCATGGTGGGCCAAGGAGGAGGCAGGCAGTGATGGGTGACTATGGGAGCCCTGGAGCTGGGGTTGAGGACTACTTAGGGAAGCCTGGAGGTTGGGATTGCTTAGGGAGGACTGCAGGGATGGGTGGCTAAGAGGTGAGTGAAGTCCTGCAGACACAGACAAAAAACCAGAGATGCCAACATTACCGATGGGAACTCAAACCCCTTTCCGACCAGAATGGGTAGCAGTGACCAGACTATGGCGACAAAGGTCCTCCCTACTCTGTCCCTGACCATGAGATCGGCACTACTCATTTGGGGGTTATTGTCCGTCTTTTTTTCTAGGAAAAGCCACACCTACTCATTCTTGCTTGGTGAGAATTACAATGAGGAGATATGAGGTGCAGGGTCTGTGGGCAGTCACAGGATCCCAGGCACCATTCTAGCCTCTCAATACCTTGTGGTAACATAACCAGGATAAGGTAGCCACTCACCTGGTACATCATAGCTGGGGCCCAAGCCCAGACCTCCACTGATGCCCAAATGGGTCATAGTATGGGTCAAATTGGTGGTACTGTTGCCCCCACTCAGGCTGGGATAGACTGTCTCCTCAGGGTCCAGGGGTGTGGGCAGTGGAGGAGGGAAGTGTAGGTTGGTGAGGTCAGGTAGGGAGCCTCCTGTGTTCATGGCAGGTGGGAGGACAGGCACATTAGCAGGCTGGTCAGGAGATGGAAAGATGCTAGGGAAGACAGAAGAAGAAAGACAGGTAAAGAGAAAGTGGTCAGAGAAGAGCAGAAATCAGTCTTTCTATCGGCTTCCTTTCTCCCCTCCATCTCACTCCAGCTTTACAGGGCTGCTTACTTGATTCCAGGGACTTCACAGGATCGAGGTCGAGAGGAAGATGAGGACAGCTGAGAAGAGAAGGAAGGGGGTTAGAAATGAGGACAGATCTCAGTGGGAGCCCTGGAAGGGCTGTCTCAGGGAAGGAGGAGAGCAGAGAGATAGAGGAGGACACCCACCCGGCAGCCCATACCTACCTTCTTAGCATCCCAAGGTTTCAGCAGATGCTTGTCATCTACCACGTTCTCCTCAATAGCAGGGACTTGAAAGAGAAAGACTGGTGAGGGCAAAGCTGGAGAAGAATCCAGGAAGGCAGGACAAGAAGCAAAGGCAGCCAAGACTATTCCCTGACCCAATACAAAGTCCCAGACATCTGGCATTCGTTTACCCACAGCTGGTAAGGAACACATACCTTTAGCATCCATCTCACCATCCAGAAAACCTGCATGGGATACAACAGGGGTGGCTGCAGTGCCTACTTATTTGTCTGCTTCAGTAAAAAGCTCCACAGTTACTCCCTGGGGCCACCTACCTCCTCCTCGGCGGCTGGGCAGGACACTGGGAGGTGTGGGGCCTGGATAAGTGTCTTGGGGGTTAGGGTTCATCACACTTGTGTGAAGAGCAGAGTCAGAGCTTGTCCTGTTGGAGGAGTAGAAATGAGTAGCAGTAATAGTCTTCCAGATACCAAAACACTGCCTGGCAGTGGAATATTCAAACTGGTCTAGAAAAGGGGATGAAGTAGAGTAGGGCCCCCAGACAGTACAGGGAAGAGATGTGGACTAAGGAAGTCAAGGGCCATCACCTGTTAAGTGCAGACGGCAGTCTAAACAACTGCCCCTTCTCAGCTGGGAGGTTGCCCCAGGGCATCATCCTAGGATAGAAAAGTTATGAGGAGGAAGAAGGCGCTGGCAATGGATGAGAAAGGCATGGGGGTGGGAAAACGTATGGCAGCCAGGGTGGATACGGAAAGGCCTTGGCACCCAGTATCGTGCCTCTTTCTGCTTTTCTGATGCCCTTGATCCATAAGCCTCCCACCCCTGCTCAATCTAAGAGATCTGGATACAGAAACTCCTCTCTGCCAAGACAAGCTGAATAGAAATGCTGAAGCCTACCAAGTTTTCTGGATACAAATATTGGAGGCGAGATGGAGAAAGGAGGGGCTCAAAGACATGACATGGTTACAGCATTACACCTGGCATCTACTACTGTGAAAAAGGAGCCATTTTCACCTGCCACTCTCCCCTCCCCGCCCCCTACACACACCCCAGCTTGGCTACAATTCCATTGGTTCTGCTAGCTGGATTAGGAGGCTTGGCCACTCATGTCAACATGGCCAAGACTGGACTCTGACCACCTACCCTGCCGCCCCACCCTCCCAGCTTGGCCCTTACAAGAGGAGGTACCTTTGATACCTTAGCCTAGTACCTAGCCCACCTCAGCCCCTCTAGAACATGTCAGAGACTGAATGGGTGAGAAATTCTACCTGCTCTGGACTCACCTTCGCCAGCCAGACTCTGGGGGAGGAGATAAATAGGCAGGGCTATATGGAGAACTGTCAATGTAGATAACTATAGTTAAGGAAAAAAAGTAGAGAGAACAGATGACAGAATAAGGGAGACAGTGTGTGGCAATACAAGTAAGTCACATATAGTGGCTCACTGCTGTAATCCCAACATAGTGAGATGTCGTGTCTCTACACATACACACACATACACACACACACACACACAGACACACACACACACACACACACAAGAACAGAAGGAAAGAAGAAGGACGAGAAACCAGGGTTACATCTCAATGAAGGCCACCTAATTTGTTAGGCCCTGGACCACAAAAATAAGCAAACAATAAAATGGAATAAATGCAGGCATGGTGGTCTACACTTGTGATCCCAGTACTTAGGAGGCTGTGCCAAGGACGTCACCAAAAGTTTGAACCCTACCTCATTTTTCTGTCAAGTTTCAGAAAAATCCCAGACTGCAGGATTAAACCATCTCAAAACAGAACCAAAACCAAACAAACAAAAAAGAAAACCAGGCCTGGCACACCTCTTTAATCTTAGCACTCAGGAAGCAGAGGAGGAGGATGTCTACCTAGTCTACATAGGCCAGCCTGGACAAGCTCCAGCACAACCAGAACTACATAGAGAGATGCTCAGAAAGTCAAGTAAATAAGTAAACAAACAAATAAACAAACAAATAAATAGGGGGAAAAATCAGGCCAAGCATAGTAGAGGTGGAACAACCTAAGCAAATGCCTGAGTAGGGTAAGGGACACAAACATGGTAGCGTCTCTAGGAATCAAAGTTCACAACAGAATGAGAAAAGGGACTGAATCTCCTGCCCAGGTGACAGGGAGCCCTGCTTTACAATCAAGTGAGCAAAAGTAAGGCCAGCCAAGACCAGCACTGAGGAGGGCACAACCACAGAAACACCAGCTGCCCATCACAACAGTCTGTGCTGACACACAGGTTGTAGTCACTTTTCACGACTGGGTAAAAGAACTGCAGAAAGATGAACATGAGCATATAAGGAGAAAGCGCCTCCCCTCTGTGAGTCTCTAAAGAGCCCCTTCCTGTTCCTTTGCCCTTAAATCACTCTTGAAGGATATGTGGCGGGGGTATCGGCGGAGTGGGGACACCATTCTGCGGGCATCTCGTTGTACCCGTTCCACCAACCCATGGTGCCGAGTGCTCCGAGATGAATCCAAAGGTGAGTGAAGGGGGCTCTGCCAAAAGGACAGGTGAATCAGCAGGGGAAGCAGCCTGAGAGCCTACACTCCTCCTTGGCTGGTGTCCACTCACCTGGAACTCAGCCAGGCCACAGCCAATCTGGTTAACATTGGGCAGAGAACCACCATAATGGGAGCTCCTTGTATAAGCCAGTCGCAGTTTTTGGGCCTGTAACTGAGATAAAAGAGAGAAATAGGTATGTCAAGGAAGGTTTTAAGTACTGTTCCCTTTGGCCACCTCTGCCACCAGAATGCACTGCTGTTTTCTAAGATATCTGCCAGTACAAAGGCAGTGATGGGGAAAAGCAAGACCCATACAAACAACCCACCCCAGCCCCTCTGCGGCTTCCTAATCAATGAGCTCCTACTGCCTGAAAAGCCCCGATGGCCAAGGCCTGTCTCTCGGGAATCCCCACGGAGGCAAGTCACAGATAGAGGGGTGGCCTAGTCGGCGCTTTCTGCCTTCACTTCCAGACGTGTCCAAGATTAATTAGAAGATGAGAAGACAGGAGTCGATAACAAAGTTTCGCTATTGCCAGTTTCTTTCCTTCACACTCTGAAGACCATTAAGTTTCTGGGATCTGCTTCTTTCCCAGCTTTAGAACCAGGCTGCACAGAGTCTGCACATCCCAGACTATAAAACCCAAAGAGTGATGATGACGGTTCTGCTAAAAGAAAGGTAAGCAACCCAAGTATTCTTGTACTGGATGCTAAGAAGACTGAACTGGTAGAGGAGGGAGAGGGCACAGTAGCCTATTCCAACTTCGGGCAGGGCCATCTCCTGCCAGTTTGTAGAGATGTCTGCTAAGGAAGTGAGACAAAAGAACCCTCCGTTGGCCATAGTGTTAGCCTCTCTCTATGTCACATGGACCTCTGTATGAGACATACGTAACTACTGCCAAGGCTCAGACACAGCTCGCAGCCAAACAGAGCTGGGATACGGGCACGGGAAGGAGGAAAGTACTCGAGGAAGGGTAAACTCTGATGCTCAGAACTGATCAGAACCAGTCTTCTACTCCAGATCAGCTCGGTGATGCCAGTGGGTAGTGATGCTCATCTCTGGGCTTAATGAATAGACTCCAAGTCCTCAGAGGTCTATGCCACCATGGCCGTCTCTGCCTCTAGCACACCCTCCCAGTCAGCCAGGTAGGTAGCAAGGCAAGCCTTTCACGCCAAACTCAAGATCCTTGTATATCTAGGCTCTGGCCATGTATGGTCACTCCATTTTGCCATGCCGCAGAGAAGTTAATCGGCAAGAGAAAACTAGGTAGGAAAGCGCTACGAAAGCACCACACAGACAGACGGCCCAGCCTCTCGTTCCTCACGTGCACACACTCGCTCTGGTCCACAGTACAGAGCCTCAAGCTCTCCACTGGAAATAAACCTCTCTCCCATCTTCTTAACTCTACCCCCACCATAATCAAAAGCTCTTAAAGGGAGCAGTCAATAGTTCATAATCCTCATGGTGGTTAAGAGGAGGTTATAAACACACACACACACACACACACACACACACACACACACACACCAGATTTGCATCTCTATTTATCTATCTTGAACTCTCATAAACTAGAACATGTGGTCTCTAGAAAAATCAAAGGGGAAACACACACAGGACTCAAAGAGTAGAGGGAGATACACACATAAATACAGTCAGTCAGTCATATATAGAACTAAAGAGCTTTGAAATATGGTATTTATGCTCCATCATCTCCCCTTAGTTTCCTTCAAGCTCTTTATTATGAAAGATACTGCAATATCCCTCACCTGCTGTTTTAAAAATAATTGTGTCCCTAAGTTGGGGCTGCTTACCTGCAAACTCTTGAGTGTTTACCCTAATTCCCTCACAACCTGCCCTGGGAAGCAAGAAACCAAGGCAGGGGTCAGGGGTGTGCTTCCAAAAACAACTTGTCTGAGGCCCGATGCTTCTTTGTGTAACTTCCTAGGAAGGAGTATTTCCCACACATACAGGACTCTAGAAAGCATTCCAGACACTGAGCCACAGGTAGCACCACCTGCCTAGAGAGTTCAGCACATCCCCAGTCAAAGGAAAGGGTGATTCTTTAGCCCAATTAGGCGATTCAAAGCTCTACCTTTCCTCACAGTCGCCCAGAGCCATACACCAAGACCCATACTGTGCGCAATGGTCTTCACCTTGACTCAAGTCAGGAAACCACACGAAATATTTGAAAAAGGAAGCAAAGGGAAGGGACACAGGAGGGGACTTCCTGTCCCAATATACCCAGCACAGCCCGATCAAACCACTCGAGGGGCCCTTTCCCCTTGGAACCTAGTTGTCCCATAAGAGCACAGGCACTGTGATCACAGATTCAGAAAGGGTCAGATTAGGGATAAAACAAACTATGCTCCCAACACATAATCCAAGATTGAGGATGCTTCGGTGGAGTACCTGAAAGGACTCGGCTGGGGATAGACAAGGGCCATTCCCCTGCCGATGGACTTTCGGCGGTCCATCTCCTCCTGCGACCCCTGTTTCATATGTAAATAACTCCAACCCAGTCTTTACTACTCCCACGACTTCTCCAGTGTGTTCACCTCTTCCCGGCAAAATTCATCTAACTGACCCTGGGCCCTCACCCCACGCCACCCAGACGGCGGCGCCCGCTGTCCCAGCAGTGTTCCGCCTCCTGCCCTGCGGCTCCCGCCCCCGCCCCGCCTCTCCGCTCCGGGACCCGCTCCTCAGTGATCGGGCTCCCAGGCATGACCCCTTACCCGTGTGGAGCCGATGTCCATCATCACCTCCTCGAAGGCCGCCGTCTCCTCGGCCTGACGCTGCTTCTGCAGCGCAATCTTCTCACTAAACTTGCGTGGATTGGACGCTGAGGCTGTGGCGGAACCCGGCCCGTTCGCCCCTGACGTCGCCATCTTACCCCCGCGTCCGTCCCCGCCACCTTCCCAGTTCCAGCCACGGCCTCTGCCGCGGGCCCGGCCCGGCTCCTTCAGCCTTAGCAGCAGCCGCCGCCGCCTCCGCGAGCCCGGCGGCTCGGCCCCAGCCTACTCCAGACTCCGGACGCACCGCCTTCTGGGACTTGTAGTTTGTTTACGGGCTTCCTCTACGCCCTCAGACACGCAGGGAGGGCAGGAAGCGGACATCACTTCCCAGCAGTCGTGTGACCCCGGGAGGCAGGCACGCACGCCACCCCTCACCTACTCCCGGCGCACAGCAAGCCGGGAAAGGTAGTTCTACAACAGTCCCGAGCCTACGAACGGGAAAGGGAGAGGGATTCCCCAAGGAAGCTGAAGAAAAAACGAGGAAGGGAAGGGGTGGAGACAGAAAGGAAGAGAAAAAAGAGAAATTTGGTCATCCTCAGGAAAGGTGAGAAGTGGGGTGAGTGAAAACAAGGATCTTAAATCAACTGTATGCAACTGAGATTCATATCCTCTACGACTGGCCATCACACACACACACACACACACACACACACACACACACGACTGGCCATCACACATACACACACACGACTGGCCATCTCTCTCTCTCTCTCTCACACACACACACACACACACACACACACACACACACACACAGACCATCTCTCTCTCTCTCTCTCTCTCACACACACACACACACACAGACCATCTCTTCTCTCTCTCTCTCTCTCACACACACACACACACACACACACACACACACACACAGAATCAGATACCATAGAAGTGTATAGAAACATCTTTTATTTGGGTAACATATCCCAAAACAGGTCAGTTAGTAAAATAGATTCTACAGAGTACAGACCTATGCACAGCCCTCCCTCCCCAAAAATAATCCTGGGGGAGGGAGTCTGTCTCCCTCCACCCCGGACTCCTCAGATATAAAGTTTTGGCAGGTTATTGGTTTTTTTCTAGGTATGGACCACCATGTCCACTTTCTGTAGTGTCTGGTGTCAGTACCTACTTTTCTCTCACTCCAGACCAGTTCAGCAAATATTTCTTCCCCACCCCAAACTATGGGGCCTAAATAAAAGAGCAAATAGGTCTCCACTGAGGTGCTAGGCAGGCCCCAGCACCTCAGCACTGTGCTTTCAAAAAGGGGGCAGGTGAGCAATACATGTGCTACACACCTTTAATCCCAGTGCTCAGGAGGCAGAGGCAGACTGAGCTCTGAGTTTGAGGCCAGGACAACCAGGGTTATACAGAGAAACCCTGTCAAAAAAAAAAAAAAAAAAAAAAAAAAAAAAAAGCAAACAAACCTAAAGGGTGGGTGGGTGGGTATTTGGCACTTTAACAACAGACTAGTGAGCTAGGCAGTGGTGGCATGGCACCCCTTTAGTCCCAGCATTAAGGAGGCAGAGGCAGAGACAGGTGGAGCTCTGTAAACTCAAGCCCAGCCTGGTTTACAAGAGTGAGTTCCAGGACAGCCAAGGCTACACAGAGCAACCCAAAAAGGTGAGGACAGGAGAGGCCAGATAAATTACGAAAACTGGCAGAGAGACCATTTGGCACTAGTCCCTTAGTGGAAGACAAGAGAGAAATATAAGAGTAGGAGGGAAGAAAGGAGGAGGAACCATTTCAGCCATCAGAGTGGTGAGATGGGCTAGAACCAACAGGATACTGGCTTTGACTTACAGCCTCTGTATCTTTATCGCAAAGAGGCTGGATGCCTAACTCTCAGTTCTTCTGTCAGCTTGTCTCTGAGATGTACTGCCTGGCCTCTGACTGTAGCAGTCTGCCTCCTTCTAATGTCCCTGACCACGTCTGTAGTAACTTCGCTATCTCTTATTCTTTGGGTCTGGGGCTAGCCTCTTCTCTGCCCACTTCCATCTCATTATTCATAGTCCAAATGTCCCATCCCTATATCTAAGAGAACTCTTTGGTCCTCACTACTTCCCTTCTCCACTTCTTTCTATTTCCCACCAATTGAGAAGGGTAGGGAGGGAGGACAGGGGCACCTGATAGCCAACCTCCCCTGCCCTTTCTCTTGAAGCACCTTAGATTTGGACAAAGAGAAGGCCAGTGAGCAGGGCAAAGCCTGCTAGGAGCAGAATGACCTTGAGGATCCTCTGCTCAGAAGTGGCCAGTTCCTGGGGTAGAATTTCCAGGAAGGTGATATAGAGGAAGGTGCCAGCTGCCATGCCCTCTAGAACAGATTGGGCCAGCTGGTGCAGAGGCCCAGCTGACTCTGCCAGAGCTGCACCCAACCCGATGCCCAGAGGTGTCATACATGAGAAGAGGATCCCGCAGCCAGCCACCACCTGCACACGTAGGTGGCTCTGTAGCAGCCGCAGGGACAGGCTGACTGCCAGAATGCCTTTGTGAAGCAGCAGAGCTAGGCACAGCTCCATTGCCCGAGCCCTGTCTCGCTGCAACCCTACAGCCAGGCCCTCAAATACTGAGTGCAAGGCTAAGGAGAAGACCAGGACACAAGCACGCAGGGCTGAGGGAGCTGCTGGAGTTCCGCCGGCCTGGGGGATCCCTGGTCCATCGTGCCAGTGCTGAGGCCCACCATTCACTGTGCCCAGTAGAGCCCTTGTCTCTTCCGGGTGGGGTGGACTGGTCTGTTCCTTGTAAGCCAGCGTGATCTGCTCCATCACCAGGACCAGGAAGAAACCCATGGCCAAGATGAACTCTTGCAAGGGGAACTGAAGCTGTGAACAGAGGTGGCAACAAGAGTTCAGGAAATCAGAAGAAATCAGATGCAAAGCCTGGTAGAGGCTCTGTTATACACATCTGACGTCCCACACAGACAAGCCCCCTGTGGTCACACCATGATGAAGTCCGTTGGCGGCACAACCACAGAACAACACTTAATGGAACAGCTAATGGTATCCAAAGTATTACATGCAGACCAACTTTGGCACTAATAATATTTTGGGGTAAATATCTCTGCCATCACTGTCATGCATACTGTAAGTAAGCAGCATCTCTGGCTTCTACCCATCAGATGTGAGTCACAAACACAGTATCACCAACACTAAGCTGTGACCACCAAGAATGTCTCCACACATTACCCAGTCAGTCCTTCCTAAGGGTCAAGACTTCCCGAAGCTGAATCATGGATGTATATGCACACAGTGTTGTTACATGTAAGCATACAAAGGGGCACATCTGGGCCTGCCACAAATGTTCACATACAAAGCTACATGTCACAGGGACATTCACAGTCATATGAAGACAAAGGTCGCTCAGTCACAGGTATACAGGGGTCACGACCCATTACTACTTCCTCAGTCACAAGGGAAAAAAGATGACTTCGCTGAACAACCGTCTCAGGTTTTCCTAAGCTGAGTTCTTTGGAATGTTGCTGTTTGGGAGGCAGGCAGGGGTTGAGACAGTCTCGCTGTGAAGCCCAGACTAGCCAAGAAAAACACTTCATAGTTCAAGCTGGCCTCCAACTCCTTGTGATCATTCTGCCCCAGCCTTGCAAGTGCTGGGACTGCACTGCTTCCAACTCTGTATCAGACTTCCTTGCCTTGAACCCCACATCCCACTTTCTTGAGAACATCTGGCCCCGGGGAATTGCTTCCTATGCTGCCAGATCTGCAGTGATCTGTCTCCAGCTCGCTGGTGAATACCTGTAACCCAGGAAATTGAAGAGGGAGAACCAAGAGCTTAGCGCAGTCTACATTACGTAGATAGACCCTACTGGAAAAAAGGCGCCCTCGCTCGTGTTCATGTAAGTGACCCTAATTAAACTCATGGAGTCAAGCACTCGTCTCACACACACACACACACACACACACACACACACACACACACACCCCACTCACACTCAAAAGAGAGATCAGAAGAGGATGATCAGTGGGAGGGAAACAAGAAATCTAATAGGAGTGAATATAGTTAGAATACTTTATGTGTGTATGAAAATGTAATAATAAAGCCCATTACTATGTATAATATGTGCAAATAAGAAAAACAAGGAGGGCTGGGCAGTGGTGGCTCACGCCTTTAATCCCAGCACTTGAGAGGCAGAGGCAGGCAGATTTCTGAGTTTGAGGCCAGCCTTGTCTACAGAGTGAGTTCCAGGACAGCCAGGGCTACACAGAGAAACCCTGTCTCAAAAAACCAAAAATAAATAAATAAATAAAATTTAGAAAGAAAAATAAGAAAGAGAATGTGGGGTGAGGTAGCACAACCCTGTAATTCAGCATCTGGGAGGCAGAGGCAAGAAGATCACTGCAAAGTTGAGGCAGGTCTACAAAACAAGTGCCAGGCCTACACAGTGAGAACCTGTCTCAAAAAAGAAAAGGAGAAGCCGGGCGTGGTGGCTCACGCCTTTAATCCCAGCACTCGGGAGGCAGAGGCAGGCGGATTTCTGAGTTCGAGGCCAGCCTGGTCTACAAAGTGAGTTCCAGGACAGCCAGGGCTACACAGAGAAACCCTGTCTCGAAAAACCAAAAAAAAAGAAAAAGAGGAGGGAAGGAGACAGAGAATGAAGGAGGGACAAGCAAATAAGTGTATGAAATGTGATTCTTGGAACATTGTTAACTTCCTGGGAATTGCAACCCAGAGTAGTTCACACACCTGATGAGGCTGCTCACATTATATCAAGGAATATAGAGAGGTCACACAGAGTTTAGTATCAGGGAAAGAATGCACAGTAAGAATATCCTGTTGCTGAAATCCATAATTCACAGACTCACATACCAAGGCCTTCCGCAGCCCTGAGGTGACCCCTGAAGAGATCTATATAACCATGTTTGTCTTTTTCTTTTTTGGTTTTTCCAGTCAGGGTTTCTCTGTGTAGCCCTGGTTGTCCTGGAACTTGCTGGCTTCCAACTCACAGGTGGTGTGCCACCACCGCCCAGGTTATAGCTCTGTTTTCTATTAGCTGTTCTATAATATACTCTTGGTCACATGTTGAAGTCAATGCTTACCGTCACATGCAGGGCCTCCAAGGCCTCATCTATGGCAGCCAGGTAGTCAGGCAGCAGGTCCAGAAGACATGTAGCCAAAAAGACTCCTCCTGCGAAGCAGCTGACGAGGCTCAGGGCTTTCTGGCCCGAGGCTAAACAAGAGTGAAGTACAAAAGGGGTTATATATAACCAAATGAATCTCTTCAAAGTCCTTCTACCCCAACAGAAGCCATGACCACTCCTGCTCCCCCCCCCCGCCGCCCCCCCCCCCACCCCAGTCACCTCGCCCAACCTCCGAAGCAGAAAAGACTCACCTGAAGCTTCATGGTTAGCACCTGACCTTCGAAGCACACAGACAGGTACCAGGCTGCAGATGAGTGTCAGCAGCAGCAGCAGCACCAGGGCCCCCAGCTTCACTTCCAGCCCTACTGGCACCGAGGGCTCCGATGCGACTGCTTCTGGGCGCCACACCAGGAGCTCTGGCTCCCCCCAGGGCCCCATGGTGGCTGTGATAACTCGGTGACTCTTGGACCTATACAGAGAAAACTAGCATGGGTGGGAATGGTCACAGGAAAGAAGGGGTCACGGAAAAGGGAAGGCTGGTCAGCGGAATGCACTTCCCCTCAGCCCAGCCACTTTCTGGCCTTTCCCAGCTGAAGTGACTCATCCACGCCAACATCAGGATTGCATTTCCTCCTTCGAATTTCTCTCCCCAAGTTCAGCGAACCATCAAGGAGGAAACTGAGGCACGCGAAGGCCAATATAGATCTCACATTACTCTTTCACCTGGAGCACGCAGAAAATGAGGTGCAGACTCCAGGTAGGACCTGCACCTGGAGCTGGGGTTCCCTAAGGAAGGCAGACCACTCTCTCAGTCTGCTAAGTGCATGTAGCAAAGGGAGGTTGGAGCTGAAGAGAAGTCCCGGATGGCTTCACCGATGATTTGAAACAGGGGAACTTCGGGGCTGGCTGACTCTCTTAACTACCCACTCCCCAGGGCCATTTCCCGGAAATAACAGGTAGTCTCGGCATATAGCCAAAGAGGGGCTTGGGACGAGCTTTGCCCGCACTGGGCGGCGTCTGGAAGTCTCGGAGACCAGGTCGGAGGCCGCCAGCGTCGCAGGAAGCAGAGGAAATGTTAACACGGAGACCCCAGCTCCTAGCCTGGGAGGCCTCAGAAGCTGCCTTTGACCCTGCGACCAGCGAGGCCTCACTCACCTCCCGAGGGTCTCACTCCATTGCTGTCGCTCGGTTCCGGCCTCGCGTCGGGAATTCCCACCCCCTCCCCACCCCTCTCCCCTCCCCCCCGCCGCCTCCGCGTACCCGCACGAGGCTGCCAATGACTGAGCTCAGTGGGAGGAGCCTAGCCTAGAGTGACGTGCGCTGCGAGCAATTAGAGTCTGAAAACTAGAGAAAGCTAGGCTGGCGGCGAGCTGAGACGAAGCCAGAACCGGGAGGGGACTAGCGGGAAGACCCGAGGGCGGTGGGCCCCCTGAGCTGCCATGGACTAGCAGGCCGCTGGGGCCAGCCAGTCAGAAAGAGTTTGATAGAAGTGGGAGCTAGGAACTCTGCGAGCAAGGCCGGTTCTCTATCCTTACTCCAAGTATTTCTTCCTACATTTCTCAGGGTATCTGTCTGGCCTTGGCCCCAGACACTTAACAGCTCAGGCTCTTTTAGTGCCTAACTGGGCCAAAGGGTAATCATTCCCTTTTTGGGACAAATTTCCTTGCCTGGCTTGCCTAGCCAGTCTCTACAGAAAAGACGATGAGAGGGCTGTGGTGGCTCACACCTTTACTCCCAACACTCTGGAGGCAGAGGCAGGTGGATCTTGAGGCCAGCTTAGTCTACAGAGTGACAGTGTTTGAGGACAGCCAAAGCTACAAAGAGAAACCCTGTCTAAGGAAAAAAAAAGTTTTATAAAAAAAAAAGTAGGAAGAATGGATGCATGAAATAAAAGCCATCCTTTCTACAAATTAACTTATGATTAAAAAAACAAAACAAGGTGGGGGGTCTGGGGGACTTTTGGGATAGCATTGGAAATGTAAATGAAGAAAATACCTAATTTTTTAAAATAATTTTTTTAACTTTTTATTAGGTATTTTCCTCATTTACATTTCCAATGCTATCCCAAAAGTTCCCCAGACCCTCCCACCCACTCCCCTACCCACCCACTCCCACTTTTTGGCCCTGGCGTTCCCCTGTACTGGGGCATATAAAGTTTGCAAGTCCAATGGGCCTCTCTTTCCAGTGATGGCCGACTAGGCCATCTTTTGATACATATGCAGCTAGAGTCAAGAGCTCCGGGGTACTGGTTAGTTCATAATGTTGTTCTACCTATAGGGTTGCAGATCCCTTTAACTCCTTGGGTACTTTATCTAGCTCTTCCATTGGGGGCCCAAAAATAAATTTAAAAAATTAAAAAACAAAACAAAAAACGATTTTTCCTAGACTCCTGTGGCTTATTTGATTTCTAAACATGGGCATGTAACCTCAGCACTTGGGAGGCTGAAGCAGGATTGGCCGGAGCCACGGATGGTGGTTTTTGGCAGAATCAGGAAAAGCAAATCCAGTGTTTTCTCCAATAAGAACAAAACATTGTCCTTTCCATGGAGGAAGTGTCCAGTGTCGTCAACCTGCCACCAGGTTGCTGGCTGGTCACCTCAAGGAATGGTGCAGTATCTAGGGCTCAGCGTTGGTCCCTGCTGTTGGCAGATCTGGCGTTCAGCGGCAGCTGTAACCAGGTCACTGCTTATCTATTTCTTTTTGTCTTAGAACTCACACCAGGAGGTAGAAAGAGAGATCCAACTTCCACAAGTTATTCTCTGGCTTCCAAATATGTGTCCAGTAGCACCAAACACACACAAATAAAAATAAATTAACATTTGCTGAGTTCAAGGATCTTTATGAATTTGAGGCCAGTTCTGGCTCAACAATTAGGAGCAGACAGTGCTGTTTGCAGCACTTTGTCCCAGGACCAGCACACATGTCAGGCAGCTCATACTGCTTCTAACTTTAGTTCCATGGGGACCAAATAAATATGGCTTCCTCCTGCCTGTGTACATACCCACACATAAAAGTACACATAATTTAAAACAAATCTTTTAAAAGTTGAATAGGGGACTGGAAAGAGACCAGCTAAACATTTGAGAGCGTTTGCTGTTCTTCCAGAGAATGCAAGTTTGATTCTCAGCAATCAAATCAGTCTGTAAACTGGGCGTGGTGGCACACGCCTTTAATCCCAGCATTTGGGAGGCAGAGGCTCTGAATTTGAGGCTAGCCTGGTCTACAGAGTGAGTTCCAGGACAGCCAGGGCTACACAGAGAAACCCTGTCTCGAAAAACCAAAAAAGAAAGAAAGAAAGAAAGAAAAAGAAAGAAAGAAAGAAAGAAAGAAAGAAAGAAAGAAAGAAAGAAAGAAAGAAAAAATGTTGGGCAGAATTCTTGAGAGTAGGAGATTCTCCAACAGAAGAGTATCATCTCAGTGACGTTGAACTGTAAACTGCATCCATCATTATTGACTCTCGTCTCCATGTTAAACAGATCTGTTGAACTTGACCTTCATCTGACTAAGGAAGTTATTTTTTCCTCTGCAAAACTTGATCCTTTAGGGAAAAGAGGGATGTTAAGTGAGATGAAGACAGAAGTTCCATCCAGTCCTAGCAGGAACAGAAGCCTGGTTTATTTCCCACTGAATCATCTCTGCATGTAGCAGCCTGTCTGGAAGCCTCGGCCTCTTGAAGTGCATTTAACCACCTTTCTTTCTTTTTTTCTTTCTTCTTTTTTTCTTTATCCTCCCCCCTCCCTGCACCACCTGCCACCTTTTTTTTTTTTTCTTACTTTTTTTCTTTATCCCCCTGTACTCCCAAACAGGGTTTCTCTGTATAGTCTTGGCTGGCCTGTAACGTTCTCTGTCTTGAAAAACCAAAGCAAAACAAAACAAAAACAAACAAAGAAGCTAAGCTGTATTGCTATGAGAGCAATATGAGAAAGTGAAAGTGCTTATATATAATAGTTGTTGCTCAGCTGTCAGCACACACTAGCTCCCTTCCAGTTTGTACCAGTGGCTTAGTCAAATATTCTTTTTTTTTTTTTTTCTTTTTCTTTTTAGTTTTTTTCGAGACAGGGTTTCTCTGTATAGTCCTGGCTGCCCTGGAACTCACTTTGTAGACCAGGCTGGCCTCCAACTCAGAAATCTGCCAGCCTCTGCCTAAGTGCTGGGATTAAAGGCGTGCGCCACCACGCCCGGCTTCACTGTTTTTCTTGAAGTGCATAACTCTGATGACACTAGCTCAAGGCAAAACAAACCCTGAATCTTAGAATCACTATTTTTTTGTCATGAGCATCTGATTCTTTATTAAAACTGACAAAATACTCCATGCTCTTTGAGCCGTAGAGCTGTTTGTTGTACATCACAAGACAGAACAATGCTGATGAAAACAATTTTTTCAAACAGGTGTCATCACTCATTCCAGCTCTTGGGAGGCTGAAGCAGGAGAATTTCCACAATGAAGCCAGCCTTGGTAACAAGAGTAAAATCTCGTCTCAAAAGAACCAAATAAACAAATAGAAAAGATGCCAGGTTAGCTCAGTGGTTAAGCCACCTAACTTCACAATACCCAGTATCCACATGGTTAAAAGAGAAGATTGACATCTGAGAGCTGTCCTCTGGCCTCCATGGTGATCAGTGAGTGGCACGTGAGCCATCTCCCCTCTACTGCCTGTGAGTGTCTGCCCTTACACTAAAAGAAAAGAGAAAGGAGGAAGGAAAAGGAAATTATAATGATCTCACAACTCCAGTGAGACCCTGCCTCAACCAACCCAAACAACAACAGACAAACAAGTTAGGAACACACAGTGATACCTTGCCTCAAAAAAACAAAACTAATGAACAAGCCAGAATAAACAATGAAATCCTGCTTTAAAAAAAAATGAACAAGCAAACAGCTCAAAATTAAAGCCTCATTTTCATCAGCTCTCCTCCAACTCTCCTTTAATATTGTTCCACCATCTGATACTTTCTGACAAGAAGGCAGCTGTAAGTGTGAGGTAAGAAAAATAGAACTTATTGGACACATCACTGAATAGATAATTGGTACTTTTGGGTTTTTTTGTTTGTGGTTTTGTTGTTTTGGTTTTTGGTTTTTTTTTTCAAGACAGGGTTTCTCTGTGTACCCTTGGCTGTCCTGGAACTCACTTTGTAGACCTTGAGGCCAGAGCAGTCTGCCTCTGCCTCTTGAATGCTGGGATTAATTGAAACAGGATCTTATGTAGCCCAGGCTGGCCTTGGCAGCAGAGACACTTCTGGTAAGCCTCTTGGGCATGAAAATTACTGGCATGCACTCCCACACAACCTCTGAAACAGGTTTCAAGCTACACTGATACAGTATCAGCTACTCAGGAGGCCACCCTGAGAAATGAGACCTCCTCACTCCTGTTTCAAAACACAAAACTATACATAAAACTAATAGTTTAAGGAAACAATAAGATTTCAAACCAAAAGTAAATGTTTGGCTAATGTATGGCAGTTTCCCTGTCCTGTGTCCCCCCGCATGGGTTAGCAGGGTCCCCAAAGTGCAGCAATGTGTAACCCGGTTCCTGGATCCACATAGGCCGATTGCACAGGTAGCTGCCAGAAAGTGGAATCCTGGTCCACAGGCTACAGGTCTGCCTAAGTAATAACTTGGGGCCTCAGAACCACGAGGTAAACAAACTCAAACCCAAACAACCTCTGTGCGGTTCCTACCCTCAGCACGGAAGCTTTAGCTCAACTTTCCTACAATATAAGTAGGGGCCTCTGGCTGGAACCCGGAGCCCTGCCAAATTACTTCTGGGATTCTTTTCTGCTGGTCTATTGTTGCTAACCGCGAGGGCGTGAGCCTCGAGATAGTCAGCCATTGGCTAGAAACCCGGTCCTAAGTCTTCAATGCCCAATTAGGATTCACCAGTGGAAGAATGCCTTGTGGCGCAGGGGGCCGGAGCTGGGATGGAGGATGCCTTCAAAATCTTGGTTTCTTTCTCTACCCTGAGATGGGTCTCCCACTTGTAAAGATTGTGGCTTCGAAACAGACACCTGGGAATCCTGTGTACCAGTCACTACTATCTCAACTCTTTGCTGACGAGACATCAAGCCCGCAGCAAGATCTACTAGCACTGAGAAAACTGACAGAAAGGGTGTGGGTACCTATAGTTTTATTTCTGTTTGCACATGGACAGTGTCTTAATATTACTCCCAGATGCAGGTCCCGACAGTGGTTCCTGGCCAGGTGCAACCCAACCCTCTCCCTTCCCCCACCCTTTCCTACCCCAAACTCCACGGACAGCGTAGTGGGCGGGGCCTGATTGGGCAGGACCAGGATACAGATCCTGGTGGAAAGAAAAGGTGTAGTGTTTGGGGCTTCAGCGGGCTAGGCTGGTTTGGCAGAGCAAAGTTCTCCGAACAACAACTAAAGAGAATAAAACAGGTAATACCCAGTGGGGCTATTTTTCTGAACCCAAAGATAAGGCCTGAAGTGTGTTCTCCTCCGAGGGGCTGCCTCATGAGAGCAGAGGAAAAGAGTAACTAACGGAGAAAATGCCGAGGAGCCCGTAGCTTCAGAGGCGAGGGCAGCCACCACCTTCCTTATAACTTTCCCTCCCATGCAGAAACATGGAGCTCGGGTGCCCTGAGTTGCTGGAACCCCCAGAAGATATCTTCTCGACGGGATCCTTCCTGGAGCTGGGATTCAACGGTCCCGCGTCAAAGGTCCCGGTGACCAGGGTACAAGAACAGGGGCTGCAAAGCTGGGAGATGAGTAGGGGCTGTAGCCCAGGCTGTTCAATGGAAGTGGGAGTTAGGTTGAGAGAACTCTGACTAGAAGCCTTAAGTCGTCACAAAGAAAGAGTTCTCATAATAGAGCCCACGAAATAGACGCGTATTGTTACTCTTCCTATGTCCAAGAAGGGATAGCATTGAAGCATTAAGGATCTAAGACTACTGTCAGGTAAGACTGTCAAGGTACTTCTTTGCAGACATGCGTACCCTCTCCTCCTATAGGGCCTTCAGAAGAGTGAACCTGACGATTTCCTGAACCTCTTTATCGATCCCAATATGATACACTGCTCAGAAACATCTCCTGGTAGGGACAGTGGGGTCTCTGAAGATCCTGGCTCCCCTGCCCAACAGGCTTCCAGTTCCCCTGCCCTCTATGAGGTTGTCTATGATTCAGGGACCCTACAGGGAACTCAGCGGGAAGCTGGGCCAACCTTCGGACTCATCTCTATTCAGATAGGTCAGTGTACTTTTTGGAAATAGGGCAACGCCCCTTTCAGGCCCAGCCCTGGTGGTGAGATTAAGGGGAGAAGGTTCCCAAACTGTGCCACTGCCCAGTCCCCGCCCTTACCACAGCCTTCTGACTCCTTTGTCCCAGTCTCTGTATCTTTTTTCAGATCAGTGGACCCCTGCACTTATGGTCCCTGATGCATGCACAGTCAGTGGACTGCCCTCCGATTCGCATAGACATATCCTGCCTAGGGTCAGCACCAGAGCCCCAGCACCTCCTGCAGCCATGGTAAGTCTCGACGCCAACCAGAACTGATGTTCCCCCAGTATACATGCCCTCATATGAGTGGGGGCATGGGGGAAAAGGGAGGAGACACTAATGAGGAACTGGTTTGCCCCACTTTTGGTAGCAGTGGTTTTGAAGGCCAAGGAGAAACAAGCAATTCTAAGAGCCGGAAAGTGTAGGGGCTGGAGAACTATAGGGGATCAGGGTGGTAAGGAATCATTTAAGTCTTAGCAGGTGCGATGAGGGAGCCTGCTGTCAGAGCTCAAGACCCAGTGTGCATTAACATTCAGTCAGAGCTACTTTCTCTGCCTTGCTCAGGAAAGGGAACTGGGACAGGACCCCTGGGAATCCACCTGGCTAATGAGGACAGGGTGATAGCGATAGCGAAGCAGCAGCAGGTGCTTGCACTAGAAGAACTGCCCTGTGGCCAGTGCTGTAGTGGAGTACCCTATCATGTCCCTTTCCAAGATAGGCTAGACATTCCTGCTGTGCAGACCAAGAGAGGCCAGTCTCAGGCCATAGTCCTCTCTCTACCCTGTGTACCTTGTGTCCAAAGGCAGGGAGCAGAGTCCTAGCCAACCTCTAAAACCATGCT
The DNA here is from genome assembly GCF_000001635.26 of Mus musculus. Lineage (NCBI taxonomy): Eukaryota > Metazoa > Chordata > Mammalia > Rodentia > Muridae > Mus > Mus musculus. Next base: position 90,241,339 of record NC_000069.6, on the reverse strand, counting down.
TGAAGCTGGGACCAGAAGCCACAGTAGGGGTGTGTATATCAGCACAGGGTCTGTGCTTGTTTTATTTCTAGATGAAGCCCTCTATGCTTCATTCTCATGAGATCTTGGTTAGAGAGATTGGAAGAAACATGCTATCAAAACACTTGGAGGGGAAATTTTTTCCTTTAGGAAAGGAAGTGATTTAGCCAAGAGCCAAAAGCCATCAGAAAGCAAAAGTCAGAGGCAGAGAGCTGGGTCACGAGGCGAGAGGCCTTGCATGTAAGCACGAGGACCGGAGCTGGGAGGTCAGATCCCCAGCAAGCACATAAGCGACCATACAGTCCCTTAACCCCATGCTATGAGGGATTGAAACGGGACCATAGGGGCTTGCTGGTTGCCAGGCTAGCTCTGGGGCCAGCAAGAAGCTCAGTCACAAAGGAACAAGGTGGAGACTGATACAGCAGGGTACCTGTGGAATCTCTTTGGCCTCTGGTCACATGCACCATGATCTCCCCCCCTCCCCCTGCCAACACACACACATTTATTATTGTATCTTATATGAGAGGGAGGAGGACAGCACACATATGCCATGGCTTATGTGGCAGTCAGGACCACTTTGGACTTGGCCCTCTCCTTCCACCTTTAAATGGATTCCAGAGATTGAACTCAGACTGTATGTAAGTCTTGTGTGGCAAATGTTTTATCTGCCGAGCCATCTTGCCAGCCCCAAACCCCAAACTAAGTTACTTTTTTTTGTTTGTTTGTTTGTTTGTCTTTCAAGACAGGGTTTCTCTGTGTAGCCCTGGCTGTCCTGGAAATCACTCTGTAGACCAGGCTGGCCTCGAACTCAGAAATCCGCCAGCCTCTGCCTCCCGAGTGCTGGGATTACAGGTGTGTGCCACCACTGCCCGGCCTAAGTTACTCTTAAATTACAAAGTGAAGTGTAAGCTAAGTGTGGTGGCACACACTGGAAACCTCTGCACTGGGGACGTCGAGGCAGGAAGAGCACCACAAAGTCAGGGCCAGCCTACTCTACACAGAGACAGCTTATCTCAAACCAACCAACCCAGGGCTGGAGAGATGGCTCAGTGGTTAAGACCACTGACTGCTTTGCCAGGAGACCCAGGTTCAAGTCCAGTTCACAATCATCTGTAACTTCAGTCCCAAGGATCCAACATCTTCTGGCCTCCGTGGGCATCAGGCATACAAGTAAACACTCATACACATAAAATTAAAAAAAAAAAAGCTGGGCATGGTGGTACAATCCTTTAATCCTAGTACTCAGGAGGCAGAGGCAGGCGGATTTCTGAGTTTGAGGGCAGTCTGCTCTACAGAGTGAGTTCTAGGACATCTGGGACTACACAGAGGAACTCTGTCTTGAAAAACTATACCAAAACAACAACAAAAAGTTGCAAACATTGTAAATCTTTCAAAGAGGAATATTAGGACCAGCCAGATGGTTTAGTGGTTAAAGGCACTAGCTGCAAAGCCTTTCAAGTTCATTTTGATCCCTAGAACCCACATGGTAGAAGAAATCTCATTTCTGAAAGTTACCTTTTAGTCTCCACAAATGCCCACACAGATATACAAAAACACACACACATGAAATGAATAACTGGATTGTCAGTGAGAAGGCAAGTTCTTCAGCTGATGGCTCCGTTTAACCAGAAACCATCTACGCTTCCCACACACTCTGCTTGAGAAGTCAGCCTGGCTGACTCCTTTTCTTGGGGCTGGAGAGATGGTGGCTCAGTGGTTGCGAGCATGAGGATCCTGGCTCCATTTCCAGCTCCCACATGGCAGCTCACACCTGCCTGTAACTCCAGTTCCAGGGGATCTGACACCATCACACAGACATATATGCAGGCAAAATGCCAATGCACATAAAATAAAAATAAATGGAAGGATGGAAGGAAAGTCCTTGTCTGAGGGTGAGTGGCTCGACCTAACAGGTGGAGCTTAGAGCCCAGGAATGATAAACTGCACGCACCTGCCCTTGTCAGGCTACCACATGGTTTACTGAACAGAAGTTAATGGCTAAATTGTTTACCTGATATAAGGAAACCCAACCAAGCTCACCATAGTGAATTCAAAGTTCTCTTCTGATTGTCCCAAGATACCAGAAGAGGCCTTCTCTAGCTTGCCTGTAATGTAATGCCAAGATTCTGTGTGGACAAAAACCTTCACTCTACCTCCTCAGCTTCAGGGAGGCCCTTTGGCTTGCCACGGAACCTTCCTGAATGACCTTTCTGCTCTGACCTTACCTTATCACTCGGTGCAGACAGAAAGCCCTCTTCTGAAAGCAGGTTGGGGCAGAAGGGCAGTTTGAGCTTTGGAAGCAGGTGACCTTGACCCCACTCTTCTTCTGCCACTCCTCCCAGCCGTCCTGCCAACATCATCTGTTCCTGACAGATGAAGAAAAGCAACTGCTGGCACAAGAAGGGATTACTCTGCCCTCTCACCTGCCCCTCACCAAGGTAACAATGGTCCCCAAAAGGGTGTCCCCATCACAGAGGCTCCACTCAACCTGTAGAGAGCCTGGATCCCAGGGAACATCTGGGGAGTTGTGGGAGGCTAAGGGTCTAGCACTGAACACCCTGAACCTCCAGGCAGAGGAGAGAATACTCAAGAAGATCAGGAGGAAAATCCGCAACAAGCAGTCGGCTCAGGACAGCCGGCGGCGGAAGAAAGAATACTTAGATGGGCTGGAGAGCAGGTATGCTTGGGTGGTGTCTGGGCCCCCTTTCTCTCACCAAAGCATGTTAAGGGGCCATCTGCCAAGCCTGCTCTGCTTCTCCACACTCCCTAGAGTGGCGGCCTGTTCGGAACAGAATCAGAAACTACAGAGAAAGGTCCAGGAGCTGGAGAGGCAGAACATGTGAGTGATAGTGTCTGGATGAAGGAGAGGGCAGGAGCCAGTCACAGGGAAGCCGTTCTCAGGCTGACTCTCCCTCCTTCTCCTAGCTTCTTGATGGAACAGGTCCGCCAGTTACAGAAGCTCACTGCTCAGACCTCCAGCAGAGCTGCCCAGACCAGCACCTGTGTTCTGGTACCATCAGCATGTTCCTTACTTCCCATCTGCCACCCTCCACACTTCCACCTAACACCTGCCCAGCCCTGTTCTCCAAACTGTGACACCTCTATGACCCTCTATTCCCTATGCCTTCATCCTCTGTTGTCCCCAAAGCCCAAGTACCTTCCTGTTCCTTTTCAGATTCTTCTTTTTTCACTGGCTCTCATCATCCTGCCCAGTTTCAGCCCCTTTCAGGGTCAATCAGAAGCTAGGCCCGAGGATTATCAGCTTCATGGAGGTAAGAGGCAAGGGTACAGCAGCCCCAAGGATGAGCCACGAAACAATTCTCCAAAACAGTCAACAAGTAGGAGTTCTGGGCCAGTCTCCTACCCAAGCAAATGGTCTACCATCACCCTCTCTCCTCAGTGATTTCCAGAAATATCTTGACTCACGAGAACGTAACAGAAAACCTGGAGAGTCCAGTGCTAAAGTCCAAACTGGAGGAGCTACCTGAAGCCCCAACTACAAATGGTTCAACAAAGACACATCTGAAGATGCGAGTGAAGGCGAGACCCCCTGGACAGATCAGGGGAATGGTGCATACAGATGAGATGTAAGCCAATCACACAAGACACCACACAGGCTTCCCTATCACCTTTTATCATGTGGCAGGGCACCTCAAATGCTTGTCATACATTTGTGATTTCATTTCTTCTTTGTGGTAAGGTCAAAGGGAAACAAGTTTTAACTTGGAAATAAACTTCCTAGCTCAAATTCTATCCCAAGTTTTTCACTATGTAAACTAAGCTGGTCTCAAACTCTTGACTTGCCTACAAGTATATAGTACCACATCCAGCTTGGAAATTGTGTTTATTATTGTGTATAAGTAGGGTGTGTAATATATATATAGTATAATATACATGTGAAGGTCCAAGGGCAACTTTTGGGTTCTTTCTTCTCACCACGTATTCTAAGAATCAAACTTAGGTCATCAGGCCTATGCAACAGAATTTTTTTTTAACATTTTTATTTATGTGTATGTGTTTCTATGTGAATCCATAACATATGGGCAATGGATTCCCCTGGAGCTGGTAGCCGTAGCCGTGAGCCAAGTACAGTCCTCTGAGAAAGTAGCACGTTGTCTTAACTGCAGCCATCTCTCTAGCCACTGCACCAAAGCATCTTTAGTACCTGAGCCCTCTGCCAGCCCAGAAACTTTATATAAAAGATGGCAGACTGGCTCAGTAGCTAAGAACATTTGTTGTTACACAGAAGACCTGGATCTGGTTCATAGCACTTTCTGGGTGACTCTTAGCCATCTATAACTTCAGTTCCCAAAGACCCAATGTCCTGTTCTTACGGCACCAGCCAGACATGCAAATGGTCCATGTGCATGCAGGTAAACCATTTGCACACACAAAAGATAAATAAATCTAAAACAATTTTAAAGCAATAAAAGGGAGAGGTAATAGTTAACTCTCGAAATCGTTTCTCTTCTCTCACTGTACCCAGGTCTTCTTTCCCCATATTAAAGTACTATTTTTTAAAAAGGTTTATTCATTTGGTGGCTGAAGAAGTGGTTAAGAACATTTATTCCTCTTTCAGAGGACTCATATTCAAGCTCCTACACCATGCAGCAGCTCAGGATTTGGTATCCTCTTCTGGACTCCATGTGTACCAGACACACACACACCGTACAGACAAATGGCTTAGATACATGGAAAGACTATATCCAAGAAGGGAAGTACTCGTTTTTCCTTGTATGTATGTCTGTTTCTGCATGAGTTTATCTGTGTCACTTACTGCAAGCCCATAGAAGCCACAGGGTATCACAGCTCCTGAAGCTAGGATTATAAGTGACTGTGAGCCACAGGGCTTGGGAGCTGGGAACCAAACCCTTATCCTGGGTAAGAGCAGCAAGTGCTTTTTTTTCTTTTTTTTTAAAGATTTGTTTTATGCATATGAGTACACTATAACTGTCTTCAGACACACCAGAAGAGAGCATCAGACCCTATTACAGATGGTTGTGAGCCACCATGTGGTTGCTGAGAACTGAACTCAGGACCTCTGGAAGAGCAGTCAGCGTAGTCATCTCTCCAGCCCCCAGCAAGTGATCTTTAGCACTGAGCCAACTCACCAACCCTTTTTAATTTAATTAATATTTTTTCTTTTTTGTTGTTTTTTTTTTTTCGAGACAGGGTTTCTCTGTATAGCCCTGGCTGTCCTGGAACTCACTTTGTAGATCAGGGTAGCCTCCAACTCAGAAATCCGCCTGCCTCTGCCTCCCGAGTGCTGGGATTAAAGATGTGTGCTACCACCGCCCGGCTTTTAATTAATTTTTTGAGACAGGGTCTTACTAAGTATTCCTTGCTGGCCTGGAGCTCCATATGTCGTCCAAGCTGGTCTTGAACTCACAGAGATCTGCCTCTCTCTGCTGCCCAAGTGCTAGGATTTAAGGCATCTCCCACCTCCCCCAGTCTTCCCCAAGCCAAATGATTACACTAAAGGAAACTCTTTACTCCTTTATTATTTCCGTTTTCTCTTTAAAGACAGGCTTACTATGTAGTTCAGCCTAGTCGGCCTACAAAGTTACCAAGGATCCTCCTGCCTCATTCTCTCAAGTGCTGGGATTCCAAGTCTGTGTCATGTCCAGCTCTATTTTACTTTTTATTGTGCTCATTAATGGTCTAGAAGAGGAAGTCATTGAAAATGCTACTACCACAGGTTTACGAGTGCAAATTAGCCGCTGAACTTTCTCCATCTGAGATACAGTCCGTAAAGAGCCACCATAATACAGTAGAAATTCAGCTATATGGACTCAATTTGCTTCCTGACTTTTTCAAGAGCCTTTCTGTCCAGTTGTCGCTGACGAACGATGACAAGGCAGGCGAAGACTAAAGCTACAGCCACCACAACGCCTTCAAATTTCCAGAATAAGTGTTGTTCCAGTAGAGCCGAACGGCAGCTGAGGGCAGAAAAGGACAGTCACTCCCAGGGAAAGTCAGTTTCTCTTAATTACCATTCTTCATGGCAGCCCACCCAAAACACTATCTGAAAATAAGAGAAACTAGTTAGTCTGTAGTTAATCTGTAGCCTCCGATGAGATAAACAGAGCAGCATTAACCAGTTTGATTGCTTTTTTTTTTTTCTGATAAAGTTTCACCGGGTGCTGGTGGTGGTGGTGGTCCATGCCTTTAATCCCAGCACTGGGGAGGCAAAGGTAGAGAGATCTGAGTTCAAAGCCAGCCTGGACTACACAGCAAGTTCTAGGAGAGCCAGATCCATACAAAGAAACCCTATCTCAAAAACAAAACAAACAAAAAAGTCTCAGGTAGTTCAAGCTGCCCTTGAACTCCCAACTCCCCTGCCTCCACTTCCCAAATGCTAGGATTATAAGGTGTACTACCACGCCCAGCTCTTCTTCCTTTTTTAAAAAGAAGTTATATTTGTTTTTTATATTTTGTGTGTGCATACTCATGCCAAGGAAGAGGTTGCCATTGTCCCTGTCTGAAAACACACACACACAAACACACACACACACACACACAAACAACCAATTAGAAGACAACTTGCTGAAATGAGTTCTATACTTCTAGCATCCATATGTGTGCTTAATGCCCAAGGAGGCCAAAAGAGGGTGCTGGCAGATACCTGGGAACTGGAGTCAGACCAACTTTGTAGGTGCTGAGAACTGAAACAGGGTTCTCTGCAATAGTGCTAAGTGCCTTCAATCACTGAAGCATCTAATCAGGCTCTCTTAGAAATATGTCTGCCGGGGCTGGTGAGATGGCTCAGTGGGTAAGAGCACCCGACTGCTCTTCCAAAGGTCCAGAGTTCAAATCCCAGCAACCACATGGTGGCTTACAACCATCCGTAACGAGATGACTTACATATAATAATAAATAAATCTTAAAAAAAAAAAAAAAAGAAAGAAATATGTCTGCCTCTGCCTTCTGAGAGTGCTGAGATCAAAGATGTGTGTTATCACACCTGGCTTTGCTGCCTGCTTACTTGAGAATAGGTACTTATGATATAGCCTTGACCCACTAAACTCCTCCCCTACATAGACCAGGCTGGTGTTGATCTCAGCCTGCTTCTGCCTCCTGAGAGCTGGGAGTCAAGGAATAACCCACCCTAGCACTTTACTAATGGGCTACATTCCCCATGTCCTGACCAAATTATTTGATCAGAGAATATAACCAATAACATAGTGCTGAAGACCGGGGTTAGGAACTAGGGGTAATCTGGCTCCCCTCTCCTCCTCTGCCAAACTACACCAAGACTGGGAGATAGCTTCCTAATAGGATCAGAAGAGGTTACCACAGGGTAGAGAAACAACTCTTACCTTTTGAATTCATTCCTCTTAGATGAGCTGCATGTGATTTTTTCCACATACCCTGTAGAACCACACTCAGGTGTTGTTTTCTACCAAAAGAAATATCCAAAAGCACATTAGGAAGAAGTAAACAAGAAACAGAAGGCCTGCGGGCCAGAAAGAGCCAGAGCTGGCGGAGGACAGCACAGAGCTAATAGATGGTGGAGGTGGTTGGTGGAAGGAGGAACAATTACGACATAAAGAGAAATTCCAGAATTTATTATGTATTAAAAATTATGGTGAGGCTATGCCGGGGCCTGGCAAACACAGAAGTGGATGTTCACAGTCAGCTACTGGATGGAACACAGGGCCCCCAATGGAGGAGCTAGAGAAAGTACCCAAGGAGCTACAGGGGTCTGCAACCCTATAGGTAGAACAACAATATGAACTAACCAGTCCCCCCGGGGCTCGTGTCTCTAGCTGCATATGTATCAGAAGATGGCCTAGTCGGCCATCATTGGGAAGAGAGGCCCCTTGGTCTTGCAAACTTTATATGCCCCAGTACAGGGGAACGCCAGGGCCAAGAAGTGGGAGTGGGTGGGTAGGGGGGTGGGGGGGAGGTGGAGAGGGTCTGGGGGACTTTTGGGATAGCATTTGAAATGTAAATGAAGAAAATACCTAATTAAAAAAATAAATTAAAAAAATTTATGAACAGAGCAGGACACTGCCATCAGTGTGGAAAAGGCCTATTTTCAGAGGGAAATTAAGTTCAAGTTTGAGGGCTGCTGAGATGCCTCTGTGGGTAAAGATATCTGTAGTGAAGATTAGCAAATTGCATCTATGTGGTGGGAAGAGAGAAAGTTGTCCTCTGACTTCTGTGGCACATGACCCACAGAAAACGAATACAATGTTCAAAACCAGCCTGGCCTACATGGTGAGTTGTTCCAGACCAGACAGTGCTACATAGTGAGACACTGTCTCAAAATAAAATAAATAAATAAAATGAGGGCTGGAGATATGGCTCGGTGGTGAAGAACACTGGTTGCTGGTTGCTCTTAGAGAGAACAGGGTTCCATTCCCAGCACCCACATTGGAACTCAATCTTTTCTAACTCTGATTCTAGGAGATCTGATGACCTCTTCTGGATTTTTAGGGCATCTCTCCCACCCCAAATACATATGCAAGCAGGCAAAATACCTATATACATAAAATGAAACAGACCAAAAAAAAAAAAATGATTTGAGCATAACCTAAGAGTCTGGGAAGAAAGGAAGAAAGACACATTAATGGCATGCTTTTGGTTTGGTTTGGTTTGGTTTGGTTTGGTTTTTCGAGAAAGGGTTTCTCTATGTAGCCCTCCCTGGCTGTCCTGGAACTCACTCTGTAGACTAGGATGGCCTCGAACTCAGAAATCCTCCTGCCTCTGCCTCCCAAGTGCTGGGAATAAAGGTGTGCACCACCACTGCCCAGCCATTAATGGAATGCTTACCAAAACAACAAACAAACAACCCAAATACTCACAATCTGGAAGTTAGAACACGGAGTACACTCTTCAGTCACCACAAACTCTTCTGCCAACCAACATGGCGAAGTTGAAGTGCTCACTAAAAGGAGAGAGAGAAAAACGGCCAGCCGAAGACCATTCAAAAAACATTTCTCTCAAAGGCTCTGCCCATCTAGCTTCCCAACACAGTGCTTGCCCTCATTCCATGTGGCACCTTATTTTTCTGTGTTCTGGGTATACTAAAAAGACATTAGAAACAAGCCATAGAGGTACAGGGTTCTCGGGCAATCACCCACCTGATAGCTTCTCCTCGCGCACCGGAGCCTCTGCCTCGCTGCAGGAAGGGGAAGGGGGTAAGAACAACAGTGAGCTCGCAGAAGACAGCGCATACCCACTTTGGACGTCTGTGGATGAGGTGTCCTGGTTTCTGGGGCGTAGACTATGGGGTTCGCCTGCGATCTCCTTTCCTCTCCCCAGTACCCACTTACCAGAGTTTTAAGGTGAAAGCGCACAGCAGCCAACAGAGGTGGCCGGCCCGGGGGAGGCCACGCCTCCCCGCGCCCGCGAGCATGGAGCGGTCAGGGTCGCACCTGTTGCAGCAGACCTCCCTGAGGTTCCAGCTCCGAGCAGCCAGATGCCAGAGTTCTCAGTCTGGGCCAACTAGAGCGCTATAGGAACGGCCTCGTGACCACAGCGAGAATAATCCATGCGGGTGTCTTGCTAGAAGCACGAGGTCTTTGTGGGGACGCAGGCGTCCGGGAAAGGGGTACGCGGGTCCGGACCTAGTGCCCGTGCCCCTCGGCCTCGGTCTCGGGAGCGGCCATCTTGCTCGCGGAGGCTCCTGGTCCCGGCACTGGCGACGCCGACTCTTCCCGGGTGCTCTCGTCTGTTTGCTGCTGTTGTCGTTCCGGACTCGGTGGCAACTGCATCTCACTGCGTTTGCGCAGGATCACGCGACTCTTCAGCTGGGCGCCGCGCGGCAGTGTGGTCCTTGTAGTGTTTGCAGAGCCGGCGGGACCGGTGGTAGAGGCGATCTCATTTGTTCTGGGTTCGCTTCTCCCTGATAACACAGCTGCTTGTCTGTTTAGAACCAGGAGAGCCGGGAGGAATAAAAAGGGGCCAAATGCCGCTCTGTCTGTACTTGGGTCCTTCATCAAAACTTTGGGCTCACCATTAGGTGACACCCTCCCCATTTCTGGTTTAACACCCTGGCCATCCTTGACACCTTGGGTTCCGGAAATCTGATGGGAAGAGAAACTGCATCGCATTTGAAACTTGCTCTTGTCCCTGGACTCCCACCCGACTCTACGCAAATGAACGGTGTCTGTTTCCCCTTCTGTGAGTGTGAAACTGCTTCACAGAGCTATTCCTTTGAAAAACCTCAGTAGTTCTCACCTCGTCCTTGCTCCTACAAATAAGGAAATGATCTCAAGGCTAAGAGCACAGATTTTTAATATTTATTTGGTTGGTTGGTTGATACTTATATTTTTTAATTTTATGTTGCTGTTGTTGTTGTTATTATTTTGAGGAAGGGTTTCTCTGTGTAGTTCTCTCCTGGAACTTGTTTTGTAGACCAAGCTGGCTTCAAGACCCAAGAGCTGGGATTAAAGGCCTGTCACCTCTTTACCTGATTAGAGCGTAGAGATTTTAAATTGAAAGTATTATTGGAATTAGATTTAGGAGCTTGTCAGCGACTCGATTGGTGGTGTGGTGGCTCAAGCCTTTAGTCCTAGTACTCAGGAGGTAGGTAGAGTTTGAGACCAGCCTTGAAAACATAGCAAGTTTCAGGCCAGCCAGAATTAGATGATGACAGAATTGAATTTCTGTCCAGAAAGAAACAAAGGAAGGAAGAAAGAAAAAAAAAAGAAAGAAAGAAGAAAGAGAGAGAGAAAAAAATCTGTTCTTCTGAAGAGGTGGCTCAGTAGTTAAGAGTCTAGATGGTCTTCCAGAGGATCCAGGTTTGATTCCCAGCGCCCACAGGGACTCAAACCTACAGTTAGTTGCAGGAGGTTACACACTCTCTTTTGGACACCACCGGTACCAGACATGCACAGGATGTACACCAAAGCACACACACAAACACACACACACACACACACACGAAATAATTTTTTTTTTTTTTTTGAGACAGGGTTTCTCTGTGTAGTCCTGGCTGTCCTGGAACTCACTTTGTAGACCAGGCTGGCCTCGAACTCAGAAATCCACCTGTCTCTACCTCCCAAGTGCTGGGATTAAAGGCATGCGCCACCACTGCCCGGCGAAATAATTTTTTTAATAAAAAAATTCTTCCCTGGGATGTGACTAAGATGTTAATCTTGCTGGGCATGGTGGCACAGCCCTTGAATGCCAGCACTCAGGGGGCAGAGGCAGGTAGATCTTTGAGTTTGATGCCAGCCTGGTTTACAGAGTAAGTTCCAGGACCACTAGGGCTAATCAGAGAAACCATGTTTAGAAAAACAAAACAAGAAGCTGGTATTTTCCTTGGGGGTCACTGTCTTTTTGCTGCTTGAATTTAAGGCAGGGTCTTAATGTGGAGCACTGGTTGCCCTTCAGCCTGTAGCAGCTCTGCCTTTGCCTCCTACATGTCGACTCCAGAGTAAACAAGACCCTATCTCAAAAACTAAGTAAATCAATGAAGTAAAAAGAAATAAATAATTCCAGATTTGAGGTAGACCAAATGTGCCAAAGTTTATCTAGAGCCTAGCGTTAGTGGCACATTCCTTTAATTCCAGCATTTGGAAGGCAGAGGCAAGTGGATCTCTGAGTTCAAGGCCAGCCTCCTCTACAGAGCAAATTCCAAGACAGCCAAGAGCTGCACAGAGAAACCTTGTTGGAAGGGAGGGAAGGGAGGGAAGGAAGGAGAGGGGAGGGAGGGAGGGAGGGAGGGAGGGAGGGAGGAAGGAAGGAAGGAAGGAAGGAAGGAAGGAACTTTACTGAGGCAGTATCTCACAGGGCTACAGCTGTGTCGTTTTGGAAGTTAACCTGATTTTCTGTGTTACTCAGAAAAGTGTGGCTGTCCCTTTTCTATCTCTGTTTTAAGCATGTTTTCTCAAATACTTTGGACATCTTACTCTTCCTAACGCTCCTGTCCCCACCTCGTGGCAGCTTGTCCATGCAGACTTAAACAAAATAGCATTTCCGCCCTACACTGAATCTTACAGCGTCTGCCCCAGGAAACATTTAACCCTAATAAAGTTGCCCTTGAACTTAAGGGGAAGCAGGAGTTTTCCCCCATAAGTGAGAGCTCTGTCTCAAAAATCTTTATGTTGTGTGGGTTTGTGTGAGTGCTTTTGTGCCACGTGTGCTTGTGGAGGTCCAGGAACAACTTTCTAGAAGTTTCTTTTCACCTTAAGGCAGGATCTTTTTCCCGAGTTATGTTCTTCCTGGCAATTCTCCTGTTTCCACCTCCCACCTCGTCTAGGAGTGCTGTGGTTGTAGATGTGACTCAGCACCTGGCTCTTTACAAGGTTGGGCCAGCCTGTGCCCTCCGACCCTATGTCTTGTCTGAACTCGTGTTGTGAGGCTTCCTGGCTGACACTTTTACCCATCTTCTCAGCAGTTCATTTTGTTTATTGAAGACCACAGATCGTTGTGTAGTGCATGCTGAGATAAAGAGCTGAGGTATGGGATTCCCATGGATGAGACCAGACTAAGCCATGTCAGGAAACAGTCTCAAAGAGGACAATAAAAGAGAGTGAAAGAGGGTAAAGTACAGTCAGGGTCAGTGAATCCAGCCTGAACTTACTGATTTTTGTGTGTCTATAGTATTATCTCCTTTATTTTTCAGGAATTAAATATTGTTTATGTCACAGCACTTGGGAGGCAGGAGGACCACTGCAAGTTCAAGGCCAGCCTGATCTACATTGTGAGACCCCATGTGGTGGTCTGAATGGGAACAGCCTTTGTAAGCACATATATTTGACTGATTGGTCTCTAGTTGTTAGAACATTTTGGTAAGGATTAGGGGGTGTGGCCTTGTTGGTGGAGGTGTGTCATTGGGGATGGCTTTGAGGTTTCAAAAGCCACACTATGTTCAGTTAGCTTTCTCTGCCTTGTGCTTGTGAATCATCACACAGACCTCACAGCTACTGCTCTAGAGCCATTCCTGCCTGCTTGTTTCCATGCTCCCTACCATGATGATCACTCACTCCAACACTCTGAAACTGCAAGCAAGCCACTAATGAACTCTTCTTTAAGTTGCCTTGGTCAAGATGTGCAACTGGACTTTTGGCTACTTTGTGGGTTTTCTTACATCCTCATCCACCCCTCTTCTGCCCTTTCAACCTCCTAACACTAGGTAGGAGAAACAAAAGGATAGAGGGGAAAGGGGACAAGGATATGATATTGTTAGACTACTTCCTGTGATTAGGGGCATCAAGTTCCTTGGAGCAAGTTTGATCTTCACTATTATATCTAATTTCTTATCTCTTAATAGTGTCTAACCATCAGCTGGCCAACAGCCTCTTGATTGGGGCTCTAGCATTTACATATCCTCTGAAAAGTCCCAGAATTCCAAACATCACACACTGGCAAAAACCACTTGTAGCTGGCAAAATCATACCCCTGCTAGAGCACGAGGCAAATCATAGGCAGCTGCCGTGAAGCTATCCCATAGCCCACACCTGGGATTAAAACAAAAACATCCTTATAATATTTCTGTGTTTTTAAAGAAACCAAAATTCTCACTACAATAGTCTCTTCACGGCAGTAGAAAAGTAAGAAAGATACCCAGTGGCAGGAAATCAAAAAGAGGAGAGATGAAGACAGCTCAATAGGGAAATGTCTTGCCATGCAAGTCTGATCACCTGAGTCTAGTCCTCGGGAGGAGAAAGCTGGCCCCCACATTTAAACATGCAGTCATCTAACAATAACAGAAATAAACATTTATTTATTTTTTAGACAAGTCTTGCTATTATAGTCCTAGATGGCCTGAAACTCACAGAGATCCGCCTGCTTCTGCTTTCTGAGTACTGGGATAAAAGGCCTGAGCCACCATGCTTGGCAAAAAAAAAAAACCAAAAACCAAAAACCAACCAAACAAACAAAAAAACCCAAGAAGAGCCATTTTTCTTTTAAAAGTTCGTCTATGCCAGGCAGTGGTGGCGCACACCTTTATTCCCAGCACTTGGGAGGCAGAGACAGGTGGATTTCTGAGTTCGAGGCCAGCCTGGTCTACAAAGTGAGTTCCAGGACAGCCAGGGCTACACAGAAAAACCCTGTCTCAAAAAAAAAAAAAAGTTAGTCTACTTCTCTGTTTACCTGTGCCATCCAAAGCTGTTTAGTATTTAGTGATTATTGTCTGGTACAAAGCAAATGCTCAGTAAATACAAGCAAGTAAATTTCTCCTGTCTCTCTTCCCTCCTTTCTTTTTCTTCCTTTTTTTTTTTTGTTTTTTTTTTTTTTTTGTTTGTTTTGTTTTGTTTTGTTTTGTTTTCAAGACAGGATTTCTCTGTGTAGCTTTGGCTGTCCTGGAACTTACTCTGTAGACCAGGCTAGCCTCGAACTCAGAAATCTGCCTGTCTCTGCCTCCCAAGTGCTGGGATTAAAGGCGTGCGCCACCACTGCCTGGCCCCTCCTTTCAAATTGTGAAAAAAAGGTTGTTTGTAACAAAAGATGACAAACCCATGATTGGCCAATATTTCCTAAGTCTTGCCCACCTTATGAAAGCATCTTTACTATAGTAAAGCGATACCAAATCTCTTTACTTTTCTCTACCTGGTAAAGCTTTGTTTCCAAAGCCTCGCTGCATCCCCAATAACGACCTCTTTCTCTCATTTCCTTTTTTGGGGATTCATTTGAAACTCGTGAATCTTTTTCTTTTTCTTTCTTTCTTTCTTTCTTTTTTTTTTTTTTTTTTCGAGACAGGGTTTCTCTGTATAGCTCCAGCTGTCCTGGAATTCACTTTGTAGACCAGGCTAGCCTCGAACTCAGAAATCTGCCTGCCTCTGTCTCCCGAGTGTTGGAATTAAAGGCGTGCGCCACCACGCCCGGCCTCATCAATCTTAAAAGATTCTGAGGCTGCGCTCCCAGCAGAGGTGAGGCCAAGTCAGTCACCTCTTGGCACTGGAACAAAACCTAAGAGAACTTTCAGTTTGGGTTGCGGCACACTGTTTTTTTACAAAAAGAAATCAACTTGCCAGGTTACTCTCACCTTGTTCATGTATTTCTTTGTGCAACACTGAGAATACTCTAACAAAAGCAGCTAACAGTACCCAACACCTAAGCTGACTACATCAGAATCAAAGATGTCCCACATCTCCTTGGATAAACCATACTAAGTGCTGCTGTTTACTGAAGCCTGGTTCAAATCCTTTGTCCTTGGGTTACTGTGTGCTCAAGGCAAGGTTCCGTCCACTCTTGTAGTCCTTGGGAACCCACAGTGGAAACAGGATGTCCGTCCTTCAGGCTGCCCCATGCTGTTTTCATCACCAGTGAAAGAGTTGGGGCAAGGAAGGGGAACCCAGCCACATTCAGGTGAACCAATATCTTGGCGTGACAAAAATAGGATTTGAGTGAAGAGCAATTCTGACAATAATGAAAGTAATGCAAATGGGACATTCATGCAAAACAGTGGCCTTTAATACTAACAAAGACCTTGTAGAGTGAGGGACCCTCGGAGTAGTGCCGAGCCAGCCTCTCAGGACCCTAACCCTGAACCAGGAATGGAGAGATCAGCATGTTGACTTTAATGTTGGACTGTCCAAGGCCTGAGCCATTCATTTCTTCTTCCTTTCCTCTTCTCAAATCCCTTCTGTTCACCTTTCACATCCTTGGTTCCTCCCCCTCCTTTCCCTGCCCCTTTCTTCCGTCTCGTCCTCGCCGGTCTCCTTATTCCCCTCATCTCCCCTTGAGGTGCCACCACAGTTCTCCCATCTGCAATCCCTCAGTCCGACTCCCTCAGGTCTAGCCTCCAGGTTCAGGGTGAATAGGAGGCAAGAAATGCTCTCAGCCTAACAAGCACTTGTTCTTCTTCTTGTCAGATGTTTTCAGGCCAGTGCTTGAGGGCTTACTGTTGGTTCCCTAGAATTAGGAAGGTTGAAAGATCAGGTGTGTGAAGGGCTGGTGGAAGGATTGTCTATAAACTCAGGACCCCCCTCCCACACTCACCTTTTCCCACCCCATCCCTTACCCCACCCCCACTTCATGGGAAATCTTTGGCATTGTTCCTCCTCCTCAATCGTCTTTTTTTAATGAGACAAGGTTTCTTTGTGTAGCCCTGGCTGTCCCGGAACTCCTGCTGTAGACCAGGCTGACCTTGACCTCAGAGATCAGCCTGCCTCTGCCTCCCTAGTGCTAGCCTTAAAGGTGTTCTCCAGGGCTGGAGAGGAACCAGGTCTTGAGTTCAAATCCCAGCAACCACATGGTGGCTCACAACCATCCTTAATGAGATCTAATGCCTTCTTCTGGTGTGTCTGAAGACAGCTACAGTGTACTTAGATATAATAAAAAAGGTGTTCTCCACAGGCACGTTTGAGTTTAGACAGACTGGAGGATGAACATGAACTCCTGCTCCTTCTGCCAGCAGCTCGGTGCTGGGACCATAGGTGTGCAGTGCACAGTCCTCGCCAGTTGCTTCAGTTCTTGCAGACACGCGCAGTGGTACTCAGCCCGAGTAGAACCAACTCACCGATCTCCGGCCTCCTGTCTTGAGCAAGATGTCACGGGCCAGGGAACTGAAAGCCTAAAGGGGAAACTGGTCAGCCCAGGTTGAAGGAGGAGATGAACCTATTAGCATCTTATCTCTCGGAGGATGGCTCTCACCTCATCCACATTCACACTGGATTTGGCACTCGTCTCAAAAAATCGGATTCTGTGCTCTCGAGCCAACTGTAGGGGATGAGGTAGGAAGGAGAGTGCTGGATAAAGGCAGAAGCGAAGCACTCAGCGATGCCTCCTCCTCACTCGGGCCTCCCAGCCCTGCAGCCAACAGCCCCGCCTCACTCACCTTCTCCGCCTGCTCTCTCTGCACCTGCCGCTTGGCCTCCATGTCACACTTGTTTCCCAGCAGGAGGCGCTCCACTCCCGCAGAGGCATTCTGAAGGCAGCAAAACAAGCAGAAGGTAGGGCTTTCTTTAGAAAGCTGAGGCAGGAGGATTGCTGTGAGCTCAAGACCTGTTTGGGTTACACATTAAGTTTCACACCAGCTGGGGCTACTACAGAGTGAGAGACCCTGTTTCAAGAAGAAAACAAAAACAAACCAGGCAGTGGTGGCACATGCCTTTAATCCCAGCACTTGGGAGGCAGAGGCAGGCTGATTTCTGAGTTCGAGGTCAGCCTGGTCTGCAGAGTGAGTTCCAGGATAGTCAGGGCTACACAGAGAAACCCTGTCTCAAACAAACAAACAAACAAACAAACAAACAAAAAAACCCAAACGAACAAGCAAACAAAAAAACCAAAGGAGAGTTTGGGGCAGGAGAAGGCTCAACAGTTAGGAGCACTGGGTGTTCTTCCAGAGAACCTGGGTTCAACTGGTGGCTCAAAACCATCTGTCACTCCAGTCCCAGGAGTCCACTACCCTCTTCTGACTTCTGAGGGCATCACCAGGCTCTTGGCACAGATGTACACGCAGGCAAAACACCCACACACATAAAATTAAACCTGAAGTCTGCCCATTCTAACACGGGCTACTTTGTTCCCCTATTTCTTTTGGAGGCATCTTACCTCTTTGATGCTTTTCATCCAGTTCTGAATATTCTCGAAGGATTTCTCATCTGTGATGTCATATACGAGGATAATGCCCTAAGGGATAGTAAAGTTCACCTTGGACCATATCTGTTGACCTCTAAGTGACCATCTAAGTCTGGTCCGTGGGTCTAAGCACAAGCTACATGGGGCTCTCTGTTATGTGCTCTGTGCCCTCCTTCTTCATCCCTGCATGCTCACAACCCTCTGTGCTCATGAAGCTATGACTTTAGCCCATGTCTGGACCCACACCTCATACCATGGCTCCACGGTAATAGGCGGTAGTTATTGTCTTGAATCGTTCTTGGCCAGCCGTGTCCCTGAAGCAAAAGTTTTCACAGAGTGAGATAGAAGCAAGAAGTCTCCAAGGGGGGAGTCTTTTCCTAAGGACTCAACTTTTGCAACACTGGAGGTGGAGGCTAAAAGGAAAAGACTCAGGAAACCGTGAAGGGGAACAGGAGAAGGACAGTTGGGTTGCTATTCAGAGGTTCCAGGCCTGGGAAACAGGATGTCTCCTGTTTACTCAGAGATGCCAAGTGCCGTCTTAAGTATCACTTTATGTGTGTGTCATCCTAGCTGGCCCTCACTGTATCATTGTGAGGCATGGCTCACTGTCCCCAGTTTTTATAAATGCAGCAAATGTGCGGAGGGAGGCTGGGTAACTAATGAAGGTCATGCAGAAGGGAAGTGGCAGCACCAGGGTTGAGACCCTATCTGCTGCTGCTTATCTGTCACACAAGAATGCTTCAGAAAAACCTCATAGTGCCTCAGTGCCCGTGGTGTCTCCAGCCTCCTTGAGACAGTCAGGCTACACCTCTGTATGTGACCTGTGCTGGAGAGAACTTTTACATTTATTATTGTGTGTGTTTCAAATAGGGTCTCTCTACATAGCCCTGGCTGTTCTAGAACACACCCTGTAGACCAGGCTGACCTCAAACTCCCAGAGATCACTTGCCTCTGTTTCTAGAGTGCTGGGTCTCAAAGCATGTCAGCGTTTACACCCAGGTTGCTCTCTAAAATTTATTGAGAGCAATAGACTGGAAGTCAAATTTGTAATTCTGCAACTTGTCTTTTAATCACTTAGAACCTGTTTCTACATCGTAGCTCGAAAGACATTTGTTTTCAAGTCCAGAGAATGCTCTGGGTGAGGAAAAGACACAAACAAACTGAAAGTGGGCCACCAGGAAGAGAGATGCAAGGCCAGCTGATAGCTGACTAAGCAAAATGGATAAATTAGGAGATGTACTGGACTGGGGGGGGGGGGGTGTAAAGGAAAGAAAGCAAAACAGAAAGACTAACATGGTGCCACATGCCTGTAACACCAGGACACAGGACACCGAAAGAAAGGGCTTTCTTTCTCAGCTGAGTTCCAGGCCCTCCTGGGCTGCATGAGACTTTGTCTAAAAAACAAAACAAAACAAAACACCCCCAAACCACAAACTAAACTGAAGAGAGAAAAGGTAAGGAAGAAGAAATGAAGGGGGAGGGGTGTGTGGGGGAGGGTTGGGGTCAAAGGGCAATCTGGCTGGGGACTGGGCAGCTCACTCACCACACTTGCAGTTTGATCCTCTTCCCCTCTATGTCCACGGTTCGGATCTTGAAATCAATTCCTGGGGTGAAGGGTGTGAAGACAGGTAAGCATGTGTGGAAAGTATGGTGGGGGAGAGTGGGGGCTGCACCAGTAACTGCTGGTACTCAGGTACTCGAGGTAGTGACCTTGCTGGATGTGTAGCCAGGAGGGAGAGCTTTTCCACAGCTTTATTCCTATGGTAAGCATACTGTGTCTCCTCAGATTTCATGACGTTTTGGAGAAAAGCTATGAAACTCTTCAGCTGGGTTAAAAGCATGCCATCTGACAACTTTCCCTTCCATCTCTACCTCACCTTCCCATCCCTCTTCCCCCTCCTCCCCCAAAATACACTACTGGTCCTCCACCGCCCTGCTAGCCCTTAAGGGTAGAGAGGAATGAGAGGGCAGCTGATTGAGCCTATGTGAATTAACTAGTGAGCTAAGCTTGGAAGTGGGGGGGGGGGGGGGGGAAGAAGCTCTCTAAGAATCCTCTGGAGAATTAGGAGAGGGAGGGAGGAAGAGAGGGAGGGAGGAAGAGAGGGAGGGAGGGAGAGAGAGAGAAAGTTTCCTTTTTGTCACTAGAGGAGATAAGATTCTCAGTCAAGAGATGAAGAAAGATAAAGAGGGGAGGGGAGGGGGAAAGGAGATTCTTCTTACTGGAAGTCTCCCAGCCACTTAGGAGGCTCCAGAGAGAAGGATGGTGCAGAAGCTTACTCAGAGACCCCAAAGTCCCCTGGCATCCACCATCCTCACTCCCACAGCACACCCAGCCACACTCTGCAGTACCTTGCTGAGGGTAGGGAGGCTAAAAAGATGATTTGAAGGTGGGGCAGATCCTGCGGGAAGTTTGAAGCCAGTAGGTCAGTAAGAGGCCAACACAATTGGGAAGCAGGGAAAAGAGAAATTGTGAAGAGTGGATCTAGAGCGTCTAGGTGCAGTGATGGGGTAAAGAAGGAAGCAGATGGAAATGACGATAACCTGTGTGGATTTGGAGAGACTAGGGAGACAGTACCAAGAGACGGAGTGGGTGGCAGCAACTGGGACTATCTGGAAACCTCAAAAAGGTTTGAGGTTTTGAGTGTTATTCAGGGACATTATGGAGGATGGGTCTGGGGCAGGGGTCGACAGACTGGAAATTAGTGTTTTTCTCTAAGGGGATCAAAAAAGTAGGTTCCTTAGTCTTTCAGGAGCCGGTGTATGAGGGTGGGCGGGGGTGGGGTGGGTCTGGGGTCTGGGATACAGCCTGTGGGCTCACCGATGGTAGAGATGTAAGTGCTGTTGAAGTTGTCCTCTGCAAAGCGAATGATCAGACAAGTCTTGCCCACCCCCGAGTCCCCGATGAGCAGCAACTTGAAGAGGTGGTCGTAGGCTTTGGCCATGGCGGACACTGGGGGCGCCGGGGGAGGGGTCGGGAAGAGCCAACACTGGTAGGCGGGATCCGAGGGTTGGCAGGCAGAAACCGCCGGAGTCCCAGCCAGGAAGTTTTCCTCCCTCTCCGCCCAGGCCCCGGGAAAAGAAGAGAGGCGGCCCTGCTCTCGGCTCCACCCCTCTTCGCCAGTGGAGAGGCCTGTCCAGCTCCAGCAGTCCGGGCGCTGCCTCCCCAGCCTCGGAGGGCCAGTTTCCCTAGCCCTTCCCATTGCCTTTGGCTAGCTGTCTTTCCTCTCTTTTGACCGAATTGGAAAGAATTTCAAAGAGATTAGGGGAAGAGGGAAAGAATTTTACCAATGGTGAAGATAGGGGTGGTAACTGGAAATTGGTAAAAAGCTGAGGCGCTATTCAAAGGCTTTTGAGTTTATGATAAATGTCCTAGGATTTTCTGTCAACAATGCATTACTTAAGACTACGAATCCCAATTCCCTTTGAAAAGAAGCGGGTTAGGAGGTTAGTATGGTGGATCAATCTGCCCCCTGGTGGAGCACAGTGAAGAACTAAAACGATAAAAATCAGCCTCATCAATTACACTCAAAACACACAGAGCCGAGTCACAATCTGGAGCGAGCCTTGAATTCAGTAGCACAACCTGCACCCCAAGGCCTGGTAATCCTATTGCCTCTACCCCTCAAGTATGAAGATTAGTACTGTGGAGCCACCATGCCCAGCTTTTCATCTTTATTTACTTACTTTCTTTATAGCGAGTGTTTTGCCTACATGTGTTTATTCACTATATGACTAGCATGCCTGCAGAGGCTACAAGACAGCAACGATCCCCTGAAACTGGAGTGTCTAGAGGTGCTGTCATGTGCCTGCTGGGAACTGAACCCAGATCCACTACAAGAGCAGCCAGCTCTTATCATCTTTCCAGTCCCGTTAGAAAAAGAAAGAGCCGGGCGTGGTGGCGCATGCCTTTAATCCCAGCACTTGGGAGGCAGAGGCAGAGGCAGGCCGATTTCTGAGTTTGAGGCCAGCCTGGTTTACAAAGTGAGTTCCAGGACAGCCAGGGCTATACAGAGAAACCCTGTCTCGAAAAAAACAAAAAAAAAAAAAAAAAAAAAAAAAAAGGAAAAAGGAAAAGGCTTTTCTAACAGATGAGTCCTGGCTGTGGGAAAGTGTCTTTATTTGTTTGTTTGTTTGTTTTTAAAGATTTATTTATTTATTATATGTAAGTACACTGTAGCTGTCTTCAGACACTCCAGAAGAGGGAGTCAGATCTCCTTATGGATGGTTGTGAACCACCATGTGGTTGCTGGGATTTGAACTCAGGACCTTTGGAAGAACAGTTGGGTGCTCTTACCCGCTGAGGCATCTCACCAGCCCTTTATTTGTTACATTATGTTTGCCATAATCTATGTTTCCATTTGTCCTCTCACAAATACAATGTATCAGTTACTCCCCCCCCCCCCAACACACACACACAAAATACTTGACAAAACAACTTATGAGAGAGGCTTACAGAAGGCAGTTCTGTCATGACAGGAGGAGCATGGGGCATCTGGTCGCTTTCCATCCAAACTCAAGGAGAGAGACGAATGCTGGTGCTCACCTCACTCTCCTTTTTTATTCGGGAGAGTGAATGGTGGTCCTCATTGTCAGGTAGGCTTTTCCCACCTCAAATAATCCAATCTAGAACTTTCCTCCAGACATGGCCAGCCATTGGATACCTAGGTGATGCTAGATCCTGTCAAGTTGACAATCCATATTAACTACCACACACAAATAACTATTCAGTTTATTTTATTAATTAATTAATTCATTACATTTATTTGTATGTGTACACACACATAATGTTGTGTTTTATAAAAAGAAAGAGACCAGAGATATGTTTTGTGGAGACGCAGTAAGGTGTGGGTGGAGGGGAGTACCTCTGCCAGCCCATGCTGAGGCATCCCTTCCCCCTGAGGTACCAGCCACACCATGCGATGGTATAGTATAGAACAGAGTTTATTCAGGGTATTGGGAGGGAGCTTAAGGGGAGAGAGAGAGAGAGAGAGAGAGAGAGAGAGAGAGAGAGAGAGAGAGAGAGAGAGAGAGAGAGAAAGTAGAAGAGTAGAGGCAAGCCATGAGCACATGGAGAGGGGGGAGTGGAATGGGGAGAGAGGAAGAAGAGGGTAAGGGAACAAGAGCAAGAAGAGAGAGCAAGAGAGTGAGGAGGGGGCAAGCAGCCCCTTTTATATTGAGTCAGGCACACCTGGCTATTGCCAGGTAACTGTGGGGTGGAGCGTAGAGGAACTGCCAACAACCCATGCCA
The DNA here is from genome assembly GCF_000001635.26 of Mus musculus. NCBI lineage: Eukaryota > Metazoa > Chordata > Mammalia > Rodentia > Muridae > Mus > Mus musculus. Next base: position 90,218,592 of record NC_000069.6, on the reverse strand, counting down.
TGGTGAAAGTGTGGCAGTCAGAGGACATGCTGAAGGATGCTTAACTAAACTTCTCCAGAGCCATCTCACCATTAATTTGAGGCAAGGTCTGTCTGTATTGCCCAGATCAGTCTCAAATTTGAGGCTCATGTAATCATGTGGACTCAGCCCTTCAGTAGCTAGAACTACCAGCATCCACGGGTACCACTGTGCCTGCTTCAATACACCAATCTGACTATTCTATTTTTTCAATGGTGTTGGGAATTGGTCAAACCCAGAGCTTTGTGCACACTAGGCAAAGTACTATTCTATTGAGCTTCAATTCCCTTCTATTTATTCCCTCAGGGCTCATTGCATTTCAAGCTATAGCACAGACTTGAATCTTTTCTGGTTTTCCTCAGTGACTAATCCTGACCTCTAACTCACACTGATGTCCAGGTAGGGTGGATTTGCAGTCCCAGCACACGGGAGACAGAAGCAAAATGAAAGTCAGACAGAAGCATGACTAAGGTCAGCCTACTCTTGGTTGGGAGTTGCAAGCCAACCAGGAGACCTTGTGATTGCTAATCTTGGTTGCCAACTTGACATACCTGGGAGGAGGAAACTTGAGGAATTATCACCATTGGATTGGCCTGTAGACTTATCTATGGGGGAATTTTCTTTATTATTATTTTTAAAACATTTAGACAGGATCTCTCTCTCTCTCTCTCTCTCTCTCTCTCTCTCTCTGTGTGTGTGTGTGTGTGTGTGTGTGTATGTGTGTGTATTTTGCCCGTGCATGCTTGTACGTGTAGCATATACATGCCAGGTGTCCTTGGGAGGCCAGAAGGTGGTGTTGGATCTTCTGAAACTGGAGTTACAGATTACAGACAGTTGTGAACCTTCATGGTTGCTAGCCACTATGTAGGTGCTAAGAATCAAACCCCTACCCTAGTAGGGAAGAGCAGCCAGTGATGCTAACCTCAGAGACATCTCTCTCCAGCCCCAGGCATTTCTCTATTGCTAATTGAGGTCAGAGAGCCTAGCCCTATATATGGGAGCTACCATACCTGGACAGGTGGGGCTGCTGTATAAGGAGCTGAATGTGAGCCTGGGAGTAAGGCAGTGGTATTCCTTGGCTTCTGTTTCAATTTCTGCCTTTAGTTCCCTCAATAATGGACTGTAACCTATAAGCCAGATAATTCCATTTCCTCACCAAGTTGCTTTTGGCTAGGATGTTTATCACAGCAACAGAAGAAACTAGAATGGATCCTGTCAAAATCTATGTTGGGGTGAGGTGGAGAGTGTTATATAGCACACACCTTTAAACCCAGTGTATAAACTGACACGACAGCTCCATGGAATGGTTAAGGGGAAAGTCTTTACTGTAGATATGAGAGAAAGCAGCCAGAAGCATTGGGAAGAGTCCAAAGCAAAAAGAGAAAGAAGTAGAGCAAACATGGCCAAGGCTATCTGTGAGAGAGGGGAGACTAGCAGGAGACAGAGAGAAGTGAGCATAGCCTGGCCTAAGAAGGATGAGTAGTTGGGGAAGGGAAGCCCAGAGCTGGAGGGAGTTTAGGGTGGAGGAGGAGGTGGGAAAGGCTAGGGTGCGTGTGGACTTGTGCAATGCATACTTGTGATGGTGAGAGCCTGGAGGCCAGCTTGAACTGATATCCTGAGAGGTCCAATAGGCAGCCCATGTCCCTTTTGCCAGAGGTAAGGGAAATGACTCTTTTTGGTAGGGAACCAGTTTTACAACTTCCTGAGGAATGCTGGCTTTTAACTAGCCACCAGAAATCCCTCAACATACATTCCGGGTTGAGCCTATTTCTGGGTATCTGGCCTGCCTTCTGGAATCTGGGGAACTGGGAGTTTTCCTTATGACCTGATACTCAGCACTCCAGAGGCAGAAGGATCTCTAGGAGTTCCAGGATAGCTTGGCCTACATAACAAGTTCCAGGCCAGCCAGGTATACATAGTGGGAGCTTGTCTCAAATAAGTAATAAGAATAAGCAACCAAAAGCCGGGCGTGGTGGCGCACGCCTTTAATCCCAGCACTTGGGAGGCAGAGGCAGGTGGATTTCTGAGTTCGAGGCCAGCCTGGTCTACAGAGTGAGTTCCAGGACAGCCAGAGCTACACAGAGAAACCCTGTCTCGAAGAAAAAAAAAAAAAAAAAAAAAAGAATAAGCAACCAGCCCTTTGACTGATATTAGTAGTTGATGGGTCTCTGGAGAGTAGATGTTATTGTCTTTAGTGGTCAGCCACCAGTGAGTTACCTGAGTCTAATGGACAGCTTTACCACCATGCCCCTGGTGGCAGCTGTGGTTAAACTCAGGGCATCAAAAAAACAAAACCAAAAGACAGGATGGGAAAGGAAGGAGTTCTGAGGAGCATTGTGGAGAGACAGTGGTGTGGTGTGACCAGAGTGTATTATATACATATATGAAAATGACTTTTAAAAAGAAAAGCTGGGGGCTAGAGAAATGGCTCAATGGTGAAGAGCACTGGCTGCTCTTCCAGAGGTCCTGAGTTCAATTCCCAGCAATCACATGGTAGCTCACAGCCATCTGTAATGAGATGATGCCCTCTTCTGGCGTGTAGTTGTACATACAGATGGAGCATTCATATACATAAAATAAATAAATCTTTAAAAAAAAAAGAGGAAAAAAAAAAAAGCTGGGCACAGTGGTGTGCACCTTGGATTCCAGCTCTCAGGAGACCAAGGCAGGTGGATTTCTGTGAGTTTGAGGCTAGCCTAGTCTACACAGTGAGGTCCAGGATAGCCAAGGCTCTGTAGAGAGAGACCCTAACTTCAAGCAAAAAAGCAAAATTAACCAACCAAAAACAAAAGGTGGGGGTGCATGCAGGGAGAAGTTGGTAGCATGGCTCAGTGAGTGTAAAAAGGCATTTGCCACCAAGCCTAATGCCCTGAATTGAATACTCAGGACATAAGGAAAACAAACGACTAAGAGCTCAGGATGAAGCTCAGTGTACCTACTGTAGAGGTTTTCGTGACCACCTGTGGGGCGTCAAATGACCTTTTACAGGGGTCATGGAAGACCATTGGAAAACACGGATTCTTACAATTTACAACAGTAATAAAATTACAGTTATGAAGTAGCAACAGAAATAATTTTATGGTTGGGGCAACCACAATATGGAGGAACTGTATTAAAGCAAAAGGAAGATTGAGAACCACTAGGGTAGATGACTGCCTGTCCTGGAATTCTCTCTGTAGACCAGGGAGGCTTCAAATTCACCGATCTGCCTTGCCTCCTAAGTTATGGGATTAAAGGAGTGCACCACTACTGCCAGAGGCCAAGACCCTTTCTTCAAAACAAACAAAAAAGCTTGGTGGTACAGGCATACTAGAGTCAGCACTCGGGAGGCAGAGGCAGGCGGATCTCTGATTTCAAGGCCAGACTGGTCTACAGAGTGAGCTCCAGGACAGCCAAGGCTACACAGAGAAACCCTGTCCCTGCCTCCCCCCTCATCCCCTGCATTTTCATACTTCTGCTCACATGATAAATTGCAGATGTACAAGTATTATAAGAAATTATTTTCAGTCTAGGAAAAGGAATGAATTTCTTTCTTTCTTTTTTTTTTTTTTTTTTTTTTTTTGAGACAGGGTTTCTCTGTGTAGCCCTGGCTGTCCCGGAACTCGCTTTGTAGACCAGGCTGGTCTTGAACTCAGAAATCCGCCTGCCTCTGCCTCCCAGGTGCTGGGATTAAAGGCGTGCACCACCACACCTGGCCATGAATTTCATTTTTAAACCTAGAATCTATTTCCCAAGATATCTCTGCCATGTATATTGCCAAAATCCAAAATCAACATGCATTCATTTAAGCATGGACTATTTATTTATTATTTTATTTATAGACACTTGAATTCAGAGATCCACCTGCCTCTGTGTTGAGCAGCAAACACACAAATTTGTACAATGTGGTAATGGTTACAGCAGCTCCATAGTTAAATAACATACTTTTTGTTTTGATTTGGTTTTTAGAGACATCTCTTGTAGTTCTGGCTGTCCTACAACTTGCTAGATCAGGCTGGCCAGAACTCAGTCTCTTCCATGCTTTGCCAGAATGCAGTGATAAAGGTGTGACCAACCTCGTCTGGCCTTTAATTAGCACTTTAAAAGCAATGCACGTGTCAAGTGGTGTAAGGATATTTGATTTTATTCCTCAAAGGTAAAGAATTGTAAGAATACAAAGTCGGGCTCTATCTTTAGCACTGGAAAACAGCAGCAACAACAAAACAATAAAGGTAAACAATAGGGTTAGCTGCAGTGGAGCAAATATGAACAGGATTTGATTTTGTTGTTTTTTCAGACAGGGTCTCCTGTAGTCCACTCAGACCTCAAACTTGCTAGGAAGCCCAGTGCCTAGAATGATTTTGAACTCCTCGTCCTCCCGCTTCATCCTCTGAAGTTCTGAGATTCCAGCCTTGAGCCACTGACAGCACCACTGCGCCCTGCCCAGTTTACGCTTTGCACATTCTTAGCACGCACTCTACCTACCAGCGTAGTACACCCCCAGCTTCAAGCAGGTATCTCATTTTTTAAAAAAAAAAACCTATTTACGTCTAGAATTATTAATCAGCGTAAATCAAACCAACTGGAAAATGGTAAAGACTATCAATAACTAAAAATGTCATGGATAAAAGCTTCTCGCTGGTGTTCACCTGTGATGTTCCCATCACACTCCAGCTGTCAAAGCGTAGTCGGAAACTACGTGAGAAAAAAGTATCCATTTTTCTCGCCACAGCAGCTAAATTCTGAACTCAAAATAGAAGCTAACTCTCTCACCATGGCTACGCGCCCGCGACGCGAGGAGCCTTTACGGACCTTCTACAAATGGCAGTCAACGGGCATTCCGTTGCATTCGAACAGAGTAGAAGACCTTCCGAAGATGGCGAAGCAACACGGCTCGTCACTTCCTGTCCCATATCAGATATAAGGAACAGGATTTCCGCTTTCGCTCCTTTCCGGCGGTGACGACCTCCCTACGAGAACATGCCTGTGAGTTCCTTGGTCCAGGTTTCGACAGAGAACTCGCTCTTGGGTCCGCACGGTCCTCTTGCGCTAATTGCGGGTCCTACAGGGTCCACATGTGCGCTCTGCGTCTCTTAGGACAGTAACCAGAGCCGCGGCGGCCCACGGGTCAGCCGCGTAGACGGGAGCGGAGAGGAGATAAGATGGCGGCCCAGCTACGCAGACACCAGGGGCGGCGAGGGGCGAGTTCTCCTCGGTGTGTGCCAGTGGGGGCTCTTTCCCATCATCTCTTTCCTCCATTACCTTCTAAGTCTTTGCATTTCTGCCCCTTTTAGCTCGCAAAGGATCTCCTTCATCCCTCTCCAGAAGAGGAGAAGAGGAAACACAAGAAAAAGCGCCTGGTGCAGAGCCCCAATTCCTACTTTATGGACGTGAAATGCCCAGGTAAGGAAGTGGTTTTCAGCTGTGCGGGAAAACTAAACTGTACTAATGGTTGTAACTTAATTTTTGATTTTATTACGAGTTCAGAAGTGGTAACTTGGAGAGGAATAAAAGAAGTTAACATTTTTCTTCTCTTTTTTTTTCTTCCCAGGATGCTATAAAATCACCACGGTCTTTAGCCATGCACAAACGGTAGTCTTGTGTGTTGGCTGCTCCACTGTCCTCTGTCAGCCTACAGGTGGAAAAGCAAGGCTGACAGAAGGTGAGTGGTCTCAGTGTTGGGGTTTTGTTTGGCTTTGGGGTCCTAAGGTGAAAGGCTGAGTAGAATGCAAGGCTTCCGGCTGGTAAAGCCAGCTGCACTCCTGTTAGGAAGGTTTAGCACTCTGCAGATGAGGCAGGGTCAGTGGCAGGCAGAAGTAACGTTTGCATCTTTTTCTTCCAGGATGCTCCTTCAGGAGGAAGCAGCACTGAAAGCCCCTGATTGAAGATGAGTGGGAACCTTCCCAATAAACACGTTTTGGATATATAATGTTTGTCTTGTTTAACTGGTAGCAAGTGGTGCCTCACATATCCCAGGGCAAACAGAAGAGTGGTCCCTTTGGGGTCAAGTAAGTGGCCAAACACCTAGAGTCCATTGGGGGCATTTTTATCTAGATTCACTGTATAAATCTTAGACCATGGTTTAAAACTGGTGATAGTGTATAATTGGGCTTACTCTTCTATGTCTTTTTGGTAGTAACTTTTAGCAATGGTTATTGGAAACATTGTGTCATACAAAGGTGTGTGACAGTGGGGACTGTCTTTATTTAGGGATAATGGTACCCAGGCTGCTTTAATCCCAGTGCCTGAGAAGCAGAGGGTTACTGTTTTTCTGTGTGTTGTTGAGATGGCCTTAGGTAGCTTCAAGTGTATGTGACAGGATACCTGTCAAGTGATGGCATTGTAGGTGTGTACTGCTGTTGCGGTTTTTGTGGTGCTAGGAACAGACAGACACCGAGGGCTTCGGGAATCCAGCCTCAGAAATGTAATCTTTACACACGTGACTTAACCACCTAGGAGCTTTTATTTATACTTACTACAAACTTGATCTGGAGGTTTAGTTTTGTAGTTAGCTACTAAACTTGTGCAGGATTAGGCATCTCCAGTCCTCTACAGTTAGAGGGACGCTGACTACTAGGTTAGTGTTTTATACTCCATAACCAGTGTTGTAGCCGACTCTGCACTAGTGGTGGCCGTGAGCTCAGGAAGTGAGGGGGGGAACATGTGGCCGTGTAAGAACCTAGGAGAAAAAAAAAAGCGAGACAATCAAGGTGGTAACTTGGAGACGGACATATCTGAACTTGCGGAGTGAGGGCAGGTCTTTACCTGGCTGAGTTGTTCCTGTTGTTGGCACATAAACAACTGGAATAGTCTGAACCTTGTTCAGGAAGGCATTGTGTGCTGGAGAAAGGAAATGCCACAAAAAGGGCTTATGTGATTGTGCGCTTGCGGAAAGGCCTCAAAGATTACAGTCCATTCAGAAGTGAGATTTAAGGGCCAGCCAACAGACTTTAACAACAAGCCTGTCTTAAGTCCCCAAAACCTACATGGTAGAAGAGGGAGGTTTTTTCCCAAGTTGTCTTTGACTCCCACACTTGTGTCAGGGCATGGTTGTGCTACCTTCTTCCCTAACCCAAGCAAGTAATTGTAAGAAAAGGTTTTTTGTTGTTGTTATTTTGTTTTGGTTTTTTTCCAGACAGGGTTTCTCTGTAGCCCTGGCTGTCCTGGAACTCACTCTGTAGACCAGGCTGGCCTCGAACTCAAGAGATCTGCCTGCCTCTGAGTGCTGGGATTCTGGGATTAAAGGCGTACGCCACCACACCTGGCTGTAAGAAAAGTTTTTAAATAAAATGAGGTTTAAGTGTTAGTATAAAAGGAATGCTTTCAGTTAGTCTACCTCTAAACTGCCCTGTATGCTGATACTTAGAATTACCTAACCAGTACAAATATAGTATAACAGCTATAGTATATTTGCAGCATGTACTGTAGGTGTTAAAAGTAATCCAGAGATGGTTATATGAGATGCATAGGTAGATTCAGTGGAAATGCTCTTGAATGCTTGAATTTTTTATAATTCTGGTAGGGTCTGGATCCAGCTTCTTCCCAGTTATTGGAGAATACAAATGCTCCCCTTAGGTGGATTTTTCTTACAGCCTTTGGCTAAAAATACCTGTGTGGGCAATAGTGATACTGGCTATTCTATGTGCATTAGTTTAATGCATCTATGTGAGGGTGTTAGATCTTGGAAGTTATAGAGAGAGGTGGGCTGCCATGTGGGTGCTGGGAATTGAACTCAGGTCCTCTGGAAGAGTAGTCAGTGCTCTTAACTGCTGAGCCATCTCTCCAGTGCCTATACTATTTTTTCAAGACAGTTTGTGTGTATCCTTGGTTGTTCTGTAAGCTGGGATTAAAGGCCTGTGCCACACCCTGAAAGTTGACATCTAATCTACATGACATGAATTAGTTGTGATAAACAGCTAATTTTTAACTTTGGTTTTGAAAGTCAGAAGTATACACATGCCGGGCAGTGGTTGGTGCACGATTTCTGAGTTTGAGGCCAGCCTGGTCTACAGAGTGAGTTCCAGGACAGCCAGGGCTACACAGAGAACCCCTGTCTCAAAAAAACCAAAAGAAAAAAAAAAAAAAAAAACCCTGTCTCCAAAGCAAGCAAGCAGGAGTATACAGGCATACTCCTTACCTAGAAAGATGAAAGAAGTTGATGCCAGCACAGCAAAGAGGGTAAACAGGAGGATCTGGTAAGAACCGACGAAGTTCTTGAAGACACCCGAGTCTTCACAGTGATCTGCGTTGCCGTAATGGGACATAATGGGATGATTACAGTAACATCCAGAATAGATGTCTTTGAAAATGTCCTAAAAAGCTTAAGAATATTGGCATGCATCTGTAATCCTAGCATATAGGTAGGTCCACATACCCTGTCTGAGAAAACCAGAGGACTAGTGGTGCTGGTGCTTCCCTGAGACCCCACACCAGGGAGGATCTCACATCAGAAGACAGTGTCAACTAACAGTGGTACTGTCTCAGATCCCCTGCTGCCCTGCAAATGGAATTCAGATTGCAGCTCTTAGAAAACTGAGGCTTTGGCTGGAGAGATGGCTCAGCAGTTAAGAGTACTGACTGTTCTTCCAGAGGTCCTGAGTTCAATTCCCAGCAACCACATGGGGGCTCACAACCATCTGTAATGGGGTCCAATGCCCCTTTTTGGTATGCCTGAAGACAGTGTACTTACATTAAATATTTTAAAAGATTGCTTTAGGGGCAGGGGTGGAAAAAAAAAGATTGCTTTATTTTTTAAAAAAATTATGTGAATACACTGTCACTGTCTTCAGACTCACCAGAAGAAGGCTTCAGATCCCATTACAGATGGTTGTGAGCCATCTCTCCAGCCCTAAATAAATATTGAAAAAAGAAAATTGAGGCCTTATCATCTTGTCCTTTTGTTTTTTGGTTCAGGAGTGTGAGAATCTTGTGTCCTCCCAAGTCAAAGTCTGCTGCTTGAAAACTTGTAAACTTGAAGCCCCGCCGGGCCTGGTGGCACACGCCTTTAATCCCAGCACTCCAGAGGTAGAGGCAGGTGGATTTCTGAGTTCGAGGCTAGCCTGGTCTATAGAGTGAGTTCCAGGACAGCCAGGGCTATACAGAGAAACCCTGTCTCGAAAAACAAAAACTTTTAAAAAACCCCAAAAAAAAACAAAAACCAACTTGAAGCTTCAAACTTGTGGCTTTATGCAGATTTAGTTTATATTTCTAATTTGTATGCTGGTACCATGGTACATACATGGAAGTCAGGACTTTTCTAGACTTAGACTTAGTCGGTAGACAGGACAAGTGCCATCTTGCTAGCCTGCTGATTCAGGTTCTGACTCTGTTCCTTATCTTCATGCTGTGTCTAGAGAACCTTTTACAGTAAGGTGGTGTGTACCCTCCCTCCCCTCCATACACACATTCCTGGCTGCATGCTAGATTGCCATGCAGCCAGGAATGACCTTGATATTTTGATCTTTTTGACTCTTACCTCAAGTGTTGGGATTATAGACATAGACTTTAGCCAGTTATCTGAGGTGCTTGCTAGGCCATGTACCCAGGGCTTTGCATACACTATGCAAATACTACCTGGATTACTTTACAGACAAAGGTTTTTTTTTTTTTTTTTGAGACAGGGTTTATCTGTGAAACAGATCTGTCTGCCCTCCACTTGTTCTGTAGAGCAGGCTGGCCTTGAATTCAGATCTGCCTGTCTCTTCCTCCTGCGTACTGGGATAAAGGGATGTGCCAACATGCTTGGTGTGCTGGATTTGTTTAAGGCCTAACTGCCTTTGCCTCCCTGGTGCTGGGATTAAAGGCATACGCCACCCCCTGCCAAACTAAGACTGGAGTGTTATGTACCCACAGGCCCTTGTGGTTCCTGTTACATTCCAATTGCATACCTGCTTGTGATCCTAGGCAGAGGCAAACCTGTCTACTTCCAGGCCAGTGAGAAACTGCCAGTCTAGGTGCCTGAGGCATGGCACACTGAAGGTTGACTGTTTCCATTCACACTCAGTGTGAATACCCACACATGAACAACAAACCCTACAGTTACCTCTTACCATATGTTGCTGTTTATATAAATATTTTCTGGGTCAAGGACCAAATAAATTTGAGCAGAATATTGTAGCATTGCCTAAGCCCATGTTTGGTGACCTACCTAACACTTGATTTCTGGACATTTTAATGTTTGGTGGGGATCAGATGAGCTCACATGACTTAATGAATGAGCTGAAGATGGGTTGAATGTTATAGCTGCTTCTACCTGGCAAGGCTGCATTGGTAAGTTGTATACTTCTTTATCTTTCAAATGCTGGGGTTACAGCTTTGGGCCACCAGGGTCACCGTGCTCAGCCTAAGTATAAAATACATTTGAGGCTGACAGTGTAGATCAGTTGGTACAGTGACTGCCCTGTATCATGAAAGTGGGGAAGATGAGAAGTCAAAGGTCATCCTACCTTCCTACATTCGGAATTAAAGTCCGTCTCCTGGAATACACAATAACGATAAAAAGGTCTGAGTACTGTATACCTAAAGTTGCAGCATTCGGGATGTGTAGGTCCTTAGGAACATGGCTACAAGGAGCTGCAGGTACAGGGTGAGACCTTGTCTTTATGAAAACCAGGGAGAGCAGTGTAGACTAGGGAGCCAGAGATCTGAGCGTGAGTTCAGTTCTAGCCTGGCCAACGCTTAGTGAGACTCAGCCTCTAGAGCAGAAGGCCCATTGTGAATACATTCCTTTCCCGTGTGGATTAAAATTCGTTCCCAGTGGGGCTGGAGAGATGGCTCTGTGATTAAGAGCACTGGCTGCTCTTAAAGAAGTCCTTAAGTTCAATTCCCAGCAATTACATGGTGGTTCGCAACCATCTGTAGTGGGATTTGATGCCTTCTAGTGTGCATGAAGATCACATACTCATACATAAAATAAATCTTAAAAAGTCCCCAGAAAGCCGGGCGTGGTGGCAGACACCTTTAATCCCAGCACTTGGGAGGCAGAGACAGGCGGATCTCAGAGTTCAAGGGGAGCTTGGTCCACAGAATGAGTTCCAGGACAGCCAAGGCTACACAGAGAAACCCTGTCTCGAAAAAAAAAAAAAAACAACAAAAACGACCCCAGAGCTCACCTGCACCAGATGCATCTTTTGCTCTGACTATCACAGCTTCTTGTTGATTGGTCAGTGCACAGGAAACATTAATGAAAGCGGGTGATGACATCTGCTGGAAGGCAGTGAAGTTGACTATTCTTACTAGGTAGACAGTTAGGCCTGTCGTGAGCATTGAGTGCTTATAGCCAGACACTGCTAGAAAGGGGGAGCTGTGGAAGACCTTGGAGGAAAGAGAAAATACTTGTTTCAAAGAAGACAAATTAGTGTTGTCTCTGTTAGTACAAGAATTTTCAAGATTCAGCTAGCCAGCCAGTAAGTCATTCGCTTTTTCACCACTGTGGATGTAGTTAAAAAGGGACAGGGACAGAACAGTTCTTGCTTTGCAAGCATGAGGACATGTATTAAATCCCCATCACTTATTTAACAAGCAGACTGATGTAGACTTCTGGTGGTGCACGCCTTTGATCCCAGCACTCGGGAGGCAGAGGCAGGTGGATTTCTGAGTTCGAGGCCAGCCTGGTCTACAAAGTGAGCTCCAGGACAGCCAGAGCTATAAAGAGAAACCCTGTCTCAAAAAACCAAAAAAAAAACAACAACAACAAAAAAAAAACAAGCAGACTGAGATAGTCACGGAGCATGCACGTCTCAGCAGAGACAGGCAGTTTGAAGTAAGGACATGGTAAGTTCAGACAGCCAGGGCAAGGCAGAGAAGCCATGCTTGAAATAAAAGCTAGCTCTTGGGAGGCCCAGACAGGAGGATCCCTGAAGCAGGCTCCAGGTTCAGTGAAGCCAGCTCATAAAGCAAGGTGGCATCTTAGTGCACGCCTTTAATCCTACCACTCGACGCAAAAAGGAGTTCGGGGCCAGCCTGGCCTGCATAGCACATAGCAAGCTCCAGGAAGAAGATCCTGTCTCAATAAAAACACGGTGAAGGGGGGCTGGAGAGAAGACCCAGTGGCTAAAAAGTCATAAGGACTGGGGTTTACATCCCATCACTTAGGTAACAAAGCAACTCAGAAATCCACCTGCCTTTGCCTCCCAAGTGCTGGGATTACAGGCGTAAACCACCACGCCCTGCTCCAAGCCCGAGGATATGAGTTCAAAGACTCACATGACAAAGAAAAATGACTCCTACCAAATTATTCTCTGACCTCAGTATGTTCTGTGTGGCATAAATAAAAATGTAATAAAACATGTTTAGAAAGAAAATATAGCTGGAGGTAATAGACAAGGACACCCAGACCCTCTTCTGGTCTCCACACACATGCCTATGTACTCATACACAAATACATAATGTTTTAAGAAAAAATAGGGTGGAGGTGGCATTTGATCTCCATAGTCTAGAGTAGAGGGCGGTACATGTGTTAATTCCAGGGCAGCCAGGGATATTCCTTGTCTTAAAATGTGGTGAGCTGAGAATGTGAACACACACACACACACCTTTAATCCCAGCGTGAGAGAGAGAGAGAGAGAGAGAGAGAGAGAGAGGTGGTGGGTGAGGGACAGGCAAGAGGATCTCTTGAGTTCTCAGACAGGCAAGGTTACATACACAAATCTTGTTTCAAACAACAAACGGCACACACACACACAACAACACACACGAGCGATTGAGAAAAACTTTAATGTATACAAAAGAATAAAATGATGCAAGCTAAAAGGCTAGAACATTTTATATAGCCCAGGCTATATAAGTCTTTGAATTTCCTTTGAAGCTAGGGGTAACTAACTCTGGGCTTCTGATTCTTTTGCCTCTACTTCTGAGTGCTGGGACTAGCACTAGGTAGGGTGCTAGGGATGTACTATATCACAAGGACTGTAGTTTTAAAGTGGGAATGTTTTTGGAGTTGGTTTTATGTAGCCCGGGCTGGTCTGGATCTCCCAGCAGTCCTGCTTTACTATCCTCTTGGGTGCTAAGATTTATAGGCTCATGACACCAAACATGCTTTTAGACTGGAAGTCTAAAGATTGTTTTTAAAGTAGCATTTATGCCGGGCAGTGGTGGTGCATGCCTTTAATCCCAGCACTTGGAAAGCAGAGGCAGGCGGATTTCTGAGTTTGAGGCCAGCCTGGTCTACAGAGTGAGTTCCAGGACACAGCCAGGGCTATACAGAGAAACCTTGTCTCAAAAAAACCAAACAAAAAGCCATTTATATGGCTATTGAGATGACTCAGCAGCTAAGAGCACTAGCTGCTTTCCAGGTTGAATTCCCAGCACCCAGATGGCAGCAAACTATAACTCCAGTTTCAGGGGTTCTGACACCTTCACACAGACATATACACAGGCAAAACACTAATGTACATTAAATTTATTAAAAAACAAAAGCAGCATTATTATGACTGCTCTTCCAAAGGTCCTGAGTTCAAATTACAGCAACCACCACATGGTGGCTCACAACCATCCGTAATGAGATCTGACGCCCTCTTCTGGTGTGTCTGAAGACAGCTATAGTGTACTTATTTATAATAATAAATCTTTGGGCCTGAGCAAGCAGGGTTGACCGGAGTGAGCGGGCTGACCAGAGCAAGCAGAGGTACTAAAATCAATTTCCAGCAACCACATGAAGGCTCACAACCATCTGTACAGCTACAGTGTACTCATGCATAAAATAAATCTTTAATAAAAACTTATCTCAAAGTATTTTAAAGATTCTCTAATAGCAGCTTAAAAAGTTTATTTGTATGTCTGTATGTGTGCTTGTACGCGTACAAGGTGCTCAAAGAGGCCAGAAGAGGGCATCAGGTTCCCTGAAATGGAGATTGTAAGCCCTTATGGTGTGATTTCTAGAAACCAAACTCAGGCCCTCTTCAAGAACAGCCTGTGTTCCTAACTGCTGAGCAATTTCTCCAGCTCCAATAGTAGGTTACCCAGAACATTTTTACCCTTGGAATGAGAATGAAAAATCTTTTTCAGATCTCTTGTCTCTCAGTCACACGTGGTAGTTCTTGTCTAGCAGTCCCAGTGCTTGGGAGGTAGAGACAAGAGGTCTGGAGTTCAAGGAGGTACACAGTTTGAGAGTAGCCTGGTGTACAGTGTGTCTTCAAAGCAGAACAAACTGGGGACTAGGGATGTTTAGTTGGTAAAGTACATGTGCTTGCTGCATGCCCATGGCCCTGAGTTCAGTTTCCATCATTGCCTAAAACCTATATAGGAGCACACATCTTAATTGCAGCACTTGGGAAGTAGAGGCAGGAAGCTCAGAAGTTTGAGGCCAATCTTGACCATGTGAAGATTTTACTGCTAGCCTAAGGTAATGAGAATCTTTTTTTTTTTAAGATTTATTTATTATATATGTATATACAAGTACACTGTTTCTTCTCTTTCTGGCCCAAAAGATTTATGTATTTATTATATGTAAGTACACTATAGCTGTCTTCAGACACCCCAGAAGAGGGCATCAGATCCCATTATGGATGATTGTGAGCCACCATGTGGTTGCTGGGATTTGAACTCAGGACCTTCAAGACCATCTAACCTGTCCTAGTAATGAGAATCTTTTGGGAAAAAGGCAACAAATCTCTGTCCCCAGTACTGCTGAGTCTCACTTACCTCTAGGCTCTCAAGAACTCTTTCCACTCCCAGGATTCTTAGCTCCCCAGTGTCTTTGTGGCCAAGAACGAACTCTGACTGGTTCATGTAAAAGCCAGGGATGAAAGGAATGAGGATTCTTTGCATGCCATTCTTGCCACGTTCACTGACCAGAGTTGCCCACCCGTAGACTGAGGTGTCTGCCACACTGAGCACTTGGCGCAGCTCCTTGGACTCCTGTCGAACCTTGATTAGGCAGACATAGACCCCTGAAAAGGAAAGACTTAGCAGGAAGGCCCAGAGGCTCTACTGAGATAAACAAGTTAGGGTAAGGGAGAAGAATGGTTTGAGCATTCATTTCTGATACACTAATGAGTAATATGGAGAAAAAAACAAGAGAAAAGGAAACTGTCCTTGGGAGAAGCTGCAGCTGGACTCAAGTCAACACTCAGCAAGTATTAAACAGTATGGGGACTGGAGAGATGGCTCAGTGGTTAAGAGCACCATCTGCTCTTCCAGAGGTCCTGAGTTCAATTCTCAGCCATCACATGGTGGCTCACAACTGTCTGTAATGGGATCTGATGCTCTCTTCTGGTGTGTCTGAAGAGAGCAACAGTGTACTCACATATATAAAATAAATAGATCTTTAAAAACAATGAAACACTATGGCACAAGCAGGTATAACTAACGTGCTGAGGAGACTAAACCTTTTTGAGAGTGATCCTGCTACTGCTCTATGGACTAGGCTGCTGGTCTAGTGCATAGAGCTAAGGAGCCATTCCATCTGCATCTTGTTCTGGAGCTTTCTAAAGATCTACTCAGTGTCCAGCAGATTTCTGAATGAACCTTTTAGTGCTGCTTCATTACCCATACCACTCAAGCAGAGAGGGCTCAGTTCAAGAGCTTAGATGGCACATGATCCTGCTTATGCCTCCCTCCTCCTCCTCTCTGCCTTCCTCCTCTTCTCTCCCCTTCTCCCCTCCTCCACCGAGTACACACACACACACACATTTTGTTTACAATACTGAACTTGGACCTACCACATGCCAGGTGATCACCCTCCCACTGCATTCTCAGCCACCTTTTTATTTTATTTTGAACACAGGCTCACTAGATTGCCCACATAAATTTGAACTAACCCTGTAGACTAGTCTTCATTTTGTGATCCACGTCCCTCAGCCTTCCAGGTATTGGATTACAGGTTTATATAAGGCCTAGCTAAATCCTCTCATTTTGTGTTAGTTCAATTATATCAAGCCATCTGAACGTTACCCTCTATTTCTTGTTAATGACATTCATTTGGAATATTCAAATACTGTGCTACATGTTGAAAACGAAGCCTGGACATGATGGTACATGCCTTTAATCTCAGCCCTCAGGAAGCAGAGCCTAGTGGATCTCTGTGAGTCTAAAGCCAGGCTGGTCTACGTAATATGTTTCAAGCCATTCAGGGCCACATAGAGAGACCTTGCCTCAAAAAAACAAACAAACAAAAAAAAAAAAACCAAAAAAAAAAAAAAACAAAAAAAAAAACCAAGACAAACCAAAAAATAAATTATAGATAGTAAAACAGCATGTTTTAGGTGGAATGCATTAATGAAAGTTTGTTGAATAGGGGATACAGCTCGGTTAGAGTTTGCTTAGCATGCCGAAAGCTCTAGGGTTAATCCCCAGCAGTGTATAGACTGGACATGGTAGCACAGTTTACAATCCTAGCTCTCTGGAGGTGGACCATCAATCAGAGGTTACTCTTGTTTAAGGCCAGCCAGAGATACATGACACCTCAAAACAAAACAAAACAAAACAAAAAATACAACCTTTTGTTGAGTGGGTTGAGAAAAGCTCTAGAGATTGAGAAAACACAAATATAGTTCAATAGGAGGGTGGCAGGTGTAGAAACAGGACCCTACCTTTCTCCACACTGAATTCCGAATGGATGTGAAAGACCTTACTTGCTGGAATGTCTAGTAAAGTATTGCTGAACTGCACATGGCATAGCATGAGGGTCTCGGGAAGAAGAACTTTTTCAATAGCCAAAGCCTGACTTGGGGTACAGGATCCTAAGAAGCAGAGAAGAGTTAAATAGCTGTTAGCATCAGGGATTTGTAAAAGGAAAAATCATGAGGACTGGAGAGATAGGCCAGTGATTCAGAGCACGTGTTCTTCCAGAGGACCTGAGCTCAGTTCCCAGCACCTGCACTGGGGAGCTCAAAACCACTCAGTCAAGGGTTTTGACATCCTTGTATGGGAACCTGCACACATGGCAGACACATACACATAAACAAAAATCTTTAAAAAATACACCCAACATGTCTTTAATCCCAGCACTCTAGAGCAGAGGCCAAAGTTCAAGGCCAGATTGCTTTACAAGGTGAGTACTGGACGCTGTCTCAAAAACAAAAATAAAAAAACAAAACCCATTAATTCAGGGATTAGTCCAAGGTAGAAGTATGCCTCAGCAGTATAATAGAATGCTTGCCTACTTAGCATATACAGGATTCTACCATTGATCTCCAACACCACAAAGAATAAAATCCAAGCTTCAATCCAGTCATAATTTTTGAAATCTCACAGATTTCAGTTTATATACCAAGACCACGTCAAGGGCTAGAGAGATGACTCAGCAGTTAAGAACACTCATTGCTCGTTTAATAACCTAAGTTCAGTTCCCAGCACCTGAAATGAGAATTCTAGAATTTCGGTTTCTTTAAAAAAGCACAGAAATAGTATAAGAAAGTGTTTTCCCAGGTGTTAATCCCAGGCCCACACCTGGAGTATGGGGCTGCTTCCCAGCAGCTGACTATGATTTGCCTCGTGCTTTAGCAGAGGTGCAGATTTGCTAGCTGCAGGTAGTTTCTGCAGCTGTGTGACATTTGGAATTATGGGAACTTTTCAGAGGGAATATAAATGCTAGGGCCCCAAGAGGTGGAACGAATGAGTGTTGACCCTTTGGGGGGGAGGGTTTAGGTTTGTTACTAGTCATGCTCAAAGAAGAAACAAAGGGAAAGAAATTAGATTCAGACATTTCTCCTTCCTCTCTCCTTATTTCTCTGTTATGTAGTGATAAAGGGTGAAACTAGGGTAGTGGGGGATCAAGGGTGGGAAAAAGAAGAACCCACAAAGTAGCAAAGACCAGCTACAATCACCCATGTAAGGTGTTTGGCCACTGAGGCCACCTACATTCATGTGCACATACCTACATACATACACACGATTTAATAAAAATCTTTATAAAAATTTATAAAAAATTTATAAAAAAATTTTTTTGTTTTCGTTTTTGAGATAGGATCTTGCTATAGGTCAGGGTGGCCTTGAACATGCTGCAATGCTTGTGTCTTAGCTTCTCTCTTTTTATTTATTTATTATTATTATTAATTAATTTATTTATTATTATTTTGGTTTTTGGAAACAGGATTTCTCTGTGCAGTCCTGGCTGTCCTGGAACTCACTCTGTAGACCAGGCTGGCCTCGAACTCAGAAATCCACCTGCCTCTGCCTCCCAAGTGCTGGAATTACAGGTGTGTACCACCACTGCCTGGCCTTCTCTCTCTTTTTAAAGATTTAACAAAAATGATTTATTTATTTTTATTTATATCTGGGTAAGAATGTCAGATTCCATGGGTTACAGACAGTTGTAAACTGCCATGTGAGTTCTGGGAATTGAACCTAGGTCCTCTGGAAAAGCAGCCAGTGCTTTTAACTGTGTAGCCATCTCTTTACCCGCCTAAGATTTTTTTAAAATTTTATGTGCATTTGTATTTATCCACATGTATGTCTCTATGAGGGTGTCAGACCCCTTGAGCTGGAGTTATAGATGGTTGTGAGCTGCCATGTAGCAGGGAATTAAGCCTGTGTCCTCTGGGAGAGTAGCCATTGCTCTTAACCTCTAAGCCATCTCTCCAGTCCATGTCTTAGCTTTGCACATGCTAGCATCACAGGTATTTACTACTAAGCATAGCCAATAAAAGGCAACATATTAATCCAAAGGAGTAAAATGATTGAGGGAAGATAGGGAGATGGACATAACCAAGCGGCCTGTGGAGAAACTCCTTACCTTTGAGGTTGACATTTCTGCCTGTGCTGATGAAGAGTTTGAATGCAGTTGCATTGGGGGTATTGGTGAGGTAAGTCTTCAGGTCATAGCTGAGTGTCAATCTTGATGATGCATTGACTACTACCTGTCAGCAAACGAAAGGAAAATCAGGTCCCCTCCATTGTTACCTTGTACTTATTTCAGCCAAAAGTATCTATTTCATACAAATACAAAATTGGCATTCTGATGTATCTAAGAAACACAAAATCTGTTTTTTTTTTAAAGATTTATTTATTTATTTACTATATGTAAGTACACTGTAGCTGTCCTCAGATACTCCAGAAGAGGGCATCAGATTTCGTTATGGATGGTTGTGAGCCACCATGTGGTTGCTGGGATTTGAACTCGCGACCTTTGGAAGAGCAGTCGGCAAGCTTAACCACTGAGCCATCTCGCCAGCCCACAAAATCTGTTTATTATTATTTTATTTTGAGACATGGTCTCATGTATCCCAGGCTAGCATGCATCTCCCTTTATAGCCTAGGATGACCTAGAATTTCTGATCTTCCAGCCTCTACCTCCACATCCCCAGTAGTGGGATTACAGGCACACCTGATTTATGTGGTGGAACTAGAACCCAGGACTTCATGTACGTTAGTTAAGCACTCTACTAACTGAGCTACATTCCCAGAAGAAATAGTCTTATTTTATTTTGAGAAAGGGTCTTACAGTGTAGCCCAGGTTGGCCTGGACCTCACTATGTAGCCAAGATTTTCCTTGGATTCTAGTTTCATCCATCTTGCCTCAGCCTCCTGCATGCTGGGATTACAGACATGTAGAACCATACTCACAATGATCCATTTAAGATTTATTTTATATGTGGGAATGTGGGTGCATGCATGCCATGGCATGTCTGTGGAAGTTAAGGGGCAACTTTTCCAGAGTTGGTTCACTCTGTCCTCCTTGTTTTGAGGCAGGGTCTCTCTTGTTTCTGCTACTAAGAAAGCATCAGACAGATTTCCTGTCTCTGCCTCCTGTCTCACAGTAGGAGGACTGGATTACAGATGAGCATCCCCACATCTGGCTTTTCGCATTGGTTCTGGGTTACCTACTGAGCTATCTCCCAGTCCTCATGGTGTTACATCCCCTCCCCCGATACAAATATGGAATGCTTCACGAATTTGTGTATCCTCCTTGTGCAGGGGCCATGCTAACTCTCTCTTTTATAGATCCAATTTTATTTATTTTTTATTTTTTTAAGATTTATTTATTTTATGTTTGTGGGTACACTGTCGCTGTCCTCATGTGCACCAGAAAAGGGCATTGGATCCCATTATAGGTTGTGGGCTATCATGTGGTTGCTGGGAATTGAGCTCAGGACCTCTGGAAGAGCAGTCAGTGCTTTTAACCCCAGAGCCATCTCTCCAGCCCTCAATCCAATTTTAGAATATGTACCCTGAGTCAAACACTCATAGTGATCTCTTAGAACAAAAATCATATTAGTCATAGTTCTGGGAAGAATTCTAACTGCTATTAATAAGAATTGCTTTTTTGTTTTGTTTTTAGGTGGGTATGGAAGCGAGGGCCTTGTGCGTGCCAGCGAGTGCTCTCTCTATCTCTGCAATGTTTTCCCAGCTCGCTGACTGTTTTGGTGTCTGTTAGCAAATGCACTTCCACCCTAGGATATTTTCTGCATGTATAGTGAATAAATGCACCATCGCTCTAGTATCTTGAGCTGTGGTGCAGTTCGCAGTACCTCTCGAAACGTTTTCACAACTCCGGGGATGTTATGAAAAATTGTTGCAGTTCCTGGGTTCCTAGCCACTCCTACTCCAGTGGCCGTGTCTGTCTGTACAATATTGTTGGTAGAAATCATCCACACCCCAGGCTCACCTGGGAAGAGACCAGAGAAAGTGCTTGGCTGCAATTTTCAGTGTAAATTCATAAACTACTTTATTCAAAGTCTCAATCAAGAGGCATGCAGGACCACTCTGTTTTCAAGAATGTGGGTAGCTTTCTGAATGTCAGATTCCCCTTCCTATATCATGCCAGCAGCACATAATCTACTTACTGCCCTCAGAATAACATGAGCTAGTGAGGTGAACAATCTTAGCTGACCTTAGAAAAAAGGGGAAACTGCATTAAACCTTCATTAGATCTTGCTAAGCGTAAATTTGCTTTGAGCTCATGTCAACAGGACAAAGGTGACAAAGGTGACAAAGTGCAGACTGGTAGGAGGCAAGAGGCAGGATTGGTTTAATTTGGTTTAAATTGCACAGTGGCAAAAGAATGCCAAAGGTTAAGTTATATTCCAAATCTTTGTTGTTGTTGTTGTTGTTCTTGCTTGCTTATTTGTTGGTTTGTTTATTTTTGAGACAGGGTTTCTCTGTATAGCCTTGGCTGTCCTTGAACTTGGTCTTTAGACTAGGCTAGCCTTGAACTCAAGAGATCTGCCTGCCTCAGCCTCCTGAGTGCTGAGATTAAAGGCATATGTTATTATGTCCAGCTTTTAATTTTTAAAAAACTTTTTAAGTGTCTGTATGTATATGTATTACCTGCATGTATGTCTGTGTACCACACATGGCTGGTGCCCTCAGAGATCAGAAGACGGCATTTTTGGGTGTGGTAGTATATGCCTTTAATCTCAAATCCTAGCATTCTGGAAGCAGGTAGCTCTCTGAGTTCGAAGCCAGCTGGTTCACAGAGAGAGTGTTCTAGGAGGGCTAGGGCTACACAGAAAACTCTTGGCAAACAAAACAAAACAGCTAAAACTAAACCAAACCAAACTGAACCAAAACCAAAATACAAAACACAAAACAAAAAAATCAACAGAAGATGGTAATAGATTCCCTGGAATCCCAGTTATGGATGCTTGTGAGCCACCATGTGGGTGTTGGGAACCTCTCTTGTTGGCTCAAGACACCTCAAGATCAAGTAAATTCTCAGAACAAAGGAGATATATTTGTCTTAGAGAGACAGAGGGCAGGGAATAGAAGGAGAAGGGGGAAAGGGGGAAGGAAGATGGGAAGGGATTTTTTTTTCTTTTTTTGGTGGGGACAAAGGTCTGCCTCTGGATAGAGAGGAGACAGATGTAGCCCATAGATAAATGGCAGCTTATAAGGTAAAAGGGGAAACCCCTTGTTAGGATGACGTGTCTAATTTTAATTGGGCATGTGAATTAGGTTACCTAAAGAGGGCTTTTGATTGTTGAACTTCAATAATTTTATAGCTGGACCTTGGTAGTCAGCCTTAGGAAGTGGAAATGTCCAAATAAGGAGGAGGAAATGACCAAATAAGGGAATAGACCTTGGTGGCTAGCTTTAGTAATGCAATCTAACAGCTTTTTAAAAATTAATTAATTTATTTATTAATTTATTTATTTCAAAGCCGAAGGAATGGGAGAGAAGGACAAGGCCTGCCAGAGTCACATTTGCTTTGTTCAGGCTAGCATGAATCCCTTCAAACTGAACCTGGATGCTCTTAACTGCTGAGCCATCTCTCCATCCCCATTTTCTCTTTTGAGGTAGGATCTTATTGTGTATCCTTGGCTATCCTAAACTTGGTATGTAGACCAGGTGTGGCCTTGAATACACGAAGATCTGCCTACCTCTGACTCCCAAATCCTGGGATTAAAGGCATGCGCCACTACACCTGACACTGACTGGATTTCTAATCCTAACATGTAGGCCTCTGCTTCCTTATCCTTTGTAGTATGGACTTAGCTGTCTTTCAAAATTCCAGAATGCAAAACTGAAGGGTGGTTCTGGCACAAACCCAACTAAAAAGCCTTGCTTTTGGGGCCGGCAAGATGCTCAGAAGGAAAAGGAACTTGCTATGAAGCCTGATGACCTGAGTTAATTTTCAGGACCCACACGGTGGCAGAGAAGAGAAAACTAACTTTTGAAAGTTGTCCTCTGGCCTTCAGAAGTGCATCATGACACCTCCACCCATGTCCCACCCCCTCTCATAAATGTTAAATAACATTTGCTTCATCCAATTGTGGAATTATAATTTTTATTACTGACTCTGAAGCAAGCTTAGCTCACAGGCTAAGATTATCCACTGGTCATTGCAGGTCACCTCCAAGGCTGGATAATTTGACCTTGGTGATTAAAGCTAGCTTTGTAACTGGTATAAAGCATGCAGTGCATGTTAGAGTCAAATCCAGTGCTGTCTGCACGCTGAACTCTGCATAGTCCCAGAAAAGAGGCTAGAGCTGTCTTTTGCTACTTTGTGGATTCTTTTTTCTTCTACCCCTCTACACCTCTTTTTCTACCTTTTAACCCCCCCCCCAACACTAGGTAGAGAAAAAAGGGTAGAGAGGAAAGGAGGCAATGTTATCATTAGACTACTTCCTGCTGATCTTCGCTGTCGGGATATCTGATTTCTTTTTTCTTCTTTGTGCATAACTACTTAACAAACCCTGGCCAGCAGCAATCAACCACCAACTCCTCCTCTACCTCTTGGGGCTCTATCACATATTACCCTCTGAAAAGTTCCCAGAATTCCAAATGTCACTCAATTGCAGAAACTATTTGTCACTGGCAAAATCACACCCTTGCAAACCATAGTCAGCTGCTATGGACAATCTGAACCAGCACCATAGCCCACGACTGGGATACAATGAAAATATACTCCTATAACATTTTTGTGTTTTTCAAAGAAACCAAAATTCTCACTATAAGAGGCCAAAGCCAAAGCTCTACACCATCCAGCCAGTCAGACAAGGATGTCTACAGGAACTCCTTCCTGGGAAGTCACAAATAACTGTTTTTTGCTCTCCTCTTCTAGGACGCCAGTGACTAAACAAATCAAAATCCTACTTGGGATGTGCAGCTACTAATGTAGCTGCACAGATGTGGTCCCTCCCCCAGGGAGCCTTTGGCACTGTCTGTACTTTAGCACCTCCTAAGACTAGGAGGTTGTATGCAATTAGGGCAGAATTACAAACAACTAACTGTGAGGTCCCAAGAGTGAGGCTCCAATGACCCCCTCTAGCACTTTCTTCTAATGAGGCAACATTCCAATGAAAAAGTCTGACGTAGGGGTTTCCTAGGAGTCCCACTGCTCTGATACAAACGATGGCTGTATGCTTAGAGAACAGTGCTCCACAACAGATGACTTGTGGCAATACGTACCACTTTCAGTTGTACTGTCTGTAAAGCCAAAAAATTAACATTGCCTAGCCAAGGAGAGATTTACTTTTTATTTTTGGATGCTAGGGATTGAACCCAAGGAATAATTTTCTATCATTTTTATTGAACTTAATAAAACTTCCTTGCAATAGAAATGTTTTGCAGGTCAAGATAGTTTAGGGATAGCAAATGGTTTGGCTAGGATAGTGCAAGTGCTTGCTCTGCAAGCCTCATGACCTGAATTTTTTTTTTTAAGATTTATTTATTTATTATATGTAAGTACACTGTAGCTGTCCTCAGATACTCCAGAAGAGGGCATCAGATCTCATTATGGATGGTTGTGAGCCACCATGTGGTTGCTGGGATTTAAACTCGGGACCTTCGGAAGAGCAGGCAGCGCTCTTAACCACTGAGCCATCTCGCCAGCCCCTCATGACCTGAATTTGATCCCTGAGTTCCCTGTGGAAGGAAGAACCAACCCCACCAAGTTGTCCTCTGACCTTCACATGTGTGCCGGGCCATATACACCATACATTCAATGAGTGCATGCACGAACTTGGGCTCCATAAACTTACCACAGTAATCGATCAGACATTGGATTAGTGCTTGCCTTGATTGTTGCCTCATGGAACAGTGTGTGTGTGTGTGTGTGTGTGTGTGTGTATACTTGGTTCCCAAAACTAAAACCCCATTGATTTTTTCTTTTATTATTATAATTTTAAATATTTGTATACTTTTAAATTTTGTATATGAATGTTTTGCCTACATGCACATATGTACACTACATATATGCCTGTTTCCAATGGAGGTAGGAGGAGGGAGTTACAGACGGTTGTGAGCCACCATGTGGGCACTGGGAATTGAACTCAGGTCCTATTAAGAATAAGAAGTGTTCTTTAAAAAAAAAGTGCTCTTAATCATGGAGCTATCTTTCTATTCCAGCTTTTATATTTATATTTTATTTTATTTAGTTTTTAGAGACAGGATTTCTCTGTGTAGCCTTGGCTGTACTGGAATTCACTTTGTAGACCAGAGTGGCCTTGAACTCATAGAGATCCGCCTACCTTTGCCTCCCGAGTGCAGGGATCAAAGGTGTGTGCCACCAGCCTGGCACTTTTATTAATTTTAACCTAGAAGTTACTTACCTTCCTTCAGAAGATGAGATGAACACAAAGTACCCCAGATTATCTACATTATAGAATATAAAGTTGTGTTCAGTAGACAGCTGATAAGTGCTACTAGTCAACTTTAATTGGTTATTGAGAAAAATGGTCATTCAGCTAGAATGCCCAATAATGAAATGCTCTAAACCATCAGATAGCTCAGCAGGCAAGGGCTCCTGCCACTAACCTGAGTCCAATCCCTGGGGTCCAAGTCCCCCAACTTGTTCTTGTCCCCACACACAAATACATAAATGTCCTTAGAAACAAAATAAATAAATACTTTTTGGGGTGCTGGAGGGACAGGGTCTCATTATATAGCCCTAGCTAATCTGGAACAGGTTATACGGATCAGACTGGCCTCAAGCTCACAGAGATCCACTTTCCTCTGCCTCCCTAGTGCTGGGAATAAAGGTGTGCACCACCCCACTCAACAGAACTGTCTTCTGCTTGTGGTTAAGGAGACATATACCCACCATGCTGATTGACAAGCTGAGTGCTGAAGCAGATGACATCTCCAACAAAGATAAGCTTGGTGTCTGGCTCAATGGCATGTTCTACAGCAACAGGGATGTAGTCTGCCATGCCAGGATGTCTTTGGTCCCAAAGCCCCACAACTGTCACTCCTTTATTCACAGCCTGGGCCATATATGTATAGTTTCTGTTTCCTGGTCCAATAAGCAGCAAGTCATCTCTGAAGGCAGACACGAAAGGCAGAAGTGTCAGAAAAGAGCAGCTGAGCATCCATTCGGGGATGGGATGTTGGGCCAGCATGCAGAAGGCCCAGCTGCCAGCAGAAAGCAGTTTGGTGTATATAGTGAATACTAGGCTAGCCAGAAATACAAAGCAAGATCCTGTCCCAAACAAATGAACAATTCTTATAGAGAGATACTACATAGGAAAAGATCGAGGGGGAGAGAACCTACCATAAGTTTGTTTCAAAGTTCTTATTAATTGTCTCTCTGTATGTGATGGGCATGATAGTCAGAGGACAATTTTTAGGGCATTCTGTCCTTTCACTATGTGGGACCTGGAAATAGAATTTAGGTCATCAGGCTTGGCAGCCAGTGCCTTGCTGAGCCACCTCATTGAGAGAGGGTCCCAGGTAATCCAGGCTCTCCTTGATCTTGTATGTAGCTCAGGATGACCTCAAATTTCTGATCCTCCTGCCTCCACCTCCCAAATTCTAGGATTGTAGGTATGGGCTGCCTAAGTGCTGGGATTAAAGACACACTTGGCTCTTGCTAATAAAGGTTCTTTGTTTTGTTTTTAAAGACAGGGTCTTACTATGCAGCCCCAGCTGTCCTGGAACTTGCTATCCAAATCAGGCTGGCTTCGGGCTCACAGCAGGCTGGCTGCCTGCTTCTGCCTCCTGAATGCTGGGATTAAAGGTTTTCAATACCACATCTTGTCACAATAAAACTTTTTTTTTTGTATTGTTTTGAGACAGTTTCATATAGTATAGGCTAGCCTCAAACTTCTGTGTAGTTGAGAATATCACAGTATTCCTGATCCTCCTGCCTCCATCTCTCAAGAAATGTCCTGGGATTATGGGAGTGTCATAACATCTGGCTTGAGTCAAGCTGTCTATTTTATTTTAAATGAAAGATTTATTAGGGACAACAAGAAACAGTTCCTGAGTGTGAGGGGCTCCAAGAAGGAATGCACTGAGAGGCTCTCGATAATAACAGGTAGTTCCTGTGTACATTTTGTTAATTAACACTTGAAGATTCAAAATCTACTCCACACTTTCTTAATTAACAGCATCGTTTTGTTTTTGAAACAAGGTCTCACTATAGAGCCCTAGGAAGCACTGGCCTTGCTATGTAGACCAGGCTGGCCTGTTTCTGCCTACAGAGTGCTGGGATCAAGGGCTGACAATATTCTCTCAAAAATACCGTTATATTTGTGTGTGTGTGTGTGTGTGTGTGTGTGTGTGTGTGGCCACACACAGAGGCTGAAGAGAACACTGGATCCCCTGGAACTGGAGTTACATGTGGTTGGGACTTTCCTGATGTGGATGCTAGGGAACTGAATTCAGTTCTCTGCAAGTACCGTAAGCACTCTGAGCTGCTGAGCCATCTCTCTAGCCAATTTGAACTGCCTTATCTCATGGCAATCCTCCTGTGTCATCCTTCTAAGTACTGTGATTACAGGCATCAAGCCCAGCTGAGGACACTCTTTAATTGGTTCTGGCTCTTGTGTGTGTGTGTGTGTGTGTGTGTGTGTGTGTGTGTGTGTTGCTGAGAACAAACCATTGCTTTGCACGTATTAGGAGTGTTCTACCTCTAAGCTATATTTCTAGTCATCTCAGCCTCCTGCACTTTAGAACAGGATTATACTCTGTAGCCCACGTTGGACTGGAACTCATTGCTAAGCATGGAGTCCATGCTTGCTCTGCTTGCTTTGACTCAGAGATTTCCCACTCCACATTCCTTATTCCAGGAATTCCACGCCTGTATTACCACCCGTGGCTCATTATTTTCATTCTGACAGAAGAAATCGAGGCCGGATTCCAAGCTCAGAGTGTAAGAGGAATCTGCTGAAACTGCCGCAGAACACTGAGTTAACTTGTCAGGTTTCTACTGCGCTGCCAACCACGCCCCCTTGACCTTCATACCTGTTCAGAGCCATATAAAGCCGAGTATTGTGGGTGTGGAATTTTTCTCCAATGTTATTATAAAACTCAACAATAAAGGTGAGAGACATGCCCAAAGGAAAGGCTGACAGGGTCCTTCCTTGTGCTGTGTATAGCTTGGGGTAGCTGCTCAATCGAAGGTAAGTCACTGGTGCTACCTATGGGAGACAAAACCCACTAGTACAGAGAATGCCACTGGCGAAGAGCTGCTATCACACTCTAGAATCTATAACCGAGGCCACAAGCCTTGAGGGTATGTGTGGCATTGTGTAGAGATGAGAGGACAACTGTCTGGTGTTGGTCCCCTGCCTTCCTATCTTGACCAGGCCTCCTGACTGCCATTTAAGCCAGGCTAGTAGTCTCTTGAGTTCCTGCAGTTTCTCTGGTCTTTGCCTCCCACTTCTTGTAGGCCCGCCGGGATTACAGATGCTTGCACTATTTATTGCATCTGGCTCTTCTATGGGTTCTGGGGATCTGAACTCAGGCTTGCGTGAATGCTGTACCCACTGAGCCATCTCCACAGCCCCAGTATTCCTTTGTAGGAAAGAGCTTTTGATTTGACATGCTTGTAGTGAAAGGAAATACAGGCAATGGCTGCTTCATTATTCAAGCTGGCAGGTGAAGAGAGGCTGGAGTGGGGTTGGTCTACTCTCCGAAGAGTGCTTGGGGTCTATCGCTGAGTGACTGTTATCAGGAATACGGTAGATTTTTCTCATAGTATGAAAGCTATATTGCAGTAACGAGAAACAATCTGATCCCAGTTTGTCACTTCATAGCTCTATAGTAAAAGGAGGTAATGCACATAGCAGGACTAATGCATGGGCTGGCATATAGCACATATCCAATGTCTGAAAGACCGGTGTTAGATTAACATGCCTCAGGATCCTTTTCTACATTTGATCTGAGCCAGGAAGCCAAGAAGTTTTCTGAGGCCTCTTTTCACTCTAAAAATTTTAATTCTCTAGAGAAGTCAGACATTTATTTATTTTCTGAGATATAGTCTCACTCTGTAATCCATGCTGGCCTTGAATATGCAACAATCCTTGTGTCTCAGCTTGCTGAGTGCTAGGATTAAAATCACGCACCACCATAGCCAGCTTCACATCCAGCTTCTAACAGAAGCACTGTTGTACTCTGCAAAGCTGTAGGCTAATCCCTTCCATCAAGGGCGTGAAGGTCTCTTTTAATATGATGCTTTGAAGCCATGTCAGGATCTGCTCTGACACGCTCACTTGTCTTCCAGAGAAGCTCTTAACTCTCAGGAGAGGACATTCCTCCCAGGCCATGGCATCCCATCTACTTAGTTTTAGAGGTGCTGGGATCAGACCCCAAGCTTCCACATGCTAGGCAAGGACTCTTAGTACTAAGCTATACCACAGGCCCCAATTATTTTATTGATTTAGTCCCTGACTCGCCTGGACTCCAGTTATGGTTGTTTGATTGACTCCAAAAGGTTCTATAGAAGTGACTTCCAATACTGCAGTACCCGCAATGGATCCAGATCTCAGCAGCCCTCCACCATCTTCTTCAATGACAGAGGAATTAGGGAAACACTTGAGAACACGGGAACTCACAAAGGCTGCGCCTTCTCTAGGAGATAAACAGAGCAAGCAGGTACTCGTGGGAACCCTGGCTGATCGGAGGGAAGCAGGTGAAGACTGATGAGACAGATGAGTGTGTTGGCTCGCCCGTACTTCTGCCTCGATGGCTGAGGCAAGAGGACTGCAATGCTTATGAAAGGAACCCGGACCATAGAGGGAACTCTGGGCTAGCGTGGGCTATATGGGAAAACCCCATCTCAGAAAACTAAAAACTTAAAAAAATAAGCAGTGCACAGAGAGCATGTCAGCTCATACAACAACACACACATGCATATAAAAATAAAAGAAAAACAAATACTACGAAAATGAAAATAGGGCTGGAGAGATGGCTCAGCGGTTAATAGCACTGACTGCTCTTCCATAGATCCTGAGTTCAATCCCCAGCAACCACATGGTGGCTCACAACCATCTGTAATGGGATCCAATGCCCTCTTTTGGTGTGTCTGAAGGTATCTACAGTGTACTCATATGCATAAAATAAATAAATCTTTTTTTTAAAAAAGGAAAATGAAACCCTTGAAGAGGGCATGATAGCCATTAATCCCAGCACTTGGGAAGCAGAGGCAAGTGGATCTCTGTGAATTTGAGGCCTGTCTGGTCTACACAGTGAGCTCTAGGATACAAAGAGAGACCCTGTTCCCCCATACAAAAAAAAGCCCTCCCCCACAAAAGTCATAAACTAAAAGGAAAAAAAAATCACACACCAAAAGTAACCAAGCCCAAAGATGATACAACTGTGTTTTAAGGCAAGGTCTCATGTAACCCAGGCAGGCTCACTATACATAGTGGGTTAGCTACAGGCTAACTTGACACCTGATTCTCCCTCTACCTCTCTAGTGCTGACATATACAGCTGTGAGCCATCATGCCCAGCTTTGGCTGTCCCCCCCCCCCTAGGCCCCCGTCTCCTGTATTCCAGGCTGACCTTAAATTCCCTATATAGTCAAGGATGACCTTGAATCCCTGATCTTCCTGTCTTATCTTAGTTAAGGTTTCTATGCTGTGATGAAACACACAAAAAGCAACTTGGGGAGGATAAGGTTTGTTTGGCTTATTCTTCCAGTAACAGTCCGTGATGAGGGAAGTCAGGGCAGGAATTCAAGCAAGCAGGGCAGTAATCTAGACGTGGGAGCTGACGCAGAGGCTATGGAAGGGTGCTGTTTATTGGCTTGCTCTTCATGGCTTACTCAGCCTGCTTTTTTATAGAACCTAAGACCACTAGCCCAGGGGTGGCACCACCCACAGTGGACAGGACCCTCCCACATCAGTCATTATGAAAATGCCTACAGCCTGATTTTATAAAGGCAATTTCTCAATTGAGGTTGCCTCCTCTCAGATGACTCTAGCGTGTGTCAGCTTTACATAAAACTAGCCAGCACATGTCTCTACATCCTCATGTGCTGGGACTACAGTCATATGCTGCTAACCTCAGGCCTATGCTTTTCTCTTTAAAAGTCAAATCCTGTTGAGTATTAAACAATTATTTGGACAAAATAATTGAAAGCAGATATCTAAACAAACACTCATTCATGAATGATGTCCACAGCATTACCATTCACAACAGTCAAAGAGTAAAAATAAATGGGGTGGGGTGGGGGGCTGGAGAGATGGCTCAGTGGTTAAGAGCACTGACTGCTCTTCCAGAGGTCCCGAGTTCAATCTCCAGCAACCACGTGGTGGCTCACAACCATCTGTCACGGGATCTGATGCCCTCATCTGGTGTGTCTGAAGACAGCTATATTGTATTCAGGTAAATAAAATAAAAAAAATTCTTTTAAAAAACTAAATGGGGTGTGGTGGCACACAGCTGTATCTACACTTGGGGAGCTGGGTAGCAGGAACAAGATGTCGGGACCCTGTCCCAAACACTCATGGGAAGTCAGGCATGGTGGCACACACCTGTACTCCTAGCACTGAGGAGGTAGAAGCAGAAACATAAGAGTCCATGGCCACCCTCAGTTATATAAGGAGCTGAGGCCAGCTTGGACATTATGAGTCCCTGTCTCAAAATACAAAATGGAGGTTATTATGGGCTAATGAAATAGCAACTTGGTAAAAAAGAAAAGTGTTTGACACAAAAGCCCAACTTGATTTTGATCCTAGGATCCTATCAGGAAGGAGAGAATTGATTGCTGAAGGTGAGCACTGTCTTCCACATGCTCACTGTGGAATGTGCCTGGACATACATACATACAAGCACACACACGTATTCATACACACAAACACTCTCTCACACACACACTCTTACACATATACACTCACAATATACTTATACATACACACACTCATACATAGAGATATACAATAAATATACTCTTACACACACACTCATACACATATTCATACACACATACACTCTTATATACTCATACTCACACACATACATTCTTACACATTCACACACATACTCATACACACATATGTTCTTATATTCACACTCACATACACACATATTCATATACATACACTCTTATATGCACTCACACACTCACACACCTTTGGATTATGTTTATGTTGTATAAATTATTTAATCCCTGAAACATTATTCAGATTAGAAAAATCACTTAAGAGTAAATGGTAGCTCTTTCCAATTTCAATTAAAAACATCAAAAAAAATTTTTTTCCTGGACACAAGGTTTCTTTGTGTAGTTTTGTCTGTTCCAGAACTCCCTCTGTAGACCAGGCTAGCCTTAAACTCACACAGATCGCCTGTCTCTGTCTCCAAGTGCTCACTGACTGGCCCTATATATATTAAAATTAGTGTGTGTGTGTGTGTGTGTGTGTGTGTGTGTGTGTGCAGGTGTGCACGAGCTGTTTCTGCCTCTGTATTTTCTACTCCACACCAGATGCCTCACATCTTGCTTTTTGGTTCTGGGGTCAAATTTAGGTCATCAGGTTTGTGCCCTAAGCACCTTTATAAGCACTTGCCAGCCCTAAAATTTATTTATCAGGGAGAGGGAGGGAGGGAGGGAGAGATGGGAGGGATGGGAAGGAGGGAGGGAGGGAGGGAGGGAGGGAGGGAGGGAGGTAGGGAGGGAGGGAGGGAGGGAGGGAGACAGAGATAGAGAGACAGAGAGAGACAGAGACAGAGAGAAAGGGGGAGGGAGAGGGAGAAGGAGACAGAGATGGAGATGGGTGGAGGTCAGAGGACAGTTTTGTAGTCTGTGCTCCAGTGGCTTGCTGGGCAGTGTTCAGACTCTACCTGCCGAGCCACCTCTCCAGCCACTGTGTGCAACACTGTACTGAATTTCTTCATGTCAGAACCTGCTTTCCTTCTTCTGCCTTACCTGTTGGTGTGCAGCTTGAGCTGAGAATTCATGGGCATCAGAATCTGCTCAGGTTGACAGTTTGCATAGAAAAGTTGAAGTTTTTCAAATACCTAAATAATAATTTAGAAAATAAGTTTTCCCTTATTTCAGGAGAGGACAAGTTATGATATCTGTTTGCATCTGGTGGGTCTCTGGGCAATGCAGCGGGGATTGTGTGGAGGTCGGAGGACAACTCCAGCCTTACTGAGGCAGGAGTTCTCTTATTCGTGCCGCGCCACTCCAGGCGCTGGCCCAGAGCTTCTGAGCGATTCCGTCTTAGCCTCTCATCTCTTGGAGGGTCCTAGGGTTACAGATGCGCACCCCTCACTGTATCTGCCTTTTTCATGTGGGTTTAAGGGATCAAGCTCAGGCTATCAGGCTCTGGCAGCAAGTGCTCAGGGTCTCTTCTAGGATGTAGTGAAGAACGTGTGTGAGAGCTCAGTTACAGCTACAGCCAGAGCTGGGCCTAGCAGCACACATCTCCTCGTTTACAGAAACAGGATTTAGGTGGGTGCTTACCAGGATCTGGATCTCATCGGACAGCTCTAGCAGATTCCCCTCCAACTGCCCAGAGGAGCTGTTCTCGCTGCGGACCGTGACCTTGATCGTGGTCCTGCCAGCTGCTTTTGTGTGGACAACCATGGCGAAGTTGTTCTCAGCTGGAAGTTGTAGAAATACCTAGAAAGTAAAGGGGTGGGCTGAGAAAGCATCCCTGGGGGCTGGGCTGGAGGCTCTGTGCTTGCTTCTCACACAGGGAGGCCTGGGCTCCATCCCAAGCTCGGCAGGCCTGGAGGAGTGCTCAAGGGGCAGAGGAAGGAGGATCAAGAGTTCAAGGTAGCCAGTTGTGGTGGCACAGGCCTTTAATCCTATTGCTCAGAGGCAGTCACAGGTGGATCTCTGTGCTTCTGAGGCCAGCCTGGTACACATGGGGGGTGGGAGTTCTAGGACAGTCAGAGCTACATAATAGTAGTCTCAAAAAAAAATGTCCAAGGTCATTTCCAGATACAGAGTTCAGAGCTGGACTTGTATGGTATGGCCTGCCTGCTATTCCCTCTCCTCCTGGCCTCTCTGCCTTCCTATTTCCTTTTCTCTTTCTTTTCTCCCCTTTAGTAATTTCCCTTCTTCCCCCTTTCTCTTTCTCCTCCTTCTCTTCTCCCTTACTCTCATTTTTGAAATATGATCTTCCGTTTTTCTTTCTTAGTTATTTTCATTAAAAAAGTAAGACAAATCTTTTTTTGCTTTTTGAGATTTTAAAAAATATTATGTGTATGGGATTTTAAAAATATATTTATTTTTATGTATATGGATGATTTATCTGCATATACACCTGCATGCCAGAAGAGGGCATCACATCCTGTTACTGATGGTTGTGAGCCACCATGTGCTTGCTGGGAATTGAACTCAGGACCTTTGGAAGAGCAGCCAGTGCTCTTAACTGCTGAGCCATCTTGCTAGTCCAGTTATTTTCATTTTTATTTTATGTGTATGGGGGTTTTGCCAGCATGTATGTCTGTGTACTGTGTGTGTGTGTGTGTGTGTGTGTGTGTGTGTGTGTGTGTGTGTGTGCAGTGCCCATGTAGACCAGAAGAGGATATTGGATCTTCTGGGACTGGATTTAGATGATTGTGAGCTGCCATGCAGGTGCTGGGAATCAAACCTAGGTCCTCTGGAAGAGTCACCTCTCTAGCCCCTTGACACAAAAATCTCATATACGCCAGACCAGCCTTGATCTTGCTATGTATGTCATGATGACCTTGAACTCCTGATCCTCCTGTTTCCACCTCTCTAGTGCCAGGATTATAGGGATACACCACCACACTGGGCTTTTCTTCTTTCTCTCTCCTTCCTTCCTTCCTTCCTTCTTTCCTTCCTTCCTTCCTTCCTTCCTTCCTCCCTCCCACCCCCCCACCCCCAGAAAGGGTCTCACTATGTTGTCCAAGCTAGCCTCATTTTCAATACTCTTGACTCAGCCTCCTAAATTCTAGGGTTCCAAGTGTGTTCTAGCAGGGCTGGAGAAGCAGTGGCTCACAAGAGCACTGGCATTCTCCTAGAGGATGCGGGTTCCAGCACCCACATGGCTGCTCATCCTGTCTGTAACTCCAGATTCAGAACTTCTGACATTCTCACAAAGATGTATGTACATGCAGACAAAAGACCAAGGCACATAATAGTAAAAGTAAGTGACTTTTATATTAAACAACACCCCCCCCCCATATTCCACCACACCCCATTTAAGGACTGGCTTTCTTCCCTCATTTCCCTTCCTATTCCCAGAAGCATGGGCAGCCTAAGGCAAGGCTCTGTGCTGGTCAGCCAAGACTGGCAAGATTCCAAGCGTCCTTCTGTGTGATCTCCAAGTCAGTCATTCACAGAAGAGGCGCAAGTGGCTTCTAAAGATGGTTTCAAACAGTAGAGGATGAAATGGGAGAGAAGAAAGGCATCCCTCTGGAGGTCGGTGTGGTTCTCCTCTGTCTTTTTTCAGGCTTCAGTGTGAGGTGTGATGGGATGGGCATGAAAATCATTTTCAAAACTTAAAAGTCTTTTTCTTTTTATTAATTAATTTTGAAAAAATGTATAGCTCTGGCTAGTCTGAGATTTGCTATGTAGACCAGGCTAGACTAGAATTCAGAGACCTGCCTCTGCCTACCAAAGAGTGCTAGGATCAAAGCTGTGCACCACTATGCTCAGTTTAAAGACAGTCTTTTTTTTTTTTTTTTTTTTTTTATTTAAACACTCTGGACCTCATGCCTAGATTTCATGCACGCCACCGAGTTATGGAAAGCACTAAAGTCCTTGATGCACTAAACTGAAGTAATCAGGCCAAGAAGAAGAGACTCTGGAGATTTAAATTCTCAGATGTGAATATTCACAAATCTACAATAGAGAAGCTGATGCTTACATCATTCCAGACTGAATTTTAAGTTCCTGGGCAAAAATAAATTCCAGAAACAGGACACTGTGTTACTATTTTTTGTCCTTTGTCTGAATTACAAATAAACTACATTTTCCTGCTTCTATTATAATTATTTTTTAAATGATAAGCTTTTGCATTAATGAAATTATGACCACTTAAGCCTAAATAATAAACAATTCATAATGTTGGGCAACAGAAAGACCCCTCAGGTGGGCCAGACATGATGCTGTGCCTGGGATCCCAGCACCCAGAAAGCAGAGGCAGGAGGATCACTGCAAGTTCAAGGCCAACCTGGTCCACACAGTGAGTTCCAGGACAGCCAGTACTAAATAATGACTCCCTGTAACCCCCCTCCCCCAAAATTTGTGGGAGGTCAAGGGCCGAAGAGCAGCAGTTAGGAGAGAGCACTCGCTTTTTGCAGAGGACCCCAGCTCGATGCTGCCTGGGATGCTAGCTCCAGGGGAACCTGATGGTTCTTGCCTCCAAGGACACCTGCACTCATGTATACCCCTGTAATTAAAACCTGAAGATAAATCCTAAAACTCTCATGGCAATATATAGACAGGTGGATTCCTACCTCTGAATGCCTGGGTACCAGATCCAGCACATCCCTCTTGCTCATGGACCAGTGGAATGTGAGCAAAGGACTGGCATTGCTGAAGGAGAAAGGAGTCTGGGTACTAGTCACCCCCATGACATAAACCGGCATCTGAAAAGAAAGTGCTGTTGTATTGCATACCCTGCCTGCCTAGCATCATCCCAACAGTGAGCCAGAGCACGGCTCTCATCCCACCCTCAGAGCTGGACATGATACCTGGAATCCCACAAGTTTGGAGGCTGAGACATGAGGATCATCTTGGGTTTCAGGCTAGCAAGGGCTATGTAAGACCCTGTATCAAGGAAAGCATACATCTAGGGGCTAAAAAGGTGGCTCAGCCACTAAGAGCACCAGGTTTTCTTCCTGAGGACCCAGGTTCCATTCCCAGCACCCACATGGTGGCTCAAAACTGTAACTCCAGTTCTAGGGGAATCCAATGCCTTCTTCTGGCCTCCGTGGGCATCAGGTATGCATGTGGTACATAGATATACATGTAGGAAAACAGCCATATGCATAACATTAAAATAAATAAATCCTAAATAAATAAATAAATAAAAGCAGCAGACTTGGGGGAAGGAGAGAGAAATGAAGGGGGACCCACATGCGCACTTGCTTTGTGCGACTGACCTCAGTGGCCGTGACGAGTCGGGTTGCAGCCGCAAGGATCCTAACAGCCTGGAGCTGGACAACTTCGATTTGGACTTCATCCTGCTCAACAGGTGGAGAGCAAGCTTAGGCCAGGGAGGCTTCTGTGGGCTGACAGAGATGCTTACAACTAGCTCGCTACGCTGTTTCTGATGATCAACAACAACAGACCCTATCATGTATGTGTGATTTTGCTCTTTTGAAAAAGTTCTATAAGGATAGGGACCACATCTTACGACAGTGCCAAGAACTCTGTGAGTTCTCCACTAAAGCCCACATGTTTTCTATGCCAGATGAAGGGCCCCAGAAGGATACTCCTGGTCTGCTGGCACCCTCATTGTCACCTGCACCCATCACCCCAAGATTCGAGAGCAGAAACGGTACAGCAAGGATACCTGGGAAAACACAATGACTTTGCCAGTGTCTTCATTCACTGTCTGGATGGTGCCGTGGAGCACGGCCGTGCCGACCGATTTCCCTGTAACTTGCCCCCTCCTGTTAACAACAGCTACAGTCTGATTGCTGATAGAGAAGTGAATGATGGACTGGGGCTGAGGGCCACCTTCAGACATTATCTGGAATTTAGAAAGACCAGTGAATGCCAGAGAACAGAACAAGTCACACCTCTTTTTTTAATACTTTTTTCAAGTAACTTGACTTCCTCTACTTCCAGGCTAGCATATGCTGCATCAACATAAGTCTGTGTAGAAGAAATGTGTGCTGCAAATGACCCACAGGACTCCAAGAGTCCTGTGCTACATGTATCATGGATCAGAGAACTTCCCTTCTTCTTCATTAGACCCAGCTGTGCTGGGCATTCAATGGAGGACAGTAGTTATGTATGCACGTAAAACAGAAAAGGCAAATCACGTTTTCTACTTTAAAAGCACTTTTTATGATTTAAAGTATGTTGGAGAAATGGCTCAGCAGTTAAAAGCATTAGTTGCCCTTCCAGAGGACCAGGTTCGATTTCCAGCACCCATATGGCAGGCAGCTCACAACCATTCGAAACTCCAGGTCCATGAACTGATGCCTCTTTTGGCATCCTTGAGTACTGCATGTGATACACATATATACATATAAGTAAGACACTCATACACATAAAATAAAATAAACCTCAACATTAAAAAACAATCATCTATAATTGATATAGATTGTCATAGATCGCAGGCATATATCTGCAATCTTAGGACTTGAAAATCTGAGGCTGGAGGGTTGTCATGAGTTTGAAGCTAGCCTGAGCTGTATAACAAGGTCCTGTCTCCAAAAACAAAACTAAGGGGCTGGAGAGATGGCTTAGTGGTTAAGAGCACTGACTGCTCTTTCAGAGAACCCAGCTTCAATTCCTGGCATCCACGCAGCAGCTCACAACTGTCTGTAAGTCCAGTTCCAGTGGATTGGCACCCTCAAACATATATACATGCAGGCAAAACACCAATGCACTTACAAAAGTAATAAATAAATTATTTTAAAAAACAAAACTAGGGCTGGAGAGATGGCTCAGCAGTTAAGAACACTGACTGCTCTTCTGAAGGTCCTGAGTTCAAATCCCAACAACCACATGGTGGCTCACAGCCACCCATAATGAGATCTGGTGCCCTCTTCTGGTGTGTTGGAAGACAGCTACAGTGTACTTTTGTATAATAATAAATAAATCTTAAAAAAACAAAAAACAAACAAACAAAAAACCCTAAACTAAACTAAACCCACCAACAAACCATAAGAAAGATCACCTGCATCATGTTAGTTGCAATCAGGGTCATTTTCTCAGGAATGAGTCTGAATGGAGGAAAGACCTGGAGGAAACAAAGGGGCAGCATCAGCCACTGTGGGCTTTGCTGTTTGTAGCCCTGACCTCAGGAAACTGCTCACAGCACACAAACAAAAACACCACACTACGCACTTTGGTTTTATTTATATCAGCAAACCCTTTCAATGGTGTTTAAGCACCTCACTCTGCCTACTCATTAAGATTCTATTTACAGGGTAAAGGCACTTGCTACCAAGCCTGACAACCCGGGTTTGGTCCCTCTTACTTCCACAAACTGTCTGTGGCATGAGTGCCCTTTCCCCACACAAAGTAAATGTAAACAAGATAAGATTATACTTAAAGCTTCCTTCTTTTCCATAAAGTAGAGAAAACAACATGGTATTCTCAGGCATATATCAGCTTAAAACATGCAAAGATATGGGGGCTGTATATCAGCTTAAAACATGCAAAGATATGGGGGCTGGAGAGAGTTCAGAAAGGCACCAGCTGATCTTCTGGGGACCCAGGTTCACTGGCCAGCCCCCACATGGTGGCTCACAACTCTCTGTAACTCCAGTTCCGGGGGATCCAACATCCTCAGACAGACACACATGCCGGCAAAACACCAGTTAAGACTTAGAAAATAAAAGTAAATACATCATTTAAAAATGTAAAAGTCACACTTGGGAGGCAGAGGCGGGTGGAGTTCTGAGTTTGAGGCCAGCCTGGTCTACAGAGTGAGTTCCAAGACAGCCAGGGCTACACAGAGAAACCCTGTCTCGAACCCCCCCCCCAAAAAAAAGTAAAAGTCTGGCTGACAGTCATCTTTTTGGTTTTTGTTTGTCTTGTTTTTTTCATGTTGGGGATAGAACCTAGGGTCCTGTGAATGCTAGGTAAGCATTTTACCACCGAGCTACAACTTTATTCTCTATCTTTCAAGTATCTATCAATCTTGGTTTTGCAGACCGTGTCACCATGAAGCTCTGGCTTGCCCAGAGACTTACTATGCAGACAAGGCTGGCCTTGAACTTGCAACAGTCCTCCTGCTTTTGTCTTACAATGATCTTTTTGAAAGTTAAAAAGAAATTCTACATTATATGTATGGGTATTCTGCCTGCATATACGTCAGTGCACCATATTTAGTGGTCAGAAGAGGGTGTCAGATCCCCTGAGACTGGAGTTAGAGATGGTTTTGTGAGCTGTCCTATGGATGCTGGGAACTGTATCCAGGTCTCTGCAAGAGAAACAAGTGCCTTTAATCACTGAGCCATGTCTCCAGTCCTATAATAATCTTTTTATGGCATAAGAAGTTACTTTGTACAAACATTCGCTGAATTGTTTAAGTTACAGGTAACGTCTTCATGTTTGTATATGTGTGCATTGTGTACATGTTTGTGGAGGTCAGAGGTCAACTTTCTTGAACCATTCTCTACCTTATTTTTTTTTGAGACAGAGTCTCTCATTGAACCTGAAGCTTTATGACTGAGCTAGCCTGGCTGTTCAGCAAGCTCTCTGTACCTGCCTGTCTCTGCCTCCCCAGGCCTGGGATGAAGGGTGCATGATAGGCCTGGCTTTTCATGGGGGCACAGGGCAATGAACTCAAGTCTCCATGCTTTTGCTGCAATCCTCTAAGCTCTAGGAAATTACTTTTTATATAAGACTAAGATGAAAACTGTAGGTAGGATGGGGGATGTAGCTCAGTTGGTAGAGAACCTGGGTCCCCCAGAAGATCAGCTGGTGCCTTTCTGAACTCTCTCCAGCCCCCATATCTTCTTTGCATGTTTTAAGCTGATATACGCCTGAGAATACCATGTTGTTTTCTCTACTTTGTGGAAAAGAAGGAAGCTTTAAGTAGCATGCACGAAGCCCTGGGTTTAGTTCCTAGAACTATATAAAATGGAATGTAGGTAGTAGATGCCTATAATCCCAGCACTCAGGATAATGAGTTCAAAGCCAGCTTGGAATACATGAGATATTGTCTCAAAAAAATAAATTAAAAAACATTGTATTGTTTATATTAAATTATTCA
Source organism: Mus musculus (assembly GCF_000001635.26). NCBI lineage: Eukaryota > Metazoa > Chordata > Mammalia > Rodentia > Muridae > Mus > Mus musculus. The sequence continues at coordinate 90,178,166 of NC_000069.6, read as the reverse complement.
GAGGCCAGCCATGGTGATGCCTTTAATCTAGGACTTGAAGGCAGAAATAGGTAGCTATCTCTGGGTTGAAGGCAAACCTGTTCTACATAGTGAGTTCTAAACCAGCCTGGGCTACAAAGTAAGACCTTATCATAACATAAAATATACCTATGCAAAGAGCTTGGAACTTTGGTACATGCCTGTGGTTGTGTGCTGAGAAGGCTGAGGCAGGAGGATCACTGAGTTTAGGAATCTGATGGAGAGGGAGAGAGAGGGAAAGAGAGGGAGGGAGGGAGAGAGGAGAGAGAGAGAGAGAGAGAGAGAGAGAGAGAGAGAGAGAGAGAGAGAGAGAGAGAGAGAGAGAGAAGCTGAGGATGTGGCTTAGTGGCTAAGAACAATGGCTCTTCTTCCAGAGGACCCAGGGTTGATTCCTAGCACCCACATGACAGCTCACAACTATGAGTAACTGTACTGGCCAGTTTTGTGTCAACTTGACACAGCTGGAGCTATCACAGAGAAAGGAGCTTCAGTTGAGGAAATGCCTCCATGAGATCCAACTGTAAGGCATTTTCTCAATTAGTGATCAAGGGGAAAAGACCCCTTGTGGGTCTCTGGGCTGGTAGTCTTGGGTTCTATAAGAGAGCAGGCTGAGCAAGCCAGGGGAAGCAAGCCAGTAAGGAACATCCCTCCATGGCCTCTGCATCAGCTCCTGCTTTCTGGCCTGTTTGAGTTCCAGTCCTGACTTCCTTGGTGATGAACAGCAGTGTGGAAGTGTAAGCCAAATAAACCCTTTCCTCCCAAACTTGCTTCTTGGTCATGATGTTTGTGCAGGAATAGAAACCCTGACTAAGGGGGGAGGGAGGGCATGGGGGACTTTAAGGATAGCATTGAAAATGTAAATGAAGAAAACACCTAATTTAAAAAAAAAAAAAAAAAAAGACGGGGCTGGAGAGATGGCTTAGTGGTTAAGAGCACTGACTGCTCTTCTGAAGGTCCTGAGTTCAATTCCCAGCAACCACATGGTGGCTCACAACCATTTGTAATGAGATCTGATGCCCTCTTCTGGAGTGTCTGAAGACAGCTACAGTGTAATCCTATAATAAATAATTAAATCTTTTAAAAAATTTTCTGGAACCCCCCCCCCAAAAAAAAAAAAAAAAAAAAAAAAAAAAAAGAAAGAGGGGCTGGAGAGATGGCTCAGTGGTTAAGAGCACCGACTGCTCTTCCAAAGGTCCTGAGTTCAAATCCCAGAAACCACATGGTGGCTCACAACCATCTGTAAAAAAATCTAACTCCATCTTCCGGAGTGTCTGAAGACAGCTACAGTGTACTCACATATAATAAATAAATAAATCTTAAAAAAAAAGAAAGAAAGAAACCTGACTAAGACAGTAGCTTTAGTCTCTGAGGAGCTGACACCCTCTTCTGGCCTATCTTCTGTACTTTCTACATGGTGCACAGACACACACAGGCAAAACACTTATACACACAGAAATTGTTAAAAAAAATGAAAAAAAAAAGGTTGAGAGGAAGTGAATATGATTAATTTTAGTGATTTTTTGAGACAGGGTCTCACTATGTAGCCCTGGCTGCCCTGGAACTCACTATGTAGTCCAGGCTGGCCTCAAACTCATAAAGATCCACCCGCCTCCCCAGTGCTAGGACTAAAGGTGGATGCTACCATGCCTGCTTATCAATTCATTTTTATTAGTGTGTATGTGTATACATGTCATATGTGTGGAGGCAGAGGAAACTTCCAGGAGTCGGTTCTCTCTCTACTGTGTTTTCCATGAACTCAAGTGCCGTCAGCCCTCAGATCAGGCACTCACCAGCTCATGCAGATATATGTACACGCATATATACATATTAAATTTTTGTGTGTGCTTTCTAAACTTTCTACAAGAACTATGTCCCATGTGTTTATTAATCTTGGAGGGAAGAAAATAGTTAATTATACACAGGAAATTCCCCAGCAAAAGATATTAATGTATAGCCTGGCAGTGGTGGCGCAGGCCTTTAATCCCAGCACTCAGGAGGCAGAGGCAGGTAGATTTCTGAGTTCGAGGCCAGCCTGGTCTACAGCATGAGTTACAGGACAGCCAGGGCTACACAGAGAAACCCTGTCCCAAAAAACAAAAACAAAAACACCAAAAAAACCAAAAACAAAACCAGGGAAGGCCAATGCTGTGACGTGAGGACATGAGGGACTTTACCCACCTCGATATGCCGAGGCGCTGATGTGAATTTCTTCCCCATTCTGTCTGTGGCAATGGCTACAAGTGTGGTTTGTCCAACAGTGACAGCACGGAGCATGTAGTTTTCAGAGTACTCATCCTGATCTTCCATTAATCTGCAAAGATCCATGTGGTACCAGTGAGAAAGATCTGGCAGTTGTCTGTCTGTTTCAGACAGCATCCCTCTATGCAGATCTGGCTGTCATGGAACTTACAGAGATCTGCCTTCCTCTGCCTCCTGGTGCTGGGATTAAAGGATTAATTAAAAATGCCACTAAGCCCTGCTGAGGTCAGGTTTTGAGAAGGATCAGTAATTCATCTTTCTAAGATGCTTAATGTATTTTAATTCTTGCTAAATGAACCTTCCAGAAAATGAATCTCCAGAGTCAAGACTAATTTCCTGCGATGACAACAAATTCCTGGGGAGCAGAACCTTTCTTCCAGGCAGAAAGGATTAAGTGTGATAAGAACAGCGACAGCATTGCGAGGACCAAATTCCCGAGCAGACAGAATCTCATAGAATCCAGGATGGCCTTGAACTCACACTCCTGTCTCCACCTCCCAAGGCTGGGATGGCAGGTGTAAGCCACTGTGCTCAGGGGATTCTTTTTTGTTTTTTTTTTAAGATTTATTTATTTATTTTATTTATATGAGTACACTGTTGCTCTCTTCAGACACGCCAGAAGAGGGCATCAGATCCCATTACAGAGAGTTGTGAGCCACCATGTGGTTGCTGAGAATTGAACTCAGGTCCTCTGAAGAGCAGCCAGTGCTTTTAACTGCTGAGCCATCTCTCCAGCCCCCTCAGGGAATTCTTGTATGCCTTCTTTTTTGAAGGAGACTATCAAGAAAGTTTGTTAGCAATTTTTGAAGGCCTTCCAGGTTAAGGCACTCCCAGAATATAACATCCAAGGAGAGTTTTAGAAAACAAAAACAGAAATGGCATATTTTAGTGCTTAAACTAAATGACATATTTTAGTGATTTAGGGATTTGAATGTTTTAATTTTAATATTTAATTTTATGCTTTTATTTTTCGTATTTGGTTTACATGCATGTCTGTGCATCACTTGTGTGTCTGGCCAGAAGAGGGTGTTGGATCTTCTGGAACTGGAGCTATAGACTGTAACAGGCTGTACACCGCCAAGCAAGTGCTGGAAATCAAACCCAGATCCTCTGGAAGAGCAGCCAGTGCTCTAACCACTGAGCAATCTCTCCAGCCCCATTATTTTAACTTTTGAGGGAGCCCTGTATAACTCAGTCTGGCCTTAAAATTGTGATATTTGAGTCTCAGCCTCCTGAGTGCTGGGGTTACGGGTGTGCACCACAGCACCCAGCCTAAATGAATACTTCCCAGGGACACTGACAGAGAACAGAGTATGTTCAAAGAAAACTACAGAAAGGACAGAAAACAATCTGACTAAACTAAGGGAAGCCGAGAGGCCACGAGGAGGGAGACTCTCATCGTAGGAGAGAAGAGGTACTGAGTGGCACTCACCTCAGGGTGACGATGGCAGATGCCAGCTGCAGCCTGACTTCCATGTTTCTGAAGTACTTGTTCCGGAAAGGGTGTTTGGACGAGCCAAGAACCCTCACAACCACTAACACGGTTTTACCGATCTCAACCTAGTAGTTGAAAAAAGCCAGCAAGTGACAGGTATCCGTTAAGTAAGGATGGCTACATTTTGAGGGGCAGACATTTCTGTGCATGCTGGATGTTCCTGGTATGCCTCTGGTCAACTTACCCCGAAGCTGTGTGTACTATGTCGTCCCCATCTTTCCCTCCCTCTTCATGGATTCCTTCACTCCTTTCTTTTTAATTACTTGAATTTACTTGAATGTATGTATGTATTTACTTGAATGTATGTGCACACCTGTATGCACCGTAGTGCCAGGGAGATGAGAGGACAATTTGCAGGAGTTATTCTCTTCTTTCACCTGTGAGTCTAGGTAACCTCAGGCTTGGCAGTAGGTACCCTTACCAGTGAGCCACCTAGCCATCCATCTCCTAGCCATCCATCTCTGCCTGTGTCTCCTCTTCTTCTGTGGCCCAGGCTGGCCTGAATCTCATTTAGAACAGGATGGTTTTGAACTCACAGAGATTTGCTTGACTCTACCACCTGCATTCAGGGATCTCTCTCTCTCTCTCTCTCTCTCTCTCTCTCCCTCTCTCTCTCTCTCTCTCTCATTAAGTCAGTGTCTAACCCTGTAGCCTAGGCTGGTCTGGATCTCACTGTGTGCCCCATGTTAGCTTCAAACTTATGGCAATCTTAGCCTCCTGAGTTCTGAGATTGTAGGAGTTAGCCTCTAGCCTTTTGGATTTTGTTGTTGCTTTGATAGGGTTTTGTATTCTAAAATAGCCTTGAACTCACTATTCAGTGGATGTCCTCACCTCCCGGGATTATAAACTTGCACCATTACACCTGGTGTATTGGTATGGAGAGTGAACCCAGGGCTTTATGCAGTCCAGGCAAGGACTCTATGGACTGACCTATATCCCCAGTCTTTTCTAGGATTTTACATTTTTATTTATTAGCCAGATAGTAGGGTACGTCATTAATCCCAAAATTTGGGAGATAGAGTCAGATAGATCTCTATGAATTCGAGGTCAGCCTGGTTTAAAGAGTGAGTTCTAGGATAGTCAGGCATACACATTAGAAATCCTATTTTGAATCCCCCATATGTATAGTTATAGGTATAGGTATAGGTATAGGTATAGGTATAGGTATAGGTATAGGTATAGGTATGCATGTGTGTGTATGTGTGTGTGTGTATATATATATATATATATATATATATATATATATATATAGAGAGAGAGAGAGAGAGAGAGAGAGAGAAAGAGAGAGAGAGAGAGAGAGAGAGGACAGTTTCTCTGTGTAGCCTTGGTTATCCTGGAACTCACTTGGTAGACCGGGCTGGCCTTAAGCTCAGAGATCTTCCTGCCTCTGTCTCCCCAGTGTGGGATGTGCTATCACCACCCAGCTTTTTTTGTTTTCTTGAGAAATGGCTTCTCTATGTAGCTCTGGCTGTACTGGAACTCCCTATGTAGATCAGACTGGCCTTGAACTTACAAAGATCTGCCTGATTCTGCTTCTGTTGTGATTAAAGGCATGTACCACCATGACATGTTCTTTCTTGGATATTTTAAAATTAATTTTTTGTTAGCATTGCACTAGGCTTATATTTTCCTCACAACTCCCTTTTAGTTTTTGAACCAAGGTCTTCCAATGTAGCCTAGAGTGACCACAATGTCTTGATCTTTTTGATTCAGATACACATCACCATGCCTGGTTTAAGTGTGTTTTTAACATTTTGCTTATCAGTCCTGAATTAAGGCTGAAGCTTAGCAATTGGAAGAATTGCGGAGAAACCGAAACAGTATGGGTTGCACATAGTGAGTTCTAGGCTAGCCTGGGCTATAGGTGAGATTCCCTCTCAGCAAACAATAAATCAACTCAGCCTCCTAAAAAGTACCCATTTTATTTATCTTAATTTTCACTATGTTTAACATTGGAATGGTGTTTTCTGTTTCATTTGATTTGTTTTTATGGAGAAGATGACAGTTGATTGCAGAAGAGGACACGCTCTTGAGGGACAATGGCCAAAAGGACCAGAGAACGGTGATCTTTAAGGGCTGGCATTTTATTAGTCTAAGGTCTTGGCGGGAACTGTAGCTGAGAAGAGACTGCGTTAAGACACTGTAAGGGCAATGAGTTAAGCTTGTCATTTCTGACAGGAAACAACTCTCTGGCTTCATCAGAAAAACAACTCTCACCTTATCGATCAGATCCAGCTCGAGCTCCTGTATGTCTGACACCCTGATCTGGGCCACCGCTGGACCCAAGTAGGCCAGGCACAGGTCATACACTTCCAGGGTTAGAAATCCAGGATGTGCTGGAACTAACTAGAAGGAAGAAGGTGGTGCTTAGTCGAGGCAAAACCACACATGGAAACAGAGGTTAAGGAAATGGAAATTCAGTAGCATCTAACATATCTACGTTATCAGCAGAGAACAGATTTCATGGATAAAAATCAAATGCATATGTGCTGTTGGTTTGAATAAGCATGGCCTCCACAGACTCACGTGCTGTGTTTGAATGCTTGGCCCATAGGGAATATCACTATTAGGAGGTTTGGCCTTATTGGAGTAGGTGTGATCTTGTTGGAAGAAGTATGTCACTGTAGGGGTGGGCTTTGAGGTTTCCTATGTGCAAGCTAAGCCCAGAGTGGTACACTGTTTCCTTTTACCTGCCAATCAAGATTTAAAGATCTTAGCCACCTCTACAGCACCACATCGGCCTGTGTGCTGCCATGCTTTCAGGCCATGATGATGATGAACTAAACCTCTAACTGTAAGCCAGTCCCAGTGAAATGCTGTCCTTTATAAGAGTTGCTGTGGTCAGCTGGGCATGGTGGTGCTATCTATTGTAATGCTAAGTGAGAACCCCCAAGACCTGTTGTCCCAGAAACATGAGAGAGTCTGCACATACACCTTGGCCCCAAGTTATTTCTGACTGGTAAATAAAGACGAAAACTGCTAATAGCTGGGCAGAAGAGACATAGGTGGGGTTTAGATTTCCTAGGCTTGGGGCTCAAAGAGAGAGAATGAGGAAGAAGAAGGTTCAGGAGCAGGAGGAGGAGAAGCAGCCATGAAGAAGACATTAAGAGTCAAGAAAACACTGCCTTGAGGGTTGACCAATTGGAGTTAAGAGCAGCCTAGATAATATAGTAATAACTCGGGGATATAAAGGTTGTGTGTGTCTTTTATTCAGGAAGGGTAAAAGGCAAGGTAGAAACCCCAGGTCAGGACTAAATAATTTCTACAACAGGCTGTTTGAGACCTTGTCTTAAAAAACTAGGATCAGAAAGTCAGTCAAGATGTAAGGGTGTTTGTTGCCATGGCTGACGGCCTGAGAGACAGATCCCTACAAATTGTCAACACACACACACACACACACACACACACACACACACACACATACACACAAATGTGATAAAAAGTTAAAAAACAAAACAATACAACAAGAACAAATGAAACAAGCTGTGCGTAGTAGCGCACACCTTTAATACCAACACTCAGGAGGCAGAGGCAGGTGGATTTCTGAGTTCGAGGCCAGCCTGGTCTACAGAGTGAGTTCCAGGACAGCCAGGGCTATACAGAGAAACCCTGTCTCAAAAAACAAAACAACAACAACAAAAACAAAAACAAAAACAAAAAAAAAGAACAAAAGAAACAAAACAAGAGAAGTGCTTTGCCCCAAGACCATCATTCTAGAAGCTTCACTGACTCACCTGGACTGAGCTTTCTGCTTCCCTGTAAGTGATGGTGACGATATCTTGCTCACTGCTGTTGATCAGAAAGTAGCCAGATCCTTCCACAAGGTTAAATATTTCCTATAGAAAAATCAGACAAACAATGTTCTAATCTTTTCACTTCATAGACTAAAGGAGATGACTTCTAGTTAAAACAAGACCAGTGGGCAGACAGAGGACAAAGTGGGACTGCCACAGAGGACAAAGTGGGACTGCCACAGAGGACACAGTGTGAAGGACACTGCAGTTTATCTTTCCTGTCACCTCTGTGTGTTTCAGTTTCTTTTTAAGATTTATTTAGTTATATGTGTTGTCTGCATGATAGAAGAGGGCATTGGATCTCATGAGACTAAAGTTATAGACAGTTGTGAGCAGCCATGTGGGTTCTGGGACTTGAACTCAGTACTTCTAGAAGAGTGTCCAGTGCTCTTAACTGCTGAGCCACCTCTCCAGCAGGGATGTGTATTTGATTTTCAACAGCAGGTGAAGCATCCTGAGGCCTTGTCATAGTAGTGTCTGTCTTCTGTTGGGCTTGTGTGCCTCACCTTCACATCAGGGTGGTTGTAGATGGTGGCATTCTCAGGCTGGACCGTGACGTCTTCCACCAGGATCAGTTCTACCCCCGCAGATCTTGGCGAGTTGGAAATTCCCTGGCCAGAAAGTGAGCACAGCAGAGAACAGTTGAGAACTAATGACTTAGAGAGGAACTCTTTTTTTCCATTAATTGATTTATTCACTTTACATTCTGATTGCAATCCCCCCCTCCAGTCCTCCCTCACAGTCTCTCTCCTGTGTCCTCCTTCCCTCTCATCTGAGGAGAGGGAGACCCCGCCTGGGTACCAACCCACTGTGGAACATCAAGTCACTGCAGGATGAGCATCCTCCCCCACTGAGGCCAGACAAGGAGGCCCAATTAGAAACTTGAACTAATTTCCATTTCTTCCCTTTCCTTCTTCCCCTTCTTTCCTTTCTTCTTTAATTTTATTAGCTCCTAAATGAGAATTTCGTTCAACATATTTTGATTATATTCCCCACCGCCTCCCATTCTCAGTTCACTCCAACTCTGTGTCCTCTCTCCCCTCTGCAAGCCCCTGTCTCACACACACACACACACACACACACACACACACACACACACACACACACACTCATTCACTTTTGAGATGAGATCTCACTAACTAGCCCAGGCTGGAATTGCAGGCAAGTGCTGCCATGCCAGGCCCCAGTCTGTACTCCTCAATCATAATTTCCACTCACTTTTGGGCTTTTCTTCCCTGAATAACCAGCAAAATTGACTCCAATGAGCACAGTCCCCTTCATCTGATGCACCTTAAGGATCTGATGGCCTAGAGCAGGAAAACACAGTAAAAATGTGTGTGTGTGTGTGTGTGTGTGTGTGTGTGTGTACCCGCTGCAAACAGACTCCAGAACACTAATGTTTGTCTCAGGTTTTTCCAAATGACATTTTATTGGGGAAAAATGCTGAAATGGGAGAAATACACACAGAAAATAGAACATTGGGTTTGTACTGAACCTGGACTATAGGACTTCAAGCCAAAAAGCAACCTCTTAGGTCCTTGTGAGATTAGGCCAGGCAAAACCTAAAATTCTTTCTTCCTGTAATGGCCTATAAATCCAAAAATGGGCTGAAAGCAAATATATGGGGACATTTTTGTGTATAAAATTTCAATTTATACATAACAATAACAGTCTTTTGGGCCTTTTCTTTTTTTTTATAATTTATATTTATTTCATGTGCATTGGTGTTTTCCCTACATGTCTGTCTGTGTGAAGTTATCGGCAGCCCTGGAACTAGAGTTAGAGGCAGCTGTGCAGTGCCATGTGGGTGTTGGGAATTGAACCAGGGTCCTCTGGAAGAGTAGCCAGTGCTCTTAACCAGTGAGCCATCTCTCCAGCCTGCTGGAGCCTTTTCTCAGCTTCACTTATCTTTATTTATATACAAGGCAATCGGTCACTCAAAAATTTAAAATGGAGCATTATTTATTATTTTTAATGTAAAATGTGTGCCATGTGGTAGGGTGGTGGGCTTTGGTCTGTTGCTATGTGCTCTGATGCTAAATTCTGTACCCAAGGTCTAGATCTATGAAGAGAGCACGGGGCAAGCGAGATCCTGTCATGTTTAATGAAGGAAGTTACTGGACGTTGTGGGGATATTCGAGGTGAGTGCTGTACCACTGAGCTATGCTCACAGCTCTCTCAGATTAACTTTGTATTCCACTTCATAGCTTTGTAATTTTGGTCAGGGTCTTAGGCAGTTTACGCTTATCTTTTGAATTCACTATGGAAGCTGAAAGATGGCCATGACTCCGGTTTTGACCTCCTGGCTGCTGGGATGGTTGGTTGGTATTTCTGTCACGCCCTGTTTATGAGGTGCTGAGGACCAAACCCAGGTTTTTGTACATGTTAAGCAATCAGGCTCCCATCGACCCCCTCTTCTTTTTCTCTCCTTTTCTACCAGCCCCCTCTTGATTTCTTGGCACTGGGGATAGAACACAAGATCCCACATAAGCTAGAAACAGGCTCTATCACTGAACCACATTGCCAATCTTACCTCTGTGTTGTTCTATAAAAACGCATAAATATCAGAGATGAAGGCAACATGAATAAAGTTTAGAATGAGACAGTTGCTCTTAAGGAAGCAATGTGAACCATTTAGTAACGCCCTGTGGCATTTGCAAGCTGTTTACAGTACCGTGCAGCCGGGTCTGCCCACTGCCATCGTCTCTGGCTACCATCTCCACTGACTTAGAATCTTCAAAATGAGCTAGTGTCTCGTTGGAAGACTTCCATTCTAGCATCAGTGAGCTGAAATTATCAAACTTCCTCCCGTGTTGATCAAATACTGCCAGTTCTAGGACTGAGTCCCTTAAGCTGGACACAGGAATCTGCAGGATAATAAAAGGGCATAAAAACTAGGGGTCATCAGGTCAGCCCAGTGGGTAAGGGCCCTTGCCACAAAATCCTGGAATGGATTCAATCACTGGAACACACATGAAGGTGGAAGGAGAGAACCAACTTACAAAGTTGTCCTCTGACTGCCACACACAAACCATGGTAACCATTTGTACACACAAACACACACACACACAAACACACACACCACATGAATGCACACAATAACTTATTTCTAAAGAATTCAGTAGCGGGCTGGTGAGATGGCTCAGTGGGTAAGAGCACCCGATTGCTCTTCCAAAGGTCCAGAGTTCAAATCCCAGCAACCACATGGTGGCTCACAACCATCCATAACAAGATCTGACTCCCTCTTCTGGTGTGTCTGAAGACAGCTACAGTGTACTTACATATAATAAATAAATAAATCTTAAAAAAAAAAACTCGTTGCTTTAAAAAAAAAAATAAAAAGAATTCAGTAGCTTAGGGCTGACGAGCTATCTTTGGAGAGAGGATTTATGTTTCCTCTCCTCTTCCCACCTTGATAGTTTTTAGACGTTGCCTGGCCAGCAGCTGTTAGCACGTGGTGTTATGTGTTTGCAGCTGTTAGCATGTGGTGTTATATGTTTGCAGCTGTTAGCATGTGGTGTTATATGTTTGCATCTGTTAGCATGTGGTGTTATATGTTTGCATCTGTTAGTATGTGGTGTTAAGAGTTTTTTCTTCCTCTTCTCTTTATTCCTCACTTTCAGGGGGTTGGGGACAGGTTTTTATTTATTGCATTTTGTTTCTGAATGATGTAGCTATCATGACACTTTAATCCCCCCAAAATATTCCTAAGAGAGAGAACACTTTTTTATGGAAACAAACAAAATAATAATATTATACTTTTATTATATTATATTTTATTTATTATATTATATTTTTTTAGTTTTATTTTTGGCTTTGTGCATGTGTGTGTGTGTCCATGTGCACGCCTATCCACATGTGTGCAGCTTACTCACTGAGATTAGAAACTGTGGTGGTTTGAATAGGTTTGGACCCCACAGACTCATGTGTTTGAATGCTTGACCCATAGGGAGTGGCACTATTAGGAGGTGTGGCCTTGCAGGAGGAATTGCATCACTGTGGAGGCACGCTTTTAGGTCTCACACAGTCAAGCTCTGCCTGATGTGGCACACAGTCTCCTTCTGTTGCTTGTAGATCAAGATATAGAACTCTCAGCTCCTTTTCCAGCAGCATGTCTGCCTACATACTTCCATGCTTCCCACCATGGTGATAATGGACTAAACCTCTGAAACTGTAAGCCAGCCCCAATTAAGCATTTTCCTTTATAAGAGTTGCCTTGGTCATGATGTCTCTTCAAAACGAAGAAACCCTAAGTAAGACAGGAGTAGTCATCAACTGGCCGTATTTGATCAACTCCAGAACTGGAGTTACAAGTGGCTATATGCTGCCTGATATGGGTGCAGGAACTGAACTAAGGTCCTTTGAATGAGTAGCAAGAACTCTTAATCACTTACCCATCTCTCCCATACCTCATGCTTAAGAATGTTGACATTTGTCCTGAAGAGATAGTGCAGTGGGTTTTAGAGTGCTTGTGCTGCAAGCAAAGGACCTACGTTCAAATCTCCCAAACCCGTATAAACCCTGGTACAGTATATGTCTGCAACTCTAGCACCTTTTCAGTGAGATGGGAGATGGAAACAGGCAAATCCCTGAAGCTACAAGGCAGATAGTTAGCAGATGTAATGTTGAAGAAGAGAAGACCATGATTCAAACATGATGGAAGACAAAGGCTGACCCCTATGGTGGCTCTCTGACCTCCACTGTGTGTCACAGCCCAAGCACACCTACATGTGTGCACACACACAAAGATGAAAAGGAAGAGCATCCCCGGCAGTGGTGGTACACATCTTTAATCCCAGAACTTGGAAGGCAGAGGTAGGAGGATTTCTGAGTTCAAGGCCAGCCTGGTCTACAGAGTGAGTTCCAGGACAGAGAAACCCTGCCTCGAAAAACAACAACAACAACAAAAGAAAAAAGAAAAAAAGAAAAGAAAAAAAAAAGAAAGAAAGAAAGAAAAAGAAAAAGAAAAAAAGAAAAAAGAAAAACAAAAGGAAGAGCATCAATAATATTACTGTAGTGTCATTAAATACAGAGTCAACACTTCAGTTCTGAAAATATTCCTCTAAATATCTTTTACATCTTTTAGGGGTTTTGTTGATTTATTTAAAAAAAAGATTTCATGTTTATTTATGTGTATTCATGTACACCTAAGTGTGTATGTGTGTGTGTGTGTGTGTGTGTGTGTGTGAGAGAGAGAGAGAGAGAGAGAGAGAGAGAGACCCATGTGTGTGCAGGTGCCCAGAGAGGCTAGAAGAGGGAATCCCCAGGAGCTGGGGTTACAGGAGTAAGCCTCCTAACATGAGTGCTGGGAATTAGATGCAGGTCTTTGGAAGAGCAGCAGGTGTTCTTAGTTGCTGAGCCACCTTTCTAGTCTTGATTTTTAAAAATATCTATCTATCTATCTATCTATCTATCTATCTATCTATCTATCTATCTATCTATCTATCTATCCATCTATCTACCTATCTACCTATTTTCGGTTTTTCAAGACAAGGATTCTCTGTGTAACCCTGTGCTTTTCAAACTCAGAGACTCACCTGCCTCTGTCTCCCCAGTGCTTGGATTAAAGGCATACACCACCTGTGACCCAGTTGTTTGTTTTTGTTTTTTTGAGACAGGGTTTGTAGTGTTTTGAATAGGTTTGGTCCAATAGACTCATGTGTTTGAATGCTTGGCCCACAGGGAGTGACACTATTAAAAGGTGTGATCTTGTTAAAATAGGTGTGGCCTTGTTGGAGGAAGTCTGTTGCTGTGGGGTGGGCTTGGGGGCCTATGCTCAAGCTCCACCCAGTGTAGAAGAGACCCTCTTGCTGGCTGCCTGAGGAAGCCAGTCTCCTGTTGCTGCCTTTGGATCAAGATGTAGAACTCTTGGCTCTTCCAGCACTAAGTCTGCCTGGATGCTGCCATGTTTCCCACTATGATGATAATGGACTGAACCTCTGGAACTGTAAGTGAGACCCAATTAAATGTTTTCCTTTATAAAAGTTGCCTTGGTCATAGTGTCTCTTCATGGCAAAGAAACCCAAACTAAGACAGGGTTTGTCTATTTAACAGTCCTGGCTGTCCTGGAACTCGCTTTGTAGATTAGGTTGGCCTTGAACTCACAGAGATCCACCTGCCTCTGACTACTGAGTCCTGGGATTAAAGATGTACAACATCATGCCCAATTGTATATAGTCCTTGCTGATTTTCCTACCTCTACGTCCCAAATTCTGGGTGTGAACCACCATTTCTAGCTTTATATCTGTTTTAATTTTGATCACAAAGTTAATTAAGATGCATATTTTATTTAGTTGCTTTATGTCTTTAGATTTCCTTAATCTAGAAAGTACATTCCTGGAAGCTAGGGGTGTAACTCAGTTAATAGAATGTTTGTTGAAAATGCATAAGACATGACTTTGATGCCTAGAACAGCATAATAAAAAATGAAGGCAAGAGGATCAAGAAGTTCAGGCACACAGATGGTGCACAAACATTCAGGCAGGAAAACACCTGTACAAAGAAAAAAATTCTGGCCCCAAAAAGGCCAAAGAGGATATTGGATCTCCAAGAACTGGAGTTATAGATGGTTGGGTGGGTGAGGACCAAACCTGGGTCCTCTGGAAAAGCAGTCAATGCTCCTAATCACTGAGCCAGTTTTTCTACCTCCTTTTCCTCCTCCTCCATTTTTGGGTGGTGGTGGCAGGGTTTTGAGACAGGTTATTTTTTTGTTTTTTTGTTTTTTGTTTTTTGTTTTTTCCGAGACAGTGTTTCTTTGTAGACCAGGCAGACCTTGAACTCAGAAATCCACCTGCCTCTGCCTCCCAAGTGCTGGGATTAAAGGCGTGACCCTCCCCCACCCCCCAGACAGGGTTTTTCTATATAGCTTTAGCTCTCCTGGGTCTTGCTCTGTAGACCAGGCTGGCCTCAAACTCAGAGATTTGTATCTGCCTCCCTAGTGCTGGGATTCAAGTCACCACCACCTGGATTATAAAATTTAGGTCTGTTTTCCTTTTCTTTATAGACAAGGTTTCTCTGTGTAGCTTTGATTGTTTTGGAACTCATTCTGTAGATCAGGCTGGCCTTGAGCTTCTGTAGATCTGCCTGCCTCTTCTTCTCCAGTGTTAGGATTAAAGGCAAGCACCAACATTGCCCCAATTCTCTTCCTTCTTGAGTTGTCTAGAACAAAAGGATTCTTAGTGTAACAGCTAGCTGGTCTAGCCTTATGCTGGGGCACTGTCTTGAATACTTCTAAAAGTTTTGAGACAAGTCACAGACTGCAGCTAATTGCCATGGCTTCTAAATGTACAGTTCCAAGTAAAGTATTCCCCTGCCCCCACTTCTCTCCATATGTATCTATCTCTCCCTTTTCCCCATCTTCTCTCCCTGTTGCAGGATATTTGATCACATTGTGAACCCTGAGATTGTGTTATTTACTGAAGAAAAAAAAAACTGGTTCTAGTTGTGGTCTGGTAAGCCTTTAGCACACACTTTAACCCCAAACAATGAAGATAAAGTTAGTTTGTAGAAGGAAGCACCAATGTTTGAAAGTGATGTCTAATTTAGTGCCAGACAAAGTCTCAGAGGCTGAAAACATTCTAGACTTAGATTAGATTGTACAGAGGCTAGAAGCTTCCAGGACTAGGTCTAGGTTATCAGACTAAGGCAGTAAGCCTTCCATGATAACAATTACTATAATTGCTATAGAAGAATAAAAAATACTTTTACATTTTCCTCTTGTTCTCTCCCTCTCCCTCTCTTGTGTGTGTGTGTGCAAGAATGCATGCCGTGGCATGCATGTGGTGTCAGAGGACAGCTTGCAGGAGTTGGTTCTCTCCATCAACCATGTGGTTCCTGTTGATGAAATTCAGGTTGTCAGACTTGGAGACCAAGTGCTAGGCCTCTTGCTAGCACTTTGGTGTTTTATTTATATTTTGACATACTCTCATTTAGCCAGGCTGGCCTTGAACTTCTAGGTGTCCTGCCCTCTCTGGTTTCAGCCAAGGCTGTTTGAAGCAGTTTACACCAGACTTTTTGCAATTGCAAACCTCAGTGAAGCACTTCCACTTGGGCCAGAAGGAGCAAGCACCCCTCCAGTGGGGGGCTGCTACACCTGCACTAAGGAACAAGGCCTTGACTGATCCAAACCTCAGTGGTGGGCCTGGGGCTGGAAGCATAGCCATGACTGGTCAAACAAACAGTGGGTTGGTCTGAAAACCCTTTCCTAGGCTATCTTATGTAGCCTGTGAGTTTGAGGCCAGCCCGGTCTACAGAGCTAGTTCTAGGATAGCTAGAGATAAATAATGAGACTCTACCTCAAAAACCAACCAAACAAACAAACCCTCTAAACTGGGTCAGGGAAATCTTGCATAAGCTGATGACTTAGCCAAGCAAGTTTATTAGGAAGTACAGCATCAGAGCTGGAGAGATGGCTCAGCAGTTAAGAGCACTGACTGCTCTCCCAGAGGTTCAGTCCCCAGCACCCACATGGCAGCTCACAACTGCCTGTAACTCCAATTCCAGGGAATCTGGCACTCTCATATTGACATGATACAGGTGAAACACCAATGCACATAAAATAAAAATAAATATTTTTTTTAAAAAAAGCTCAGCATCATATATACTCTTCGCTGGGCGGGAAGAACAGCCAAGGTCAGCAGAGAGCCGAGTCAGGTAATGGTGGCAAAGAACACAGCTGCCTTAGGACTGATAACCACAGTTGAGGGGGAAGAGCGCCAAGTGTCCGGTGACTAGACACTTCAGCCTTGACTCTTTGAGGCACTGGCCCCAGCTCTGGACTGGCCTTGCCAAGTCTACTCATGGCAGGAACACAGAACTAAAGCTCCCTTTGTCCTTTTATCAGGGCCTCTGATCAAACGTTGGGTTGGTCTGTCACTTGGTTCCCAGTCAGTAGAACTGTTTGGGAAAGATTAGGAGATGTGGCCTTGTTGGAGAAGGTGTGTCACTGGGAGTTGGGATTGGCTTTGAAATTTCCATCCCTAGTGTCCCCACTCTGCCTCCTGCTGGCAGATCAAGATGGAAGCTCTCATCTCTTCCTGCTGCTAGGCCCTTTTATGACATCAGAATCTTTTCTCATTTACTTGGTGAGCTGTTCTCTGACCATTTGTTGTTGTCTGAAAGCTCCCTCACAGACTTGCCCAAAGATTTGTCTCCTCTGAGATTCTATATCCTTTAAGTTGGCTATCACTGTCGGCTATTACCGATCACTCTCACCAATCTCTGAGAGGGTTCATTTACATTGCCTGGATAGAAAACCATGGATAGGCAGGAATCTTTGTCAAATGCTGGTCTCTAGAGCTTTCAATGTCTTTGGACATTGTCTGTGTCTGACAGATGCACGTGGAAGTGTGGTAAGGAGCAGCTTATGTTGGTGGTGGGTGTAAGGACACTTAGTCCCGGGGCTGGCTAGCTTTCATGTCAACTTGACACAAGCTAGAGTTGTTTGGGAGGAGGGACTCTCACTGGAGAAAATGCCTGCATTAAAGCATATAGGATACGGTAACATAGACAATATGAAAGGTGGCAGGAGGGGGCATTAGTGCACATCTGTAATCCCAACACTCAGGAGGCTGAGGTAGGAGGATTGCAAGTTTGAGGCCAGCCTGGTTCTCTTAGAGACGGATTACCGGATTACCTCTGTGTCACCATGCCTGGCTTTGTTTACCACCAGTCTTAAGTAACAGCCATAATTCTCTAGTATAAACATTTATGTCACTAAATGTCCACAACTGTAACTTAGTTACTCACCCCCCCCCAGCCTCCCCAGAGTGAGTAACAAACACGACAGTGCCTCTCACTTTGACAGAAGCTGTGTTTCAGATCCCTTATCCCAAAAGCATTTGAGACTATTGGGAAGTCCTGCTGCTAAGGTGAAAGTCTGACATTACAGGAGCCCTGAGTTCTGTATAAAATGGCAGACTCCATTGGTTAGCAAGGCTTCCTCTTCTCAATGTGGGGAATCCCCCACTTCACACCCTATACCTGTGAAATGTCAAGTAGCCTTGGTTAGACTACAGGTTCAGCTTCCTTTCTCCCAATAAAGATAAGAACCTGTTAGGCTAGCACCTGAAATACTTGGAATGCTTCCCCATGTTGATGTGGTATCTCAGTACCTTATCCTTCGGTCAGTGACCTTGCCTACCCTGACGTAAATGTTTACTATACTAGAGAATTGTGGCTGCAGACAGTTAACCTCTCTCAGAATAGCCTCTAAGTTGTTTTACTAACGTCTCCCCATCAAGTCTAAGGTTAGCATTATAACTAAGTGGAAATAATTACTTCTCCTGCAAATGTACCATGAAGACTGGAGGCAAACAGTAAACAGAAAAGGATATTTCTGCTCCCTTCCCTAAAGCTATATAACTCTTGTTTTACCCCATGTAAAGTTGATCTGTCTCCCGGAAGCTGGTCTCAGTGTGTTATTACCATTCATACTCACGGGGCTTCTGAATCACCCCTCCCCAGCCCACCCCCCATCCACACACCCCTGTTGCCCTGCTCCATCTGCCCTTGTGGATCGATATCAGCAGAGATCCCCGGGTCCCTGGTCATATGAAACAATAGTGTCGTGTGTATTAGGCACACAGTCTGTACTTACCAGTTGCTTGTTGTACTGCGGCAAAGGACATGGCTGGGTGCCAGAGGGCGCCTTGTACATTGGTGTCACCAACATACTGGCAGGATGGGCACAGATGAAACGCACCTGCACCTTTTCCACAGAGGGACTAGGGTTTAGGACTCCTGGGTGGTTCCCGATCCGAAAAGTGAGAACCTTTAAGGAAACATCAGCGAGTTATTTGTGTGTAGACCCTTGATGGGAGTCAAGCTGAACTAAATGTGTCAGAGTTATTCTAACTCCAAAGGAGCCCTTCTGGATATGATAATCAGGAAAATCTTTTAAAGGGTTCCCCCAATGCACACTGAATGATCTAATTTAAAAAAAATGGTAGAAGGCAATCAAGGAAGATATTGTTGGCCTTTACACAGATAGAAATCTAGAAGAACTGCTGTACACAGACACACACACACACACACAGGCCTAGGAATACAGCTCAGTGATAGACTAGCTAACTCAAGGCATTGAAGTCAATCCTCAGGAAAAGAATAAACGCAAAAGGAGTCCTGGTACACCTGTAGGTCAGCACTACAAAGCGGAGGCAGGGGGATCTAGAGACCAAGCTTATTCGCAGCTGCATAGCTAGTTTGAAGCCAGCATGGATTGATTACATGAGACCATGTCACAAAATAAAATCAAAACATACTATGGAAATTATAAGACAAATCGAACTTTAAATATCTAACTTTGTCTGGCAGTGACAGCTCACTCCTTTAATCCCAGCACTTGGGAGGCAGAGGCAGGCAGATTTCTGAGTTCGAGGCCAGCCTGGTCTACAGAGTGAGTTCCAGGACATCCAGGGCTACACAGAGAAACCCTGTCTCAAAACAAAACAAAACAAAACAAAACAAAACAAAACAAAACAAAACAAAATAAAAACATGCTAGCCATTGTGGCACACACCTTTAACTCCACAGCTTGAGAGGGAGAAGCAGGTGGATCTCTGTGAGTTTGAGGTCAGCCTAGTCTACATAGTAAGTTCTAGGATATCCAGGGCTACATAGAGAGAGTATTCAGCCTGCATGCATATATGTGAGCCAAGTACCTCCGGTCACTTGAGATTAGAAAAGGACACTGGCTCTCTCCAGGCTTCTCCGAACACTACTGCATGAGTTACTCACAAAGGCTCACACGTGTGCACAGAAATTACATGAAACCACAAAGCTAACAGAAAAGACTGGCAGCAGGGCTGGCAAGATGGTTCAGTGGGTAAGGGAACTCAATGGCACACCTGACAGCCCACACGGTTCTCTGATCTTCAGACTCACAGTGGGTCAGACACACACACACACAAGTCAATAAATGAGTAAGTAGATAAATAAATAAGCCAATTAATGTGATTGAAAGTACCAAAAACATTATCCACTCCATCTTAGGTTCTGAACACTACTAGTGACTTTTATGTGGTTACAGTAGAGTTATTTCCTTGTTTGAAGCATGAAAGTAAAAGTCTGTGATTTCAGAATGTGCTGAAGAAATGAAAAAGAGCAGACACTCATTCCTCTATTCTTTGAAGCTTTGTTGCTGTTGCTGTTGTTGTTGTTTGAGACAGGGTCTCGCCGGGCGTGGTGGCACACGCCTTTAATCCCAGCACTTGGGAGGCAGAGGCAGGTGGATTTCTGAGTTTGAGGCCAGCTTGGTCTACAAAGTGAGTTCCAGGACAGCCAGGGCTATACAGAGAAACCCTGTCTCGAAAAACCAGAGAGAGAGAGAGAGAGAGAGAGAGAGAGAGAGAGAGAGAGAGAGAGAGAGAGAGAGAGAGAGAGACTCTACGTATAGCCTTGCCTGTCCTGGAAATGATGCTGTAGACCAGGCTGGCCTTGAACTCAAAGATCTGCCTGCCTTTACTTCCCTGTTGATGAGATTACAGGCATGTGCCACCACCAGCTTCTTGGGTTTTTGGAAATGATTTATTATTTTTGTTGTTAAGTTTTTTTTTTAATTGTGTGGGTGGAGTGGGTACAAGTGTTCATAGAGGATATAGGTGAGGATCCTCTAGAGAAATCAAACCCAGGTACTCTGAGAGAACAGTAGGCTCTCTTTGCCTACTGACTCTCCAGTCCTTAAGACTTTTGTGCTTATGTGTGTATCTGTGCGTGTCACACGTGTGCAGGTACCCACAGAGACCAGAAGATGGATGATCCCTTGAAACTGCAGTTACAGGCAATTGTGAACCACCTCAACTCAGGGACTGTGGTAGCTTATATAGTCAAAATTCCACAAAATTCCCCAAGGTCCTACACCTCTATAGCAGGAACGTTTGGGCAAGTAAAGTTACTAAGGGAGGAAGAGTCACTCTTCCTCAGAGGATTTGGCTGATGGTAGGTTTTTCATACCCTAGTGAGTAGCCACACACCCATGGGCACCACTGGTTGGACCCACTGGGTAATTAACAGTACTCCATGCAGAGGCCATCGGAGAGCAGGAGGCAGCCTCCTCCATCTTGCCCTGCTCTACACCTTTGAGAGTCTCCCTCAGAATCTAGAGCCCTGCAGGTTGGAGTGAAAGGCGTGTTTGTTTGTTTTTCCCAGTAAGCTAGAAGTCCCAGCAATCATGCATTCTGGGTCTACTCAGTGTTGGGGTTATAGGTGTGCGTGGGACCTCAGCTGTCTTATTACGTGGGTGCTGGAATCAGAACTCTGGCGTTCATAATTTCAGAGATATCGCTCTTAGTTCCCGAGCCATCTTAAATCTTGAAGCTTATTTTTATTAGAAAAGCTTTAGCAGACATATGAGTGAACGGAAAGGCTTTTGTTAGTGAGGTGCAGGGGGCTCTGCACATGGCTGGCAGGAGTGTGAGATGGCTCTGATGCTGCAGCGAGGCGTAGCAGTTCCTCCAACACATTAACAGAATTAATGCAGGACTCAGCAATTCCACTCCCGCTCCTCCCGCTCCTCCCCTGAGACAGGGTTTCTCTGTGAGTCCCTGGCTGTCCTGAAACTCACTCTGTAGACCAGGCTGGTCTCAAACTCAGAGATCTGCCCACCTCTGCCTCCTGGGTGCTGGGAGTAAAAGGGTGCCATTGCCACCTGGCTGCAAATACACTTCCTGATAATTGGGGGAAAAGGTCTTAAGGTATATTCTGTTAAACTTTCCTTCCTTCCTTCCTTCCTTCCTTCCTTCCTTCCTTCCTTCATTCCTTCCTTCCTTCCTTCCTCCCTCCCTTCCTCCCTCCCTCCCTCCCTTCCTTCCTTTCTTTGAAACAAAGTCGTCTTTTTCTAGATTCCAGGCTGGGCTCAAATTCATGGCAATCCTCCTGACTCAGCCTCCCAGGTCCTGAGATACTGAGACAAGCCAGCACACCTGGTTTGAGATGTTTTTATAACCATATTTACAGCAGCTCTTCTTAATACCTAAAACATGGGAACAACCAAAGTGTTCATCAGTGAATGAATGCATGAACACACACACACACACTGGAATATTATGAAGCCTTAAGAAGGAAGGAAGCCATGCAGGATGAAACATCCTTGTCATTCTAGCACATTCCTTCTAGGATCAGGAATTCAGGGTGAGTCTTGGCTAAAAGCCAGCCTGACCTACGGAGCTCCTGTCTAAATAAATAGTTTTTTAAGGTTGGAAATTCTACATGGATGAAACTTGACAGCATTGTGCTAAAATACTCCAACCATAAAAGATAGCATGCTGAGAGTACTCCAAGTCACAGAGACAGACAGAAGGACGGTGGGTGCCAGGGCTAAGATAAGACAGCTGTGGGGAAGTGTTTTTTAAACGGGTCTGGAGTTTCACTTCTGTAAGGTGAGAGGATGTGTTTTGTGTAACTGCTCCCCCTGGACTGAAGCATTAGTTCTGGGTTCTGTCCCTGTGGCAATGACAAAACCCCTGCTTAACAAGTTAAGGAAGAAAGGGCTTACTTGGCTCACAGTCCATTATCACAGGGACTTAGGGTGGCAGAAAGGATGTGGGTGCACCATGAGCAAAGCATCGAACCCATGCGTGCATGCTAGCGATCTGCTTGCTCACTCCTCCCTTTTCATTGAGTCTAAGCCCTTGTCTCAGCTCTATTTAAAAAAAAAATCCCTCTGGGTGGTGGTGCCACACACATTTAATCCAAGCACACAGGAGTCAGAGGCAGATAAATAGATCTCTGTGAGTTCCAGGCCAGCCTGGTCTACAGAGCTAGTTCTAGGACAGCCAGGGCTACACAGAGAAACCCTGCCTCACAAACAAACAAAATCCCTCTCCCTTGCTGGCATGTCTACAGCACCCTAATGTCAACAATTCTTCATTGAGACTTCCCTCCTATATAATTCTATGTTGACTCAAGTCTGTAAATGAAAGTAATCATCACAGGGGCTGGAGTCATGGCTGAGAAGTTAAAAGTGCACATTGTTTTTGTAGAAAACATGAGTTCAGTTCCCAAAACATATGCCAGGTGGCTCACAAGCACCTGTAATTCCAGCTTCAGGGGATCTGAAATTGCCAGCTTCCACTAGGGACCTGTACCCACATTCCCTCACATCCACACCACTAACCACTGTACCTTTCACAAGACAAAATGAACTCAATGGCAGGTACCAGGCTTGGGGCTGGAGAGACAGCTCAGTGGACATAGCATTTACTGTGTAAATATGGGGGACTGAAGTGTAGAAACTACTTAAGTTAAAAAGGTATGGCAGGGGGCTGGCGAGATGGCTCAGTGGTTAAGAGCGCTGACTGCTCTTCCGAAGGTCCCGAGTTCAAATCCCAGCAACCACATGGTGGCTCACAACCATCTGTAACAAAATCTAATGCCCTCTTCTGGCGTATCTGAGGACAGCTACAGTGTACTCACATAAAATAAATAAATAAATCTTTAAAAAAAAAAAAAAAAAAAAAGGGTATGGCAGCCTTCTGTAAACCCAGGACCAGAAACAGGGTCTCAGGCTCAAGCTGGCTGGCCAGGCCAGCTGGGATTGGCAAGCTGCAGCGTCAGTGAGAGCCCTTGCTCAGTAAATAAGGTAGGCGGTGATTGAGGAATTGACCCCCATGTCAATTTTGGGCTGAACAGGCACCTTCACATGTGTGCCCACACATGTGTGAAAGAAAACACACTTACAGCCAGGCATGGTGGTGCATGCCTTTAATCCCAGCACTTGGGAGTTAGAGGCAGGTGGATTTCTGAGTTCAAGGCCAGCCTGGTCTACAAAGTGAGTTCCAGGACAGCCAGGGCTATACAGAGAAACCCTGTCTCGAAAAAACCAGAACCAAAACCAAACCAAACCAACAACAAAAACAAAGAATATTACAGGTTGCAGCGTCATACTAATGACAGAGAAAGGCTGTTTTCTTACCTGTTCCCCTAATTCCAGGCACAGCACGCGGTAGACGTACTGGTTCTGCTTCCTCTTAGCTGGCAGCCGGACTTCTGCTACTCTAATGGCCTCTGCCTTCTCCATGCTCAGCTCCAAAAAAAATCGGGACGGCTCCAAGATCCAAGGATGAGGGCCCCCTTCAAATACCATTTCCTTCACGGACTGCCATGTCACCAAAGCCACGTCCACAGGGTTTAGAGCCTAAAATGAATTAATCCCTATATAGTTAGGAAGTATTTTATTTTATTTATCTGTGTAGACAGTAGGTCTCCTGCCTCCACCCAACCTGTGCCTGGATTACCAATGTGTCCTACCATGCCTTTAAATAATAGTATCTTTTGAAATGGAAATATAATGACATATTTCCCCCTCCTTTTTCTCCATGCAAACCCTCCTATGTATCCCCCCTTGCTCTCTTTCAAATTTGTGACCTCTTTTTCCCTGATTGTTGTTCCACAAAGAGTTTTTTAATTATAATTTTTTTGAGACAGAGTCTCTTCTTTATTGTAATTATTGTTCTGAGACTATAATCTTTTGGGTTTATTTTTATTGTTTGTTTATTATTTTGAAAACATGTTCTTATTATGTAGAAAATAACTTAGTTTCCCTAGACCTTTCTATGTAGACCAAGCTGACCTCAAACTCATAGAGACCTACCTGCCTCAGCTTTCTCCGTGCTGGGATTAAATGCATGTGCCATCATACCTGGCTGAGATTATAAAACAATCACATCATTTTCTCTCTTCCCTTTCTTCCCTCCAAAACCTCTCATAAACACTCTCTCTTGTTCTCTCTCAAATTCTTCCTCTTTGTTGTTGATGTTAGTCATAGTGGTGGTGGAGGATGTGTGTGTGTACAAATATATATTCCTAAATACACAAGTACAGCCCATTATACAGTCTGTATAATGTTACTTGTATGTATGTTTTCAGAACTGAACATTTGGTATTGGATAACTGCTGGATAGCTCTATGTCAATTTGACATAAACTTAGGTCATTTGAGAGAAAACATAAATTAAGAAAATGCCTCCAGCTCTGCAGTACTAGCACACACCTTTAATCCAAGGACTTGGGAGGCAGAAGCAGATGGATCTCTGTGAGTTAAAGGCCAGCCTGGTCTACAAGACAGCCAGGGCTACAAAGAGAAACCCCATTTCAAACAAGGAAGAAAAAAAGAAAGTAAGAAAGAAAGGAAAAAGACACATAGACAGGCAGGCAGGCAGGCAGGCAGGCAGGCAGGCAGGCAGGCAGGGAGGGAGGGAGGGAGGGAGGAAGGAAGGAAGGAAGGAAGGAAGGAAGGAAGGAAGGAAGGAAGGAAGAGAAAAAGAAAGTAAGAAAGAAAGAAAAAATAAAGACAGACAGACGGATGGACAGACAAAGGGATGGAAGGAAGGAAAATTCCTCCATCAAGTTGGGCTGTAGCAGGCCTGTAGGGCATTTTCGTAATTAGTGATTGGTGTGAGAGTCTAGCCCACTGTGGGTAGGGCCATCACTGAGCTGGAGGTCCTGGTCTATTAGAAAACAGGCTGAGCAAGCCAGTAAGCAACATTCCTCTATGGCTGTGCACCAGCTCCTGCCTCCAGGTGCCTGCCCTGTTTGGGTTCTGTCCTAACTCCCTTCAATGATAAACAATGACATGGAAGTGTAAGCCAAATAAACTCTTGCCTCCCCAACTTGCTTTGGTCATGGTGTTTCATCGCAGCAGCAGTAGCCCTAAGACAATAACCAACTGGTGTGTTCTTGCCTGGAGAAGAATAGTCTCCTGCTCTTAGTTGCCTGTAGTTCTTTCTCTAGGGTTAGGGCTTTGTGAGCATTCTGCCTTCCATTTTAGCATATATACTGATGCCCTTCCTTGTTCAAGGTCCCGTTTAGGCAGCTGTGTTGGTTGAGACTTCATGGGTGTGGCCATACTGGTTTTATATGCAGCTGGGAATGAACTCTGGGCTTTGTGAATGCTCAGCAATAACCTACCAGCTCTGCTAGTTCCCAGCTTCCTTTCCCAGAAATTTATATTAATTCTTTGCCTTGCTTCTCTCATTAGTGCCAACCTTGTCTTTATTCTTAGAGGCAATAGGTCAGGATTTGCCAGTATTAATAGCAAGAATGTGGAAATATGATTTTTAATTTTTAAAGATTTATTTATTTATGTATATGAGTACACTGTAGCTGTAAAGACAGTTATGAGCCACCGTGTGGTTGCTGGGATTTGAACTCAGGACCTTCGGAAGAGCAGTCAATGCTCTTAACCGCTGAGCCATCTCACCAGCCCCCGATTTTTAATTTTTTAAATTTCTTATTTTTATGTGCACCGGTGCCTTGCCTGCATGCATGTCTGTGTACTACATGCATGCCTGTTCTCTGGTGCCTATGGAAGACACAGAAGGGGCTGTCAGATCCCCTGGTACTAGAGTTACAGATAGTTCTAAGGCACCATTTGGGTGCTGGGAACTGAACCCAGGTTCTCTTCAAGAGCAACAAGTGCTGTCAGCTGCTGAGCTATCTCTCCAGCCCCTTGATTTTTATTTTTGATGAAATTAAGCAAAGTAGATAGGCTGTCCCTGCTTTATTTTGGACCACTTGTTGTAATATTTATGGACCAATCCTTATGGCTCCAAATAATGGCTTATGTTAAAGAAAATATATAAATTCATGGTGTAAACATGGCTGGCTCCTCTTCTACAGGACAATAAGTTGCTAAGTAATAGTTTTCTTCAACAGGGACTGTTAGTACTCTGTGAGATTGGTATTTACATTATATATATGTGTATATATATATATATATATATATATATATATATATACACATATATAATTATATGTGTATCATTATATATAATTATATATTAAATATAATATTATATATTATGTATATGCAGAAATTCAGATATTACCTACCATAAAGTCTTAAGTACTTAGTTTCCCACATCAGTATTAAAGAAGAAAGGTAAGTTTCTAAAATTTGCTAATGCAGGATAAAGACATTGCTCACGTCAGGTGGGGGTGTGCTTCAGTTGGAGGGAGGGGTTATTTGCATATTGTTTGGTTGGTGAGAGCTTGCCTAGCATTCTTGAGTCCCTGTGTTCCATCCCAACAGGCATGGGTGGAGAGCATGCCTGCATAAGTACTCCTGTAGGTCCTCTGATCCTCCCATACTTGTGAGGTAGAGATCAGAGGATCAGAATTCAAGGTCAACCTTGGACACGAGTCTAATTGAAAGCCAGCCTGGGCTACATGAGTCTGTCTCAAAACCAAACCAAACCAACCACTCCAAAAGCTCCCACTACTGAGGCTTCACGAATGAGAGCTGAGATTAGACAACACTGAGTGAGTAGCGAGGTCACAGATTCTGCCTGCCAGTTCCAAGGAGATGGCATAGATGGCAAGCATCCAAGGCTCCCCAGGCCTTCCAGGATGGCTCACCTTTAGAGGTTCGTAAGCAGCAAATGTGGCGCTGCTCCACGCGTGCTCTTCATGCCCAGTCACACTGACGGTCACCAGAGTGTGGCCCGGAGACGTGGCTGCTATGTGGACACTAGAACAGTGCATCGCTCCAGGCTTCTGAATACCTTTCAATCAAAAGACATGACTTCAAGCAGGCATGGGGACACCGGTTACACTTTCTTGGGAGGTGGCTGCAGAAGAATCAGGAGTTCACAGCCAGCCTCAGCTACAATCAACTTTAAGGCAAGCCTGGGCAACAGGAAACCCTGTCCCAGCAATACACACATCTCCACCATAACTAAAGTAGAATAATAAAGAGTCTGGTTTTTGTTTTGTTTTGTTGATTTTTTGAGACAGGGTTTCTCTGTGTAGCCCTGGCTATCCTGGAACTCACTCTGTAGACCAGGCTGGCCTCAAACTCAGAAATTTGCCTGCCTCTGCTGGGATTAAAGGCGTGTGCCACCATGCCCAGCTGTTTTTGTTTTTTTTTTTTAAGAAATTAGGAGCCAGGCATGGTGATGCACACCTTTAATCCCAGCACTCAGGAGACAGAGGCAGGCAGATTTCTGAGTTCAAGGCCAGCCTGGTCTGCAGAGTGAGTTCCAGGACAGCCAGGGCTATACAGAAAAACAACAACCAAAACAAAACAAAAGGATTTTTAAAAGAAATTAGGATATAGAAACAATAATTTTAACACATTAAAAGTATAACTTGGGGCTGAAGAAAGGGCTCAGCAGTTACAAGCTCTGACTGATCCTCCAGAGGACCCAAGCTCAGTCCCCAGTACCCACAAGTGCACTTGCAACCCTTCTAACCACAGCTCCAGAGGACCCAAGAAGATCCACCGCTCCCCCAACATGGGTGTCTGGACAATGCAGAATTTGATATCAAGATTAGCAATGCCGACTCAAAGATAGCTGAGATTGTCTAGAACTGTAAAGCCAACTAATGTGTGCCTAACAAGAAGAACCCCAGTAACAGGTTCAGAGGCACAAAGTCCAGAGTCTACTGAGAGACAGGCTTCATAGAGGTTAAACCAGAAACTTTTAGATATAAATATTTACCGATGTTTATAGATACCTTTTCTGGTTAGACTGAGGCTTTCCCCACCAAACATATAACTACATCCATGATGACAAAGAAACTCTTAGAGGATATACTGCCAAGGTATGGACTTCCTCAGATGATAGAGCCAGACAATAGGTCAGCTTTTGTGTCCCAGGTAAGTCAGAGACTAACCAATATTCTGGAGATTAATTAAAACCTTTGTTGTGCTTATAGATCCCAAAGTTCAGGACAGGTAGAAAGAATAAATGAAATCCTAAAAGAGACCTTAACTAAATTGACCTAAGAGACTCAGAATGACTGAGTAACTCTCCCCTTCGTTCTCTACTGGGTATGAAACTCCCCTTTCCAGCTGGGACTCACCCCTTTTAAAGTCACATTCAGGATACCACCTCCCAGTGTTCTTAACAAACAGGGAGAAGTCATCACTGAGTTCGAAGAACACCAACTGCTGGACCACCTCAAGGTGTCCAATGGGCTCATAAACATGTTTGGCCTAAACTCCATGCTCTCTATAAAACAGGCCCCCTTCCGGAACAGGTGGCCCAGAGATGGGGTCCTAATAAACAGACACCACCATGAGTCATTAGAATCTCATTGAAAAGGTTCCTATGTTATCATCCTGACCACACCTACTGCCTTAAAGGTTGACAGAATTGCAGTGTGGATCCACCATATACACTCGAATCACAGACCCATTTGTAGTTGAGGATGCCCCAGACCAGTGGAAACAAGAGAAATAGAAGAAACCAGACACCCTTCCAACCCTCTCACTCTCAAGTTACAACGATCCTGATGAGCCTCCATACTGTATGTACTACAAACTCCAGCCCCCTCCAGCCCCTTAATCTTACCAGGGCCATCATCAATAGGCCACAGGAAAGATGATCAACTCCACTTCCCTGGGTACCTGGCTCCCCGATATCCATGTCTACCTCTGTGATCTGGTGGGTAAAGAATGAGGCCCACCTCTCTAGAACAATGGTGAAAGGTATCTGCCAGCTTATGGCTGCAATACACATTTGGTGGGATGGGAGACTAAACACCAAGCTTTTTATGTTTGCCCAGGACATTCCCAGAGCAGGGACCAATGCAACAAATGTGGAGGCCCTGAGGCTTTCTTCTGGGCAGCCTGGAGATGCAAATCCACTAGATGGAAACACTAGAAGTCTCCCCCTCCCCAAGTAAGGACCTCATCACCATGACTAGGCTCAATTCCCGGGACTGTGGGGAGAAATACAATCCTCTTATTATTAGATTCACAGATCACCGCAGGAAGGCTGCATTCAGCCTTCAGTAAGTAAGATAGCATTCAGACTATCAGTAAGACTTAGGGACTGGGCTGCAACTACATGGTGGCTCAGCCATCTGTAATGGGATCCAATGTCCTCTTCTGGTGTGTCTGAAGACAGCTACAGTGTACTCATATACAATAAACAAACAAACAAACAAATAAACAAATCTTTTCTTTTTTAAAAAACCCGCATAAAATTAAACCTTTAAAAAAAAAACGTTGGACAGTGGTGGCACACGCCTTTAATCCCAGCACTTGGGAGGCAGAGGCAGGCGGATTTCTGAGTTCGAGGCCAGCCTGGTCTACAAAGTGAGTTCCAGGACAGTCAGGGCTACACAGAAAAACCCTGTCTCGAAAAACAAAAACAAAACAACAACAACAACAACAACAACAAAACCTTGGGGACTGAGACCTGAGACTTTATGTTATTGATCAAGATACTGTCTACCATCTGACTCTATGTTCAGACACCTCCAATTGCTCTCGGTCCCAATGCCCACCACCTCTGTGGGCTTGGATGCCAATCCTACCCCAAGGCTCACATCCATCTTCCCCTAGGAAGGCCCCAATCCAAGCCACCAGAACAAAGACTGAGTAATGATAGCTCTGACCCACTCTGGAATATGATGGTCCGGTCTTTTCTTTTTTCTTTTTTTCTTTTTTTCTTTTTTTTTTTTTTTTTTTTTTTTTTTTTTGGTTTTTTGTATAGCCCTGGCTGTCCTGGAACTCACTCTGTAGACCAGACTGGCCTCGAACTCAGAGATCCACCTGCCTCTGCCTCCTGAGTGCTGGGATCAAAGGCGTGCGCCACCACGCCCGGCTCAGTCCGGTCTTTTCTAGTCACCAATGCCTCCAGAGCTGGGTTAGCTGAATCATGTTGACTGTGCTACGAGATAAGACCACTACCTTGAAGGCATAGCCCTGATTTGAAACTTTACTGAAACTGAGTACCCCAATGAGTATAGATGGTAGCAAGGTGAAGTGAGGCTGACCTTACAGGCCATAGAGGATCAGGGTACCTGTATAGGGACAGTCCCTGGGGCCTACAGCCATCTTTGTAACCGGACCCACAAGACAAATCCAGATAATGATAAATACCTTTACCACCCAACAAAGCCGGGTGGATATGCACATACTACAGGGCTTACCACATGCATCCACAGAGCTATACTATATCAGGACAAAGAATTCTGTATATTTGTCCAGTTATACCCAGGATCATCTATCACACAGACAACCAAGCTCTAGATTTCCCGATGGAACCTCGGGTTTAGTCCCCAGAAGAGCCAAGGGAAAACCAATTTAGGCTGAAACTCTGGAGGTTCTCATTGAACTAGGCGTGGCTGGTATAGGAACCAGGGTAGCTTCCTTGGTGTTGCAAAACAAGCAGTATGATGGTCTAAGAGAGGCCATATATCTATACCGATATAGTTTTTTTTTTTTTAAATCTCCAAGATTTTCTGGGCTCCCTGGAAGAGGTAGTACTCCAAAATAGGAGGGGGCTGGATCTCCTGCTTATTCAGCCCTCAAACAGAATGCTGATTTATGTTGACCACTCAGGAGTGGTCAAAGAGTTAATGGCCAAATTGGGAGAGGGCTTGGCCAAAAAAAAAAAAAAAAAAAAAGAGAGAGAGAACAGGCACAAGGCTGGTTCAACTACAGATCAACAGCTCCCCATGGCTGACCACCCTGATATCTACCCTGCTGGGCACCTGCTCATTTCACTTCTGCTCCTTACCTTCGGCCCCTACATCCTAGACAAATTAGTCCAGATCATAAAAGAAAGACTTGAGACTAATTAACATATGATGATAAAAAGTTACTACCAGCTTCAGGAAGTCCTATGATTGGGCCTTCTAGTTACCAGAGAAAGTGGGGAATGAGAGGCCAAACCTACTCCATCTTAAAACCAGCCTCCATCTTAAAAGAAAAACAAAAAGCCTGAGAACTTGGCCCACAGTTGAACCCAAGCTGCTGCCAAGTACCAGGAAGGACCCCATAGCTTGCTCTTGGCCTGAGTTACTCCCTAGCTACTTCCTAGCAACAGTTAATCAAAGATCAGTCTGATTGTTCTAGATGTTCTTTCTGACCATTCATGATTATATATGGTCTTGCTTCAGAGCACCCACCTGTCGGCTTACAATAGACATTTAGTTATATGCTTGCCAGGCTGGACACCCCCCCCCCCACTGTCCCCACCAATTATTTCCATTTCAGGGCTGCTTCACCAAACTGTCCTGTGGGCTAGCAGTGAGTAAGCCCAAACCTGAATTAGTAATAAGGAGATCCCAATGGGACTACATCAGAAACAGCTCCTCGGTGGTCTTTTGGGGTTCACGAAGGCTTCCTGGCACAACAGTTGTTGAGGATTCATCTGGTGCTGTGCATTCAAATGTTAAATTCTTAACTCTAAGATCTGGTTGCTCCCAACTTAAAGCTATTGGTTAATTACTAGGGAAAATAGAGGTAGGTGGGGTTTCAGCTACTGTCTGGGGGTCACAGGGTATAGACCAGGAGGAAAAAGCGAAGGAAGAAGAAGGGAGAGGAGGAGGAGGGAGAAGGAGAAAGAAGACAAAAGTACAGGAGGTCTCCATTACATGTGATGGACCAGGAGCTTGTAGCTGAGTGAAATGTCCCCTGAGGATGGATTGATGGAACAGAAATAACTCAGGACTCAAACAACAAGAACGTGGGGAGCACAGCAGGGGAATTAACAGTCTAGAGTATAGAAAAATAGATTAGGGGTAATTAGCCCACTAATCATGCCAAAGCTGATTTTAAAAATCCATAGGAGGGCTGGAGAGAGGCTCAGAGGGTAAGAGCACCGACTGCTCTTTCAGAGGTCCAGAGTTCAATTCCCAGCAACCACATGGTGACTCACAACCATCGGTAATGGGATCTGATGCCCTCTTCTGGTGCATCTGAAGACAGAGACAGCGTTTTCACATACATAAAAATAAGTAAATAAATAAATAAATCTGTAGGATTCTGCCCTGATTATTGGGGGACTGGCCAGGTCATACTGATAATTATTAAGTAACATTTTAAAGCCATTTACAATGGTTATCAGGATAAGAGGTTAAAGTGATGTTTGTTATATCTTACATCATTAATTAGAGCTTAGAAGAGAGGAGCGAGGAAAGCTGAAGGATGCTACACACTGATGAGCAAGCAGGAAAAGGAAGAAGTCGAGCTGATGGCACTCCTCCAGACATCAACGAGTCACAGGAATGTAATATGGGAAAGTACTCACAAGAGAGACTGGCAAACACTAAATGTTAGAGAAATATCCCATGTTACTTCTGCACTATATTGGTGAAAATCAGTGGGGCTCAGTATAAAATATGAACTTCAACAGCAAAAAGCATGCATGCTGGTCTTTATAAATAAATCATTTGTGTTCTCCTTTTTCACTAGAAAAACATACTGTCAAGACTAAGGGTATAGCTGAGTTGGGAGAGTGCTTACTGAGCATGCTCCGTCCCCAGCACAGTGTAAATCAGGTATGGTATTCCTGATCATCTCAGCAGGAGGCAGGAGACCAAAAATTCAAGGTCATCTTTGGTTACATAGCAAGTTCAAAGCCAGTCTGGATTACATGAGGCTCTGTCTCAAAAAAGAAAAGAAAAGATAAATATATTATCTCCTTTTGACAATAGCATACAGTCATGAAATGACACCATACTCCTCTTAAAAAGGAAACATGAGAGGGTTGGGTACACGGTCTAGCATGTCCAAGTCCCTAGGATCAATCCTCACTCCTGAAAACAAAAATACATGTATTAAAGAAAGAAAGAGGAAAGGAAATGGAGGCCAGAAATAGAAGATGCTCCTACGGCTGGAAATGGTCTGTTCAGCCACAGGGTTAGCAAGCTCAGCTTCGGGGATGGGGAGATGGCTCAGAAGATAAAGCACTCGTTTCCCTCCGAGTGTGAGGACCAGAGTTCAGATCTCCCAAACCCATGAAAGAGCCAGGCAGGTGTGATGACCACTTGGAATTCCAGCACTTGTGGAGCAGACACCAAACAAGCTAGACCAGTGAGAAGGGGTGAGCGCTGAGTTCAGTGGCAAGCTCTGCTTCGATAAATAAACTTGCATCCAATCAAGGAAGACACCAATATCACCTCCAAATCCAGGGCGCACATACATGTGATGTGCTTCCACATCCACATGAACATGAGCACATATATGATATATGCACACCACACACAAAGACACAACACCCACCCCCACCCCCCACCCCCGTGCTTTTGCTCTCAGTGTCAATATTCATAAAAAAGAGTAGAGTAACAACTGCTTCAAGGCCTTTCACGCCAGCACGCAGGAGGCTGAGACAGGGAGATTATGAATCCAAGGCCAGCCTAGGCTACATAGCAGCATCCTATTGGGGGAGGGGTGGGGGAGTGGCAGGGAGGGAGGAAGGAGAGAAAGAATTGTATGAATTAAACTTCAGTGGTAGTTGTCCCTCAATTAAAGGATGAAGGGGTGGGGTGGTAAAAGCTTAGCCTTGCCTTCTTTAAAAAGAGTGAAGACTCCTTGCTTATCCGAGTTGAGATCGAGGGGTAAGTGCGAGCAGTCTGTGAATGCGATGGCCTCCTTGGTCTCTGTATTTACATGATACATTGCAATGGGTACCTCAATAATCTGGCCGATTTCCACATCAGCTTGAAATGGTAACAGTTCCATCTTGTTCAGCTTCATGACATACACCTTAGGGAAAAGCAATTAGCCTTTAGGAAAGGACATTAAGACACACTCATAATCACGGGCTGTGTGTCTATACATCTGTAATATACACAGAAATATGAGCAATTTAGTGTGGGGCACATGCCTGAGTCCAGCCCTTAGAAAGCTGAGCCAACACAATAGAGTCAAGTTCATCCTCAGCTACAGTGAGATCCTGTCTCAACAACGTATGTTTACCCTCTCCGTATACTGTTGTTACTTACATGTTTTCCTTCAGTCCCCCTTTTCTTTTTTTTGTGGGATGGTGGTAATGCTATGAGTTGAATGCAGATCCTTGTGCATGCTTGGAAAGCTCACTATCACCAATCTAGCCTCCAGTTTATATATATATGTAAAATATAAATTTGGGGGGTGTTGGGACAGGACTTCTCTGTGTAGCCCTGGCTGTCCTGGAATTTACTCTGTAGACCAGGCTGGCCTTGAACTCAAAGGTTTACCTGCTTTGGCCTCCTGAGTGCTGGGATTAGAGATGTGCACCACCAGAGCCTAGTTTGTCTTAGGGTTTCTATTGCTGTGATGAAATGTAATGACTAAAGAAGACTTAGAGAGAAAAGATTTATTTGGCTTAAACTTTCAGGTAACAGATCATTGTATAAAGAAGTCAGGACAGGAACGCAAACAGGACAGGAACCTGGAGGCAGGAGCTGAAGCAGAGGCTATGGAGGAAAACAGCTTTCAAGTTTGTTTTCCATGGACTGCTCAGCCTGCTCCCTTAGAGCCCCCAGGACCACCAGCCCAGGGACAGTACCACCCACAATGGGCTGGTCCCTCCCACATCAATCATTAATTAAGAAAGTGCCCCCATAGGCTTCCCTACAGACCAGTATTTTTTTCTCAGTTGGGGTTCCCTCTTGTCAAATGACTCTAGCTTGTGTCAAGATGACAAAATAAAACCTAACCAGGTCAACATAGAGTCAGCACTTCACGTAAACCTACAAATTCAACTGATTAAAAACACTTGGGGAAGCCGGGCGTGGTGGCGTACACCTTTAATCCCAGCACTCAGGAGGCAGAGGCAGGTGGATTTCTGAGTTGGAGGCCAGCCTGGTCTACAAAGTGAGTTCCAAGACAGCCAGGGATACACTGAAACCCTGTCTCGAAAAACCACACACACACACACACACACACACACACACACACACACACACCACACTTGGGGAAATAACCCATCTGTACTGAACATGTATACTTTTATATTTGCTTGGTTTGAGGTAGGGTTTATGTAGCCCAGGCTGGCCTTGAATTAACTATGTGACTGAAGATGGCTTTGATGCTCCAGCGTCTGTCTCCTGAGTGCTGGCATCACGGGTACACTGCCCCAGATGATCTCACTTCTCCTTTATCAGGATTCCGGATTCCCTGAACAGTGAAGCACAGGTAGACACAATGGCACTGGCCTGGAATTTCAGCACACAAGAGGTGGATGCAAGAGAGTTGTCGTTAGTTAGTGAGTTTGAAACTAGCCTGGGCTACAGAGTGAGGGACTGTCAAAACAAAAACAAACCCAAGAATGAAAACACAACACAGCATAACACCTCACTGACCCCAACACTAGAGGTAAGTGATCTAGACTTAAGGTAAGACTCACACTCAATGTTCCCAAAAGCAGCCTGCCTCCTTTCCCTCTCAGTTTTCTGTATTTACAACGTACTTCCACACCATCTCTATGTGATTATATCTAGCTTTATATCTTTTACTTCCACTATCCAAGTGCTCATCAAATCCTTACTCCTACAATTCCAGCTTTTGGGATGAGGCAGGAGAATGGCCAAGAGTTTAAAGTCAACCTGGGCAACATACTGAGTTTAAAGACAAGCCTGGTCTACAGAGTGAGACCCTATCTCAACCCGTCCCTCTCCTAAAATAAGACCCTCTCATTTTGTCCACTTCTTTTGTTGTTGCTGTTTGACTGAGACAGGGTTTCTCTGTGTAGCCCTAGCTGTTCTGGAGCTTCCTGGGTAGGCTCTGTGAGTGCTGCCTTCCTCTGCCTGCCTCTGTGAGTGCTGGAATTAAAGGTGTTTGCCACCACTGCTCAGCTTTGCTGCTGTTTTAAGACAGGGTCTCATTACATAGTTCTAGTTAGCCTGGAATTTACTATGTAATCCAGGCTGACTTTAAGATAGCAGAAATCTACCTAAATGCTGGGGTTGAAGGTGTTCACCACCACACCCAGGCAATTTGTTCATCTCTTTTCAGGTCTCAGTATCATTTCAGTAATTTAGGCTTGTGAGCTTAACATAAAATGGAGATATCGGGAAAGAAGTGATCTCAACTGAGAGAATGTCTCCAGCAGATTAGTCTGTAGGGAAGACTGTGAAAGTATTTTCTTGATTAATGGTTGATGTGGGATGCTCCAGCCCACTGTGGGCAGGGCCGCCCCTGGGTAGTTGGTCTGGGTTGTATAAGAAAGCAGGCTGTGTGCACCACGGGGAGGAGGCCAGTGAGTAATGTTCCTCCAAAGCCTTTGTCTCAGTCCCTGCCTTGAGTTCCTACTCTGACTTCTGTAACTTGAAATAAACCCTTTCTTCCCCCATTGACTTCATAGCATTTATCACAGCAATGGAAACTTAACTAGAACAAGGCTTGGCTGGTGTCTTAGCCTTCAGTCCATCATTGTCTACTCGCCTACAGCAGCAGATAGCTTTTGCTCTTTAAGATAATTATCATTACCATTAGTGATTACAAAAGTACTTAGGGGTGATGGTTTGAGTAGAAATGGCTCCCATAGCTTCATGTGTTTGAGCTTGGCCTATAGGGAGTGGCACTACTAGGAGGTGTGGCCTTGTTGGAGGAAGTGTGTCACTATGGGGGCAGGCTTTGAGGTCTCTGATGTACAAGCTATGCCCACTGTGGCATACAGTCTCTCCTTGCTGCCTGCAGATCAAAATGTAGAGCTCTCAGCTCCTTACCCACCCACCATGTCTGTCTTTGGGCCTGCCTGCTTCCTGCCACGATGGTAATGGACTAAACTTCTGAAACTTTAAGCCAGCCACAATTAAATATTTTCCTTTATAAGAGTAGCTGTGGTCATGGTGTCTCTTCACAGCGATAGAAATGCTAACTAAGACATTAAGTATCTTTCTAAGCACAAGCCTTACCACCCTAATAAACTGTTTAAAAAACAACAACTTATATTGATTGCCCATTTTTCTATACCAGGAGCTACAAAGTGCTATCTGTAAGAGAGAGAAAGTGCTGCTATGAGTTTTCTGAACTACCGAATCCTGCAGCTGTGCCTTGAAAGCAGCATCTGGAATATGTGAATGTACAAGACCACTGTTAAAACTCAAATACTCACCCACAGAGGCAACACCCTAGGGTGGCCCTCTGGCTTTCATTGCCTGTATCCTCCCAAGTAGTCACTAGTTAGCCCCACCCACGAGGACTGTTCTTTCATCTGCCAAGAGTAGCTTTTCTTTATGTATTTTTTTTAATTAAAAAAATTTTTTAATTATTTATTTATTTTATGTATATAAGTACACTGTCACTGTCTTCAGACACACCAGAAGAGGGCATAAAATGCCCATTACAGATGGTTGTGAGCCACCATGCGGTTGCTGGGAATTGAACTCAGGACCTCTGGAAGAGCAGTCGGTGCTCTTAACCACTGAGCCACCTCTCCAGCACCAAGAGTGGCTTTTCACTTTCATTAAGTTTATTGATTGATTTTTTGAGACAGTGTCTCTCTATTATGTAGCTCTGACTGTTCTAGACCAGGCTGGCCTCAAACTCACTGAAAGAGTTCAGGAACTCACCACCACACCATCACCATCACCATCATCATCGTCATCATCACTGCTACCACTACTATGTGTGCTTTTGATATGAATGTATGCACAAATGCCATGGACACATGTCATAGTGTGCACATGGAAGTGAGAGGACAATCTTTTGTAGAGTTCTCTCTTGAAATGTGGGTTTCCAGGGCTTGCATGGCAAGGGCCTTCAAACCTGCTGAGTCATCGCATTGGCCCATCAATTTTATTACATGATCTAAGTAGACGTGAGCTCATGCTTTAAAATACCTCTTACAGGCCCCAGAGAGTGCTTTCTCTTTGTCCATCTTTCCCATGAAGGCTGCCAGGTGCTTCCTGCTCACCTTGTGAGATTTCACTCCTTACCTGTTCTCAGTGGTCCCTGGATCAGAACCAGGAGCCTTCAATTCTTTTTGTCACCTTAAAGATCCCCCCACGCCCCCACCCCCTCCCTCACCCTGTTAGGTGTATGTGCATTGTTGGGGCAGCTCTGTGAATCAGCTCTCTGAAGGCAAAAGCCGCTGCCTTGGAGCCCTGCTCCAGGACTTCTGCCTTGCCTGGTTCTGGCTTCCCTTAGACTTAGAGCTTGATGCTTCCATGTGTAGGGGAAGCCCAATTTCTTGCTTTGTGGTTTTCCCTCCTTCCCCTTCACAGAGATTTTTAGGAGCCTCATATGGTATCACTATCACATAAAGTGAATTTATCCTTACTAGTATTTAATTATACTGTGAAATAAATGTTTTATGCAATTTGAAAAAAAATAAAATTAGATACCTCTTACATCTTCCTTGAGATATTGTATAAGTTCTCATATTAATAAATCTTCCTATTTGGATTTTAGTTTCATGAAGGGGGTCCTGTGACACTTAGCACATATTCAGAACCCACAGGCACTCAATAAATGGTCACCACATGATGACAAAATGCCAAGTGACACAGGGAAAAGCAGCATATACCTTAAACTGGAGAAAAATAGACAAATGACCATTTAATTAAAGGTTCAGGCCTTGTTTTTTGTTTGAGACAGGGCCTCTCATGACCCAGCCTGAGGCTAACCAAATTCTCACTTTTTCTGCTTTCAGCTCCCAATTGCAGAGATGACAGGCATGTACCAGCAAGCTTGGCAAGTATTTCGTCTTTTACAGGTAGATTAACTAGCCAAACTATGAGGCTAGTAATAAGGTTAGCATGAAAGCCATTGGTGACTCTGTGTATAAGGGACCAGCAAAGCAGCTCAGAACACAATGTACTTGTCACAGAAACCTAATGACCTTCTGCTCCCTGGTACTCCTGTGATGGCTAATCTTGACAGTCAGCCGGATACACCTGGGAAGACGGAGCCTCAGTTGAAGAACTGCCTCTGAATTGTGGCATGGGCATGTCCGTGGGGCATTTTCTTGCTCAGTGATTGGTGTGGGTGGGCCCGGGCCCAGCCCACTGTGGGCAGTACTATCCTTAAGCAGTGAGTCTGGGGTGTTTAAGAAAGGCTACAGAGCAAGCCACTAAATAGCATTCATATGTGGTCTCTGCTTCAGTTCCTGCTGGAGCTCCTGGCCTGAAATCTCTAGGTCATGGACTGTGACCTAGAAGTATAAGCCAAACTAACCTTTCCTCCCCAGAAAGGGGAGGTCACACTTTTGGTCGTGGTATTTATCACAGCAACAGAAAATAAACTAGGACATCAGGTGATGGTGGGAGAGAAAACTGACTTCACAGAGCTGTCCTCTGACCTCCACATGTGCACCATAGCATGCCTGCACACAGCCTATCACACACACACACACACACACACACACACACACACAAGAATGATTTTGACAGATTATGGAGCCAGTGAGATGGTTCCATGGGTAATGGCACTTGCCATACAACATAAGTCTGGTGAGCTGAATTTAAATCCGGGAACTCCTGTAAAGATGGAAGGAGAGAGCTGATCCCACAAAAGCAGTCTTCTGACTTCCAGATGCCCTGCCGTGGCATAGACGCCCACTCTACACACACCTCATATGCACAGACAGTAATAAATAGTAAAAAGACTATTTTAAAATATATTAAGCCGAGTGGTGGTGGCGGCGCATGCCTTTAATCCCAGTACTTGGGAGGCAGAGGCAGGTGGGTTTCTGAGTTCAAGGCCAGCCTGGTCTATAAAGGGAGTTCCAGGACAGCCAGGACTACACAGAGAAACCCTGTCTCGAAAAAAACCAAAAAATAGATAAAATATATTAAATATATTTAAATGTATTTATTTATATACATTTATAGATATGTAAATTTATATATATTATATGTATATGATATAAAATATATTTATTTATATAAATATATTTAAAATATATTAAATATATTTTACATATGAAATAAAATATTTAAAAATATATATGTAAAATAAAATATTTTAAACTATTTTAAATTAGTAAAGAACTTGTTTCACAAATATGGGGAGCTGAATTTGGGTCCCCAAAACCTACACAAAAGCCAGGCACAGTGCTGGGAATGGAAACCAGGGCCTTAAACAGGTAAGTGATCTCTGGCCCTGAGTTACACCCCCTGCATGACCACCCCATTTTACAATTGAGAAAGCAGACACAGATGTCAAATACATGGCTCTTAAGTCAAGTAGTAGTCAATCCATATTCAAATGTACTTAAGAAATATGTACTCCCAGGTTAAATTTTTTTTTTTTTTTTTTTTTTTTTTTTTTGGGTTTTCGAGACAGGGTTTCTCTGTGTAGCCTTGGCTGTCCTGGCACTCACTTTGTAGACCAGGCTGGTCTCGAACTCAGAAATCCGCCTGCCTCTGCCTCCCGAGTGCTGGGATTAAAGGCGTGCGCCACCACGCCCGGCTGTCCAGGTTAAATTTTATAACACTTTAATTTAGTTCTATTCATTGAGAAAGGGTTTCATGTAGTTGAAGATGATGCTGAACTTGTGATTCTCCTGTCTCCACCTCCTAAGCGCTGGATCACAAGCATGGCCTCCATGGCCAGTTTTCTGGGTACTAAGGATTGGACCCAGGACTTTGTGCACAGGAGGCAAGCATTCTTCCCAATGAGCCACATCCTCAGCTCTGGATTAAAATTTTCAAATAGTCAAGTTGTACTAGATGAAGTTTCAAACATGTTCCTGCACTTAAATTTAAAAACCATGGGGCTGAAGAGATGGCTTGACAGTTAAGAGTTCTTGCTGCTCTTGCAGAGGACCAAGGTTCAATTCCCAGAACCCACATGGCAGCTCGCAACTGTCTGTAACTCCAGATCTATGGGATCCAATGCTCTCTTATGGCTTCCATGGATAACAGGCACAGTGGTGCACAGACATATATGGACACATATGGAGACACTCTTAAATAATTTAAAGAGACATGTACCTTAATATCTCCAGATCGAGAGGGATTCTGTACATCTCGTGCCAAAATGGTGCTGTTCCCTCTCACCTGGCCCGCGGTTACCACGCCTTTGGTGGTAACCATGGCAACGGTTTCGTTAGAAGAGCTCCAGGTGAAGTTGCCACTACCGCCCTCTACCTGTGAAAAGCCACAGCCCAAGATGAAGTCTTCCGGAAGGAAAGCAGAATTTAAGTAAAACATAAAACATGACCGCTGGCGTCGAGTTTAGAAAAATAATAAAGCTTTGGGATGAACTATCTCTGCACCTGCTAAGGAACCGTGAATCTGCAGGGAAGCAGGGAAGTGGGCAAGAGGAGTCTTAAAGGGAAGCTAAGTAGCTGTTGTCCCACAGAGAGTCACAGGGCCATTAAGGCATCAGGGAAGATGGCAAAATGACATAAAACTCACAAGAGATTGACAGATGGCAAAGATGGAAAAAACACCGAGTCTCAGATTTGGGGGCCAGCAAACACTGAGCTGCACTACTAAGTTGGTGGAGAGGTAGAAGTTAATAACAAATCTAGGCCTGGGGTGTAGCGCAGCAGATAGAGTGAA
Source organism: Mus musculus (assembly GCF_000001635.26). Taxonomy (NCBI): domain Eukaryota; kingdom Metazoa; phylum Chordata; class Mammalia; order Rodentia; family Muridae; genus Mus; species Mus musculus. Next base: position 90,136,428 of record NC_000069.6, on the reverse strand, counting down.
GACCAGCACTGCCCATACCTGCTCTGGCACTGCAGAGCTGTAACAACCTCACCCTCCCCACCTTCCCACCCTTACACACTCACACACTCACACACTCACACACTCAGGAAATGCTACAGAGTTTAAGGCCAGCTTGGGCTACATGTCCAAACTTCTTCAATAAAGCATGATTAGAGAAACTAATTAACTATCAGAGAAACTGATTTATTTCTGTGTGAATTTGCTATTAGAGGACGCCGTACCTGAACTGTGAACCGATTTGATATTCCCAGGGGATGATGGGGAAAGGCCAGAAAACTGGGTTTAAGCTGAATGGGAAAGTATATCTTCACCTCTTGTTGGTGACTGATTTGATAGGTTTTTGGCTGGGAACTGTTTCTCTGCAGGGACAAGAAAAGGCAGGTCAGGATGGATTTCCTGAGACAATTTCATTGATACTGAAAACATGAGCAAAGTGGGATGTACCTGAAATACTCAACCACCTTCTACCTCTAAAAGAAAAAGAGCTCAGTGTAGAGGCAGGTACAGCTCATGCAGGAGGGTCAGGAGTTCAAGGGCAGCTGAGGTTAGCTGCCTGCCTTTAAAAGAAAAAAAAGATCAGAAAAATAGAAACACTTGGAGTTGTTCTAGTTTGCTCTCTCTTGCTGACACCATGGCCAAAGACAACATGAAGAGGAGCTTAGAGCTCACAGTCTATTATGAAGGGAGGTCAGGGGAGGAGCTCAAAGCAGGGACCTGGAGGTTCCTGAAGCTGACGCTGCTTACTGGCTTACTCTCCATGGCTTGCTCAGCTTGCTCTCCATGGCTTGCTCAGCTTGCTCTCCATGGCTTGCTCAGCTTGCTTTCTTATGCAACCCAGGGTTACCTGTCCAAGCATGGCACCACCTATAGACTTATTAATCAGTCAAATGCGGGTTGTGCACATATAAATACTAAATTAAAAATTCTACTAAAGACCCAGTTCTCGCCTCTGTTCATCAGCACTGGTGGCCACAGACAAGATTAACTCTAGCATTCCAGCAACATCCTTACACAGCAGCTCCATTTCTGGTATAAAAGTCATAAAAAGGAAAAAAATCTGCAAAGATGCTGCCATTTCCTTCAGTGGAAAAACAAGCTACAATGCAGGATGGGATGTGGGGATGTGGGTCCTGGGCTGTGAGCACAGCACTCGGGCGTCGGAGGCAGGAGGATTTTGAGTTCAAGGCCACTCTAGGATACATGAAGAGACTCTGGGTTAAAACAAACAAACAGCTGGAAATAAGGTAAAAGTTCAATGTCAGGGACATGACTAAATAAATCAGCATGTTAACCGTTTGGAATTTTAGAATAAAAGTCCCAATGTGGGTCTGCAGGGCTGGCTGGTTCAGTGGTTAAAAGTTTGTAGTGCTCTTGGAGAGGACCGTACTGCTTGTAGCTCTAGCTTTAGGGCAGCCAGTGTTTTCTTCTAGCCTCAGAGGTCACCTGCATACAGGTGCATCTCACAACAATTTGAAAAATAATCTTTTTAAGTTCCTTTTGTGTACCTGATGGCACAGAGAACTATACATATGAAACAGTTTCTTAAAGGAACCACATGTTATATGCAGTGAAAGGATAGTTTGCAGAGGCATGCAATTCCAAGTGTGGTGTGAGACACAGAAAGATAGCAAGCCACAGCTGCTTTAGATCAAGGCTGCCTGCCCTGCTGAGCTCCCAGGAAACAGCAAGTTTTATGACTCCTACCTCCTGAAGGCTGGAGGTCAGGGTTGCATTTATCACCACAACTCCGTCTTTCAGGGCTTTTACCACGTGGTAAGATCCGTTTGAAGTACTCAGCTGCTCTTCAAAGTACTCCTTGGAAAACTGGAATGTGATCTTGAGATTCTGAAATCAGTCCAACAGCAACATAAAGTGGAAGATGTGCTTTTACCCCTAAACCCACTTTAATTCCAAACCATAGATAAGACTGTAGCTATGCATTTAAGGGATAAAGGCATAAAAACAGGGTTTGTGGTGTGTGCTGGAGAGGTGGCTCAGTGATTAAGGGCACTTGTTGCTCTTGTAGAAGACCCAACTCAGTTCTCAGCAGCCATAGGGTGGTTCAGTCCAGCTCCAGATGATCCAACACTGTGAGACCCCGACTTAGAGCGTTTCTCCCTGGAAGGTAAAGCCCCTGGATGTTCCCCAAGCTTGTTTTCCCTGATCTTTAAAAATGCAGCTAGAAGGAAGCTCTTTGTTCTCTATAGCCAGCAAAAAGCCTTTTTGTTTCTGTACTGTACACCAGAGATGCCTGCCTTCCTGTGCTGAGGACACAGAGATAAAAATTCAGAAAGAACTCACTCCCCACTCCTGCCTTGTAAATTTCACCAAGAACACCAGAAAGAGAACTCTTCCCAACTCCTCCCAACTCCTCAGCTAGCTGTTAAAAGCCCCCTACTGTCACCGCTCCGGGTCGAACTCCCCTGCTCTGCACGGTGGAGGGACTTCGTCCTCAGCTAGCTGATAATAAAACCTCTTGCAGTTTGCATCAGGTATGGTTTTCTCTCAGGATGTTGGGGTGTTGTTGGCCAGCTCATCCCGGGACTTGAGTGGAGGCCCAACATCCGGGGTCTTACAACACCTCAGGTCTCTGAGAGCACCCACAGTCACACACAAAGCCACATACACATAATTAAAACAAAACAAAACAGGAGCCAGGCAGTGGTGGTACACACCTTCAGTCCCAGCACTTGGGAGGTAGAGGTAGGTGGATTTCTATGAGTTTGAGGCCAACCTGGTTTATAGAGCAAATTTCAGGACAGCCAAGGCTACAGAAAAATTTTCCCTCAAACAAACAAACAAACAAAAAGCAATCAAACAAACAGGAGCCAGGAGAGATGGCTCAGTTCTCCTCTCTTCCAGAGGCCCTGGGTTCAGAGGATCTCATGCCCTCTTCTGGCTGTATTGAGTATCAGGCATACATATATACAGGAAAACCACTTATACACAAAAATTTTTTTTTAAATATTTTAAGCTAGGAGGTGGTAGCACACATCTTTAATTCCAGTACTTGGGAGGTCTAGGCAGGCAGATTTCTAAGTTCGAGGCCAGCCTGGTCTACAGAGTAAGTTCCAGGACAGCCAAGGCTACACAGAGAAACCCTGTCTAGCAAAGCAAAAAACAAAAATCAGAAACAAAATTAAAAACCCCAAAACCCAACCAAAAATTTTTTAATCTTTTAAAATAATTAGCTACTTTAAAGAAGAAAAAAAAACAAATTTTTCCCTTATGGAAATTTTATTTAGGAAGACATGTGATTTTAAAATGATATTCATTTTTGGAAAGATTTATTCATGTCAGGGACAAAAACAGTTGAAATGTATACATTTAGGACAGCCAATGCCATTCCATTAGGAACTATAGTTCCTAATTCTAAACCCTGGCTGTTCTGAGCAGAGGCACATTTCCCACCTGACATTCACATGTCACTCTCATGACCACAGAACGTGGAGAGTGAGCATCTCTGTGGTAGACAGTGAGCGTGTGGATATGCAGGGTGAGGCTTGTTTCCAGCTGTTACTGGGCTCTTCAACTCCTTCCTGTAATTCTGATCATACTATGACTTCCAGTTTCGTGTTCCCCAAGGGCAGCACTAGTTAATGGTAATAACTTACATACATTTACAAATGCCAAGATTGGGAGCAAAGGGAAAAAAAAGAAGGCTTTCTGCCACACAGCCAGATGACCCACTCCAGGATCTGTCCACAATGGACGGAAGACAGAGAGGTCTGCAGTGTGGCTCAGTTGGGAGAGTGCTTATCTGGCATGCTTGAGGCCCCGGATTGGATCCCTGGAACCACATAAAACTGGACCGGGGGCACACACACCTGAAATCCTAGCACTCGCTCAAGTGGAGGCTGGAAGATCAGGAGCTCAAAGCCATGGTCTGCTACAAAGCTAGTTAAAAGTCCAGCGTGGACTCCATGAGATCCTGTCTCAAACAGTGAAAGAACAGGGAACAAAAACAAAGGAGCGACTCACGTCAGAAATGTAGACCCTTGTGCTGCTCTTGTCGAACACTTCCACTGTGATGACGTACACCTGCCCCACCTCTAGGCTCCATCTGCCTCCGGGATGGATGCTGAAGCCTGCAAGAATCGGGAGAGTGTGAGAGGCTTCATCCTCCTGCTGTGCAACGAGCAACATTAGACTTAAAAAGCTGCTTGGAGCCTGAGAACTGAACTGGGTCTTCTACAAGAGCAACAACTGCTCTTAATCCCGGAGCCACCTCTCCAGCTCACACCCCAAACCCCGTTCTTATGTCTTCATCCCTTAAATGCATAGCTACAGCTGGTGGACGGAGCTGGCGCTCAGGACAGATCTTACTTCCCTCCCACAAGCTGTGTGATTATTACGATTCCAAAGTGCTTGGTTTAATTTAGTTGTATTAAGTGTGAAAAATACTGGCATATATGTAAACAAGAACGAAGTACATTACACTTGTTGCTTTGTATTGCCTAAGGATATTAACTTTTTTTCTGGAATAATGTCTTTTTTTTTCTAACTCAAAGACTTATTATATAAATTATGTTATTGATTCATGACCTTGTTTTTGTTTGTTTGTTTTAGGTTTTGAGATGAGGTCTCATTGACCTTCTCTGTTTGTTTGTGTGGTTTTTGTTGTTGTTGTTTAACTTGTTTTTAAATTTTCATTCTTTCAGGCCACATGTGGTTGTCTGAATAAGAATGGCCCCCAAAGGCTCATATATTTGAAAGCCTGGTCATTAAGGAATGGTGCTACTTGACAGGGTAGGAGGTGTGGCCTTGATGGAAGAAGTGTGTCACTGCAGGTCCAGTCAGTCTCTCTCTCTGTCTCTCTCTCTCTGTCTCTCTCTCCCTGCTGTCTGCAGATCTGAATGTAGAACTCTCAGCTCCTTCTTCTGCCATGTCTGCGTGTGTGCTGCCCTGCTCCTTTCCATGATGATAATGGACTAAACCTCTGAACTGTAAGCCAGCCCCAATTAGCTGTGTTTTGTTATAAGAGTTGCCAAGGTCATGGTGTCTTTTCAGAGCAGTAAAGCACTGATAGGACCCTTTGAATGCCAGGACTCAGGAGGCAGAGGCAAGTGGACCTCTGTGAGTTCAAGGCCAGCCTGGTTTACATAGCACTTCTACACCAGCCTGGGATGCACAGTGAGAGCTTGTCTCAAAACAATGGCAGCAACAACCCCCACTACTTTTCCAGTGTTACATAAATGTACAATGTCCTTTTATTGTCCCATCATCCTCTCTATGCACCTCGACTCCTTCTCAAAGCGTTTTCTCCAACAAGTTCTCTTATTTTTGTGGTGTGTGTGTGTGTGTGTGTGTGTGTGTGTGTGCCTGCTCCTTGTGCTACGAGGACAGCTCAGTCTTTAAGAATACTGATTTCCAGCCGGGCGTGGTGGCGCACACCTTTGATCCCAGCACTCAGGAGGCAGAGGCAGGTGAATTTCTGAGTTGGAGGCCAGCCTGGTCTACAAAGTGAGTTCCAGGACAGCCAGGGCTATACAGAGAAACCCTGTCTCAAAAAACAAAATAAAACAAAACAAAACAAAACAAAAAACCCAAGAATACTGACTTCCCTTGCAAAGGACCTGAGCTGAGGTCCCAGACCCATATTGGCAACCTATACTCACTTCTAACCAGCTCCAGGGAGTCTGATACCCTATTATGATGTTCATGGGCACCAGGCATGCACATAGTGCACACACACACACACACACACACACACACACACTTAAGGTTGCTTGCATGAGCATGTGTGCAGGGCTACTTACTCATCGGAGCTTACAGGTGCTGCAGCACCAAGGGATATGACCAGAACCATAAGGTAGCTAGGTATGGTAGCACATGCCTTTAATCCCAGCACTCGGGAGGCAGAGGCAGGCAGATTTCTGAGTTTGGGGCCAGCCTGGTCTACAAAGTGAGTTCCAGGATAGCCAGAGCTATACAAAGAACCATTAGGCAGCTATGGCCCCTCAGGGAGGGATGGGCTCTTGTGAGCACTCCCCCTCCCCCAATGGAATATTAATAAAGCCAGGCTTTTGTTGAGGGGGGGTGTTATGGGTAGAAGAGGGGTGGGTCTGGCATCTATAATATGGTCCAGTCTGGCCTCAAATTGACAATTCTCCTATCTCAGTCTTCCAAATGCTGGGATTACAGGTGTGTGCCACCATGCTCAGCACCACAATCTGTTTTTAAGATATTTTGCTTTTTTTTGTTGTTGGCTTTGTTTTCTTTTGGTTTTTCTGTGTTTTGGGGTTTCTCTGTGTAGCCATGCCTGTGCTAGAAATTGCTCTGTAATTTAGGCTGGCCCCCAACTCAGAGATTTGCCTGCTCCTGCCTCCCAAATGCTGGGACTAAAGGTCTACCACTGACTCCTGGTTATGTTTCACTCTTACAAACAACAATCAAGACACATTATGTCTTAGTTACTTTCCTATTGTGATAAACACGGTGACCAAGTGTGTTGAATGAGATGCCCTGCCAAGAAGTTTCAGGCATTTCTTGCCCCCAGTTAATAGCTGCTTGGGAAGGACTAATGCATGTAGCCTTATTGAAGGAAAGATGGCACCAAGGGCAAGCTTAAGGTTTCAGGAGCCTTCCACTTCCCCAGTGTGCTCTCTGTTTCCTGTTTGTGGATACAGATGTGAATGCCAGCTGCCAAGACCCCTGTCATGATAAGGATGGATCTCTATCCCTCTGGAAACATAAGCCCCAAATAAGCCTTCTGTCCATAAGTTGTCTTAGTCGTGGTGTCTTATCATAGTAACAAGAAGTAACACACCAAAGTGGGGCCTGATCACGCAGGCCTTTAGTCTCAGCACTCAGGAGGCAGAGGCAGGTATATTTTGTATATACCTCTGTATATTTGAGACGAGCCTCATCCACAGAGGGAGTTCAAGCACAGGCATGGCTACAAAGAAAACCTGTCTCAGAAAACAAAACACACACACACAAAAAAAGAAATAAAGAAAGAAAGGAAAGGAAGGAAGGAAGGAAGGAAGGAAGGAAGGAAGAAAGAAAGAAAGAAAGAAAGAAAGGAAGAAAGGAAGGAAGAAAGAAAGAGAAAGAGGAAGGAAGGGAAGAAACACATCAAAGTCAGCTTGAATTCAAACCTGGAAAGGAATGCAGGGACCTTGGCAGCTCTTTTCTGTTTAATGCATTCATTGTACAGAATTCATTTATGTTTAATACATTCATTTAAACACTCAACTTTCTGAAAGTCATTATCTAGTTACCTAAAAATCCAGGCTCTACAACATATATGGTAGAGTTTGGGAGTCCAGACACAGAGCGCATATGAACATCTTAATTTTTGTTTAAGGAAATTTTCTGAGCCAGTATTAGGTAAAGAAAGATGAGCCTCTAAAGAAAAACAGAATAATAAATGTATAAACGAACCCATACAATAAAAAGCCTGTCTTTTTATTTTCTTTGGAAAGCCAAAACTTAAAATATGAATACTTCTAAGAAAAGCCTGAGGCATGCTCCAAAAAATGGCTCAATCAGTAACATGTGGTTTCCACCAAGCCTGAAGACCTAAGTTTGATCCCTAGGACCCACATGGTAAGAAGAGAAAGCTGACTTCCACAAGTTGTTATCTGAACTCCATAGACACATATACACACATAAATCAATATAATAAAAACAGGGGTGTAGGGGGCTGGAGAGATGGCTCAGTGGTTAAGAGCACTGACTGCTCTTCCAGAGGTCGTGAGTTCAATTCCCAGCAACCACATGGTGGTTCACAACCATCTGTAATGAGATTTGATGCCCTTTTCTGGTGTGTCTGAAGACAGCTACAGTGTACACATATAAATAAAATAAATACTAAAAAAAATTTAAATAAATAAATAAATCTTAAAAAAACAAAAACAAAAAACCAGGGGCAGGAGGGGAGATGCTCAGACCCTAAGAGCACTGGCTGCTCTTCTAAAGGACCTGGGTTCAGTTCCCAGCACCCACATGGCTCACAGCCTACTATAACTTCAGTGCCAAGGGCTCTGACACCCTCGTCTGGTCTCTTCAGGCACTGGACACATTCATGGTGCATAGACACAGATGCAGACAAAACACCCAAATACACAGAATTTCAAATTTGAGGAAAATAAAATGGAAAGAAGATCATGTTCTGTGGTTTTCAATTTCATTCAGCTACAGAACTATTTCTTCAACAACAACAACAACAACAACAAAAAATCCACACAGAGAAGCTCAATATGGAATGCAGGAATTTTTCTGTTTTCTGCCAGAATCTAAATCTGAGGCTCCCAATGAGTCAGGAAGAAGACAGAGACATCTGTCTGAAATAGAAAGTGTGGTGGGGTTGGAAAGCTGGGCAACACTTGCCGCCAGCAGCACGCCCAGTGCAAGGCGGCGGCACCATCACTGTAATGCCGCAGCAAACCTTCAGTACCAGCTGCTTTTCTCTCTGCCATCAAAAATACCTGTAGGAGCTCCAGAGATGGCTTCGCAGCTCAGAGCATTTGCTGCTCTTGCAGGGGACCCAGGTTTGATCCCCAATCCCACACAGTGCCTTAAAACCATATGTAACTCCACTACTAGCAAATCCAATGCCTTTTTCTGGCCTCCTCAGGCATCAGACACACAACTTGATACACACACACATAAACACACACACACACATAGACAAAACATTCACACATATAATAAAATAAAATAAATACATATAATTTAAAAAATATATTTCTAGCTTACTTAGAGACGCCAATAGTTAAATACAATTACTTTCTGGAAGAAAGGCAGGTTTGTCCCAATATCAGAAGTATGATTTCTCTCAAAGATAAATGACTCCTCGGCTGGAGAGATGGCTCAGTGGTTAAGAGAACTGACTACTCTTCTGAAGGTCTGAGTTCAAATCCCAGCAATCACACGGTGGCTCACAACCATCCGTAATGACACCTGTTGCCCTCTTCTGGTACAGCAACAGTGTACTTACATATTATTTTAAATAAATACATAAATAAATACATAAATAAATAAAAAAAATGACTCCTAAAGCTCTTTTGGTAGAGAGCTTTCCCAGCATTCACTGTGCCTGGTTCCATGCCCAGCACTGCCTTTAATCCCAGCATCCCAGCACTCGGGAGGCAGAGGGAGGCAGATTTCCGAGTTCAAGGACAGCCTGGTCTACAGAGTGAGTTCCAGGACAGCCAGGGCTACACAGAGAAACCCTGTCTGGAAAAAACAAAAAAGAAAAAAAGAAAAAAAAAGTAAAAAAAGAAAAATAAATAAAATGGTAAGTAAAAGTTGGAAGGATTGATGTAACTCAGCTATAAACTGTTCTTTTTTTTTTTTTTATCTTTCAAGCTTTTATTTAAGTGCACTGACTTGAGAATGATTTAAATCTTGTTAAAAGCAGCCACATCCATGGACTGTATGTAGTCCTCAAAAGCAGTAATTTGCTCTTCCAGCATATCCGTTCCAACCTTATCATCTTCAACTACACACTGTATTTGAAGCTTTTTAATTCCATATCCCACTGGAACCAATTTAGAGGAGCTCCACACCAGGCCATCTGCTTGAATGCTTCGGACACACTCCTCTAGTTTTGTCATGTCCGTCTCATCATCCCAAGGCTTCACATCTAGTAGGATGGAAGACTTCGCAACAACTGCAGGCTCTAAATAAGATTTAAGAAGTGCACCTAAACACTCAACATTTTCACCATTAAGTCAAATCTCAAATTTGTTTTAAAACAGACCATCTTTTTGTCAAACACACACACAATTTGCCTTGTGTCTGTCACACGTAATCCTCCTTCTGTGTGGCTAAGAAAGAGGCATTAAATTGTGTAACAGTTTCTTTCCCACAGAGGAATGCTACAACTGCTACCATAAAAACAGCTGTAGACCAGTAGCTGTGGAATATAAACTGTTCTTATAAAGACCTTGTCAGTCTTCAGCATTGAAGAGAAAAAAAGCAGTCTTTTAGGTATATTTAAGTAGGCCTAGTAATCCAGGCCTAATTCTAGCATTCAGGAAGTGGACATGGATATAGGAGTATCTTAAGCTCTTGGGTAGCCTGGGCTACTCAGTGCATTCAAGGCCAGCCTGGGCTACATAGTAAGACAAACAAAAATAAAAAAAGGAAATTTCCCATGTCTTCAAATGATAAATATGTATATTATATATGTACATACACATACACGTGCATATGTGATTGGCATACTAATTGGTAATAACTTCTAGCTGTTCAAATTAAAGACTGTTTAGACAACTGCCTAGACTAGGCTAGTTCTGATACGTAATTGAATATAGTAGCAAAATAAAAGCAGTAGAGTGAAATTCAGAAACATAACATTGCCTTCATTTTACAGGTGAAGAAACATCAGAATGGCTTCTACACGAAGCCAGTCCTGCTACCAGAATAACATGCATGGCCTCCGACTCACTCCCCTGGTCTTCTCCGTTTCACTTTCTATCAGCAAACTGCTCTGTTCCCTGACAGCCCCAACTTCTTCCTCTTTAACTTGCAGTTATTTGCAAGTTTCCGTTTCATTCTCTTGGGATGCAGATCAACTGCTAGACGGCTTGCCCAGCAAGATGAAACCCTGAGGTCCATTCCCAGCAGCACACAAACCACAAGTGTGGTGCACATCTGCAGCTGCAGCACCTGGGAGGTAGAGGTGGGGGACCCAGAGCTCAAGGATATCACCTGCTAAACCATGAGTTTGAGGTCAGCCTGGGCTACATGAGACCTGTCTCAAAAAAATAGTCCTCTTTGTGTCTTCCTCTAATTTCTACCAGTTTTTCTTTCTTTCTTTTCAAAACTGAGCTATTTTTATTGACAATGTTACCCAGACTTCCTACTACTAAAGTTTTTTAGTTTTCTTTAACTTTAAAATTACTTTTGTTTTATGTTACATGGATGCCTGCATGCACAGTATGTTGCCTTAGTTAGGGTTTCCATTGCTGTGAAGAGACTCCATGACCAAGGCAAGTCTTATAAGGACAGCATTTAATCGGGGCTGGCTTACAGGTTCAGAGGTTCAGTCCATTATCATCAAGGCCGGAAGCATGGCAGCATGCAGGCAGGCATGGTGCAGGAGGAGCTGAGAGTTCTACATCTTATTCTGAAGGCAAACAGAAGACTGTCTCACGGGCAGTAGGAGGGTCTCAAAGCCCACCGCCACAGTGACACACTTCCCCCAGCAAGTGGCACCTCCTAATAGTGCCACTTCCCGGGCTGAGCATATTCCAGCCACCACAAATGTCTTTGCATCACGTGCCTGCACAGTGCCCGAGACATCCAGAAGAAATAGGTCACCTGTAACTGAAGTTACAGCTACCATGTGGACATGGGAACCAAACCTCTGTCTTCCAGTGTTCTTAACCTCTGAGCCATCTCTCTAGTTCTGACACCACATTAGTCTTTCAGGCTTTTTTAGATTGGTTATAGATTTGGCATACAAAAAAATATATATAGAGAGAATTCTGCTAGGGAATCAGTGACCCACCTGACACACAGATGGTGCCCAGTAAACAAATATTCAGTGACTTTATTTCTTCTGTAGATGACATCATAGACACCTTAAAATGACTAAAAGCCAGGTGTAGTAACAAATGAATGTAATCCTAATATTAAAAAGGATGAGGCAAGAGGCTGCTATGTGTATAAGGGACCCTTAGAGGCTAGAAGAGGACAGATCCCCTGGAACTAGAGTTACAGGTGCCACCTGACCTGGGTGCTGAACTGGGATGAGCAGTGAGTGCTATTAACCACTGAGCTATTTCTCCAGCCCCACAATCACTCTTTTTAAAAAAGATTTATTTATTTATTATATGTAAGAACACTGTAGCTCTCTTCAGACATACCAGAAAAGACCATCAGATCTCATTACAGATGGTTGTGAGCCACCATGTGGTTGCTGGGATTTGAACTCAGGACCTCTGGAAGAGCAGTCACTGCTTATAACCACTGAGCCATCTCTCAGGCCTACAATCACTCTTAATAAGGTATTTTACCAAGAACCATGCCTGGTGTGCTCAGAGAGACGTAGATTGGCCACTAAACTTGAAAAAAAAAAAAGGATACTTTTGTGGACAAAGACAAGGTTAGTTTGGCCCAGTTGGACAGCAGTCACCATGGCTGTCTTCTCGTCCAACAGAGCCACTGATTTAGACGGAAGTCCTCCATTGGTAAGTCTGTGGTCTTGCAATTCCAATGTGTAATGTTCCAAGGGAAAATTTACCTCTGTAAGACAGGAAAGGCAGACACAAGTTAACAGCAGCAGTCCCTCTAGGGATAAGGGTGTCCCAGTGTACTGTGTGAGAAAGACAGGGCATTGCACTGAGATCAACAGCAGGCTCTGTATCTAATGCCTGGTTTCCAGTGATGACTCTTCACAACACTGGAGAGAAAGATGCTGTGATCTAACCATTGGCTTATATACTTAAAAAGCAAACAAACAAACAAACAAAAAACAATGAGCTGCTGAGGTGCTGCTGCACCCCTGTAATCCCAGAAGAGGCAGAGGCAGGAAGACCAGGAGCTCACAGCCAGCTCCAGTTACTTGGAGAGTTTGAGATCGCCCTGACTTTGCCTGAGATACTGGCTCAAATGATGGCAACTGCTGGGCATGGTGGCATACACCTCTCATCCAAGTACTCAGGAGGCAGAGGCAGGTGGATCACTGTGAGTACAAGGTTAACCTGGTCTACAGAGTAGTTCCAGGACACTCGGGGGTATAAAGAGCTACTACCTCCAAAAAGGAAAAAGAAAAAAGGAAGGAAACAAAGGAAGCAAGCAACAGTGGTGCTAAACAGATGGCTCAGTAGTTTAAGGAGGTGTACTGCTCTTCAGAGGTTCAGAGTTTAGTGCCCAGCACACATCAGATGGCTCACACCAGCTGTAACTCCACCTTCAGGGGATCTATGCCCCTGTTCAGGATTCTGTGGGCATCTGCACTCACATGTACACATAACCACAGAGATACACAAATTTACACATGATTAAGATAAATCCTCTGGGTGGTAACAGTGCATGCCTTTAACCCCAACACTCGGGAGGCAGAGGCAGGCGGATTTCTGAGTTCGAGGCCAGTCTGGTCTACAAAAATGAGTTCCAGAACAGTCAGGGCTATACAGAGAAACCCTGTCTTGAACCCAACAAACCGCTCCCCCCAAGAAAGAGATAAATCCTTGTAAAAATGACTTATAGATCAGCACTAAGAAAGTAGGGAAAGGACTTAGCTAATGGAGTCCACATAACTTCGCTAATTTAATGGGCTTGAACAACCCATAGGCTGATAAAGGGAAGAACCAACTCTTCCAGAAGCGCCACCAAGGTCATCCACGGCCCTCTGATAAATGCCGTTCACTTGCCCCATCATCTGGAAACCCTGGACTCTCATGTCAATAGTGAACACAAGTGCCCTGTCTGCAGAGGCTGAGCGTCGCTAGCTGAGTGCACTATATCAATAAGCTCTTCAAGATATGCAAACTTTGGGTACTTAGAAGTATTTTATTACAAGATCAGAAAGACAAAGTGTTTTTTGCTGGTGGTCGGTGCACAGCCTTCTCTGTTACCACAACAGAGGACTTAAGGAGAGTGAATCATGGCAAAAGCTAAGCCATCTTACCTGTCATTCTCCCCTGAACCATTTTTGCCACTCTGTATTTAATATAGGCTCCTACTAAGAGATATGTATCGTGGGATGGTATAAGAAATATGTTCTCCAGAACAAGCAGGCGGATCAAGGCTGCAGCCACTTTCTAAACAAGGAAGGAAAGGGAAAGAAAAATAGGCAAGAAATCATCAAAGCTCCTTCCTTATTCAGGTTCTTATTGGGTTTGCTTGTTTCTTTGTTTTTTGAGACAGGGTTTCTCTGTGTAGCCCCAGCTGTCCTGGAACTCACTCTCTAGACCAGGCTGGCCTCGAACTCAGAAATCCGCCTGCCTCTGCCTCCCGAGTGCTGGGATTAAAGGCCACCAACGCTGGCCAAAGCTAACTTTTTTTTTTTTAAAGATTTATTTATTATTATATGTAAGTACACTGTAGCTGACTTCAGATACACCAGAAGAGGGCACCAGATCTCATTATGGGTGGTTGTGAGCCACCATGTGGTTGCTAGGATTTGGACTCAGGACCTTCAGAGGAGCAGTCAGTGCCCTTACCCACTGAGCCATCTCGCCAGCCCAGCTAACTTTTAATAAGCTAAAAAATTCGTTTTCATGCCAGGTCCAGCACGGCCTTGGCAGGAACAGAATGACACAGCTCCTGACCCTGGAACAGGGCCATTGTCCCACTAAGAAATCTAATCAGCCCACTTTTTGTAAGTTTAAAAATATATATAAAGGGGCTGGAGAGACGGCTCAGTGGTTAAGAGCACTGACTGCTCTTTCAAAGGACCCGGGGTTCAATTCCCAGGACCCACACAGCAGCTCATAACTGTCTGTAACTTCAAGATCTGACACCTTCAGACAGACATATCTGGAGGGAGAACACTAATGCACATAAAGATAGATAGACAGACAGACAGAGAGATAGTGAGAAATTGTTTCCTAATATTCACAAATTACTTTGAGTTAACCTGAAAATGGTCATGAAACCATCTGAGATGCACTCTGTCAATCAAAGGCTCTCCAGCTGCCCACCCCACCCCCAAACCCCACCCCGTCTCCAGCTCCAGCTTCGTCTATGACTATCCTTCTCTCTCCTTTCTTCCCTTCCTTTCTTCTACACTCCCCCATAGCTGATAGGCCCTGCTGTACAGGTTAGAGCAAACAGGTGGCAAATAAGAAAGCAAGCCACCCTTTCTCTTTTCTTTCCTTTCCTTTCCTGTCCTTTCCCTTTCTTTCCTTCCTTCAAGAGTTTAAGACTTATTTTAGTTCTTTAATGCAGATGTCTGTGAACCATGTATGTGCCTGTTTCCTTCAGAAGCCAGAAGAAGAAGCTAGATCCCCTGAGAATGAGATTGTGAGCTGCCATGTGGGTGCTGGGAATCAAACCTGTGTCCTTTGGAAGAGAAGCCAGTGCTTTTAACTGCTAAGCCATGTCTCCAGTCCTAACTTTTATTAAAACTAACCCATCTGGGGCTGGAGAGATGGCTCAGTGGTTAAGAGCACCGTCTGCTCTTCCAAGAGGTCATGAGTTCAATTCCCAGCAACCACATGGTGGCTCACAACCATGTGTAATGAAATCTGATGCCCTCTTCTGGTGCGTCTGAAGACAGCGACAGTGTACTCACATACATAAAATAAATAAGTCTTAAAAACAAAAAACAAAAAAACAAAAAAACCCAACTAACCCATCATCATTAGGTTATAGAGCTGTCTCAAAAAATAAGGTAGGTGGTTCAACCCACATCCAGGTAGACAGAGAGAGTAGAGTGACTCCACCACACTGCCCTCTGAGCCTCACATGCATTCCACAGATGGATGCAGCTAGTAAATAAATAAATACATTTAAAAATGTTTAAAACAGAGGTTTAAAGAAAAAGAAGTTACCAGGGCCTAGCAAACACAGAAGTGGATGCTCACAGTCAGCTAATGGATGGATCATAGGGCTCCCAATGGAGGAGCTAGAGAAAGTAGCCAAGGAGCTAAAGGGATCTGCAACCCTATAGGTGGAACAACATTATGAACTAACCAGTACCCCGGAGCTCTTGACTCTAGCTGCATATATATCAAAAGATGGCCTAGTCGGCCATCACTGGAAAGAGAGGCCCATTGGACTTGCAAACTTTATATGCCCCAGTACAGGGGAACACCAGGGCCAAAAAGGGGGAGTGGGTGGGCAGGGGAGTGGGGGTGGGTGGATATGGGGGACTTTTGGTATAGCATTGGAAATGTAAATGAGTTAAATACCTAATAAAAAATGGAAAAAAAAAAAAAAAGAAACATCAGTAAAAAAAAAAAAAAAAAAAAAAAGAAGTTAAAGGTAAGCAGTAGCAAATCAAATGCAGGTGAGATAGGCAAAAGCTGGGGTTCCTGAAAGATCCAGCACCCTGTGTTCCAAGTCCTTCCCACAGGTCTGATGTTCTTGCCCATCCCCTGTTTACGCAAGACAGAGCGTTGACAGAGCATACATTTCTTTTGTTGTTTTTGTTTTAGATGGGTTCTCACCATGTGCCCAGACTTAAAACTCGCTATATAGGCAACTATGTTTTGTTTTGTTTTGTTTTGTTTCTAGACAGAGTTTCTCTGTGTAGCCCTGGCTGTCCTGGAACTCATTCTCTAGACCAGGCTGGCCTCGAACTCAGAGATCCACCTCCCCCTGCCTCCTGAAAGCTGGGATTAAAGGCATGTGACATCACTACAGGCATGAAATGACTTTTTCAAGTAAACGATCTACCATTGGCCCAAATAATAGCAGCTAGAGGCCTCTACTATATTCCCCATTGCAAGACCTCAGACGGCTGTTTCTAGCACAGACTGTTTACCTTGTAGAATGGCTCATAAATTCGGACTTTTACAACAGCAGCCCCAGTTCTCATCCCAGATACCAAAATCACGTCTCCTTGTCTCTCCTGTTTTTCCATCTCAATTATATAGTCAGGGGGCGAATACTCGGCTTCCGAGTACTTCAGAATCCTAGAGAACCAAAGGAAGATTTGTCTCTGGTAGGATTAACAGTCTTCTAAACTTTAGTCTCTATAAAGCCCATCCCTGTAGACAGCTCCAAAATACCGTTGCTTGCTTGTGTGCTTTCTGAAACAGTGCCTTATGTAACCCAGGCTGGGCTCTAACTTGAACTTGCTAATAACGTAGCAGAAGTTCACTCTGAATCCCCCTGCTTCAGCTCCACCTTGACCCCCACTTCTAGAATCCTGTGCCAGCCTGGATTGAGGGTTTTTCTGGTTTCTCTCTCTCTCTCTGCCTCTCTCTCTCTGTCTCTCTCTTCCTCCCTTCCATCCTTCCTTTCTCTCTTTTTGTTTTGTTTGTCTGTCTTGTTTGTTTCTTGAGGTAGAGTTTCTCTGCATAGTTCCAGGCAGGCCTGGAACTCACTTTGTAGATCAGGCTGGACCCAGACAACTGCCTGCCTCTGCCTGCTGAGTGCTAGAATTAAAGTTATGTGCCACCACCCTCAGCCATGGATTAAGCTTTTTTAATTTCTGATTTCCAGAAGGTCTAGCCTGTGGTTAAGACTGCTATGGGATACAGTTTAGGCTGTCTGTTATCTGTTCTTTAGTACTGAAAACAGAATCCTTTTGTTGTTTTTATTTTATTTAAAGACAGTTCCAGCCGGGCAGTGGTGGCGCACGCCTTTAATCCCAGCACTTGGGAGGCAGAGGCAGGCGGATTTCTGAGTTCGAGGCCAGCCTGGTCTACAAAGTGAGTTCCAGGATAGCCAGGGCTACAGAGAGAAACCCTGTCTCGAAAAACAAACAAAAAAATAACCAAACCAAACCAAAACAAAAAAAAAAAGGTGTTTTCCCACACACCTGGCTAATTATCTTATTCTATTTCAGGATGAGCAGACAGCCTAATCTCACAGATTCTCCAACAGAGGTTATTAACTCTCATGAAGGTTCCAATATTTATCTCCTGTGTATGGCATTTGCCATAGTGAATGTATCTATTTAAAAAAAAAATCAAAAAGAAAAGAAAAGAAAAAAATGGTAAAAAGAAAATAATCCTGGACAGTAGGATTATCAAGCTGCACACGGATGGCTGCTGCTGTCCAGTGTGCCGCCCAAGGACACTACCTTGCTGCACACGGATGGCTGCTGCTGTCCAGTGTGCCGCCCAAGGACACTACCTTGCTGCACACGGATGGCTGCTGCTGTCCAGTGTGCGCCCGGGGACACTACCTTGGGCTTTTATGCTTTACCTAATTTTGCTAGACAGCTCTTCTCTCGATGACTCATTGTCCTGGGCAATACTCCACTCAAACACCATGCCTGCCAGAGTGCTGAAAGTGTTTCCTGGAAAGCAAGCCAAAGGCAGACAGGATAGAATCACACATCCCAAAACATCCAAGTAGCTCCAAAAAGAAAAGAAACGAGCTAAAAAAAATCACTTTAGGTATTTTTCTGTAACAAATAACAGCACTTTTTTTTTTAATCCACTAAAACACGCAGATTGGAATGATCCTTACCCACATCCCATTCCCAACAGGGTTTTTCAGGGGTTTTTGTTTTGTTTTTTGGTGTTTTTTGGTTTTTTTTTTTTTGGTTTTTTTTTTTTTTTTTTTTTTTTTGGTGACCGGGCTAGCCTTGAAATCAAGAGATCCACCTGCCTCGGCTTCTTGAGTGCTGGGATTAAAGGCGCGTACAGTCATTGCCCAACTCCAAAAGGCTTTCTACAGTAGAAAGGACCCATGGGGAGCAGGCTTGTAAAGTACAGCGTGGACCCACTGCTGGCTGGCGGAGGTTCTCTAGTCTCCCTGCTCCTTCGCTTCGAGGCCACCTACCAGGTACCTCATGGTTGACGGGCATACTTAACCCTAGCTCCTTCCACACACACTGCCATGACAACTAGACTCCAAAACTTTTTCAACTCTTAGAAACTAGCCCAGTAGTCTTGGGCTAGTGAGGTCACTCCATGAGTACAGGCACTCCCCGGGGTGAGCCTGATGTCTGAGCTCTGTCTCACAAAGACGGAAGGGAAGTTGCCCTCTGACCCCCATATGCATGCCAGGGCAGATACACATGCACACACAGACAGCACCGTAAGGAAACTTTCAAAGCCTGTTTACCAAGTAATTTACAAATAAAGTAGTAACTGTAATAGCACTTTACAGCAGTAATATAGTATATCTAAAGCAACATAAAGTTACCCTCAAGAAAGACTTAATCGGGCTGGTGAGATGGCTCAGAGGTTAAGAGAGCCGACTGCTCTTCCAAAGGTCCTGAGTTCAAATCCCAGCAACCACATGGTGGCTCACAACCATCTGTAATGAAATCTGATGCCCTCTTCTGGAGTGTCTGAAGACAGCTAAAGTGTACTTACATATAATAAATAAATAAATAAATAAATAAATAAACAGAAAGAAAGAAAGAAAGAAAGAAAGAAAGAAAGAAAGAAAGAAAGAAAGACTTAATCGCTTGGCAGCAATAAATAAATAAATAAATAAATAAATAAATAAATAAATAAATAAATAAATAGAAAGAAAGACTTAATCGCTTGGCAGCAATAAATAAATAAATAAATAAATAGGAAGGAAGAAAGAAAGAAAGAAAGAAAGACTTAATCGCTTGGCAGCAGTGGTGCACACCTTCAATCCCAGCACTCAGGAGGCAGGGCCGATGTATCTCTGTGAGTTTAAGGCCAGCCTGGTCAACAGAGCAAATTCCAGGACAGCCAGACTTATACAGAAAGACCCTATATTGAAATCTCCCCCCCAAAGAAAAGAAAAGTCTTAAAATTATTAAACTTCTTTATATATTTATTTTAAATTTATTTATCTTATTTTATGTGTGTATTTTATCTGTAGTGTCTAAGTATATCTGTGTGAAGTGTCACTGGAGGCCAGAAGAGAGCATCAAAGCCCCTGGCACCTGAGTTATAGATGGTTGTGAGCCACCATATGGGTGCTGGGAAGAAACCTGGCACAACATCCCTCCAGCCAAACTATAGTGACTTTTAATCACCTTGGCAGACAGGAAGTAGACTGGTCACAGCAGAGCTAAGGGACTGGGTTGTGGCTCACTGGAAGAAAATGGACTGTTGAGGATGCAGGAGGCCCTGGTTCAATTCCCCAGTACCAAAGCCAAAACCATAAAACACCAAAGCAGGGGTGGAGAGATAGATGCCTTCGTGTACTTGTTGCTCTTGCTGAGGACCTGGGGCTCCTTTTGGTTCTCAGCATCCACGTGATGGTTCACGATTAGCTGTACCTCCAGGGGATCCACCCTCTTCTGACCGCAAGCACAAGCTATACATGTGGTGCATATACAAAGATGCAAACACCCACACATATAAAATAAAATCAGTGAGTCTAAAAAATTTAAAATGGGGGCTGGTGAGATGGCTCAGTGGGTAAGAGCACCCGACTGCTCTTCCGAAGGTCCGGAGTTCAAATCCCAGCAACCACATGGTGGCTCACAACCATCCGTAACAAGATCTGACTCCCTCTTCTGGAGTGTCTGAAGACAGCTACAGTGTACTTACATATAATAAATAAATAAATCTTTAAAAAAAATTTAAAATGAATACTATAACAAAAGCATGTCCTTAATTAAATTAAATTAATATCCTTAATTGTTGATCTAGGGGCCGGGAATAGAAGCTTGGTGGCAAAATTTCAATACTTAGAAAAAGCTCAGCCATTCTTGGTGGTACTTGGCACTCAGGAAGCAGAGGTAGGCTGATCTCTGTGAGTTCGAGGCCAGCCTGGTTTACAGAGTGAGTTCCAGGACAGCCAGAGCTACACAGTGAGCCCTGCCTCAAACAAACAAACAAGCAGACAGACAGACAGACAGACAGTGCTGGTAAGATGGCTGGAAGTCTGAGGACCTGAGTTTGAGCCTTCCCACATAGTAGAAGGAGAGAACTGGCTCCCACAAGTTATACTGTGACTTCTATATGCACTGGGGGATATACAGACCCCACCCATACATACTAATTTCTTTCGTAGTCCAGAAATAACAAGAAATAACAGCAGCAGTATTTTGCAAAAAGGCAGCTAATACAGAGAGATCCAGAAACCCATTCCCTGGGTAACAGACTGGACTCCTCAGAGGGAGCCACTGACAAGGGGCCTTTAGTCAGTGACGGCCCTGACTTAGGGAGGCTACATCTGGAGCTGAGTCAGCTTCTGGGAAACCTAAGTGGAGGAAATAAAAAAGGTCAGAACAGAGCTGGCGTCCAAGATTCTTCAAGGCCTCAGCAATTACAATGAAACTGACATAGTAGCCAATCAAAATGATACTAATGTCACTGTTTTGCTTCCTACCAATCATATTAGAGGTTACCTAATCCTTCTGGAAAATTCCCCCAGCCCTGCATAAAAAGTGGCCTGCAAGCCCCTCGAGTCGTTGCCATTTTGTTTGACCCCTGCATGCTGGTAATTTCTGCAGAGTAAATGCTCTTTGCCTTCGTGTATCATTGGAGTCTGAGGTCTTCCTTCCTCCATTCTTGGACCCTAACAGTACACTGAAGCATGTTCTGCACTGCCAACCTGCTCCGGACGTGAGCCCCAAATGAGAAGAACACAAGTCACATTTAAGGTCTGTTACCATCACACAGTTCCTGTTTCTGAACGCTCAACGTGAAGGAACAACACTCCATGTCAGGCACTGCTTACTCAAGTCGCCCCCAGCCCCTTACCTTTAGAATCCAGGGCCCTCACCATAAGCTCCAGCGGTGCATCGTCCACATACAGCTCCCGGGTTCGAGATACAATTTCAATGTTGTCTATCACATCGACCTTTACATCACAGCGTAGCTCATGGTCCGTCACTGCAAAGGAGCAAAAAAAATGGGTGCCCTTTTAACTAGACGGCCACCACCAATCTATTAAATGTCACAAATACTCAAGAGTTTAGAGGTTATTTTAAAAAAAAAAGAAAAAGTTCAGGGCTGGAGAGATCACTCAGAGGTTAAGAGCACTGACTGCTCTTCCAGAGGTCCTGAGTTCAGTTCCCAGCAGCCACATGGTGGCTCACAATCACCTATAATCCTAGATGCAGGGGATCTGATGCCCTCTTCTGGTGTGTCTGGAAACAGCTAGTGTACTCATATACAATAAATAAATAAATAAATAAATAAATAAATAAATAAATAAATCTTTAAAAAAAAAAGAAAAGAAAAAAAAGTCTGCAGCCAGACCTATGTAGAGAAACTCTGTCTCAGAAACAAAAGAAACCCCTGCCTCCTAAGATGGTACTATGTTCATGCAGTGCCCAAGAAGGCCAGAGGGTGGCATTGGATCCCCTGCATCTAGGGTTATAGGTGGTTGTGACTTGCCAAGTGGATGCTGGAAAAAAAAAAAAAAAAAAAAAAGAGTCCTCTGAAAGAAGAGCTGGTGCTCTTGTTTTGTCAAGGTCAAAGAGGAGCTTTAAGAGTTGGTTGGTTCCGGGGCTCGAGAGATGGTTATCTGTGTTAGGCACATCCCTGATTCCCTAGCAGAATTATATGATGACAGTTCTTGTAGGCCAAGTTCCCAACCAATGCAAAAAATGCCTGCAAGACTAAGCTGTTAGCAGCGGCAAAATCCTGTAATCCTGGCATCATAGAGGCCAAGGAAGGAAGAAAGACTGCTGCTTAGTCAGCCAGCCTGGGTTGCTATAGAGAAAGACCTTGTCTCCATCTCCATCTCCATCTCCATCTCCATCTCCATCTCCATCTCTGTCTCCGTCTCTGTCCCTCTCCCTCTCCCCGTCCCTCTCCTCCCCCTCCTCCCCCTCCACTTCTCCCTCTCCTCCCTTTCCCTCTCCTCCCTCCCCCATCTCCTCCCTCTCTCTTTCCCTCTCCTCCCTCTCCCTCTCCTCCTTCTCCCTCTCCCTCTCCTCCTCTCTCTCCCCCTATCTCCCACCTACCTCCCCCACCTCCCCCCTCTCCCCCTCCTCTCCCCCTCCTCTCCCTCCTCTTCCCCTCCTCTCCCCCTCCTCTCCCTCCTCTCCCCCCTCCCCCTCTCCCTCTTCCCCAACCCCTCACACACACACAAAACAAAACCCAGAGCTGTGTGTCACTTTCCAAGGATTTACTTTATTCCTTGTCGTTTTAAGTGTCAATATTTTTTATCTTCTATAAAATAAGGTTAATAGGCATTTTTTCCAAATTATTTATTTAGAAAAGAAAAATGGTGGCAGCTATATGTTAATTGTATTAATGGGCTTCTAACTTGTGTGTGGATATTGGAGGGTAACTGGAAGGAGTGATACTTTCCTTTCCTCATGTGCTGCCAAGAGACAAAATTCAAGCGACAGGCTTGGCAAAAAACACCTTTACCCACTGAGCCATCCTGACAGGCCACCTGGATTGGGTTTTCTGTTTGTTTGATTGTTTGTTTGCTTGTTTGTTTTTTCTTAGACTCTGATTAGCTGTTTTGTGTTTAATTGCTTTGTTCACTGTGTGGCTCCGGCAGGCTGTGAACTCAAGCGTATCCTCGTATGTGTTAGGTTTTTGAGACACAGTCTTGGTTCTGCACCCTATGCCATGCCTAGAAATACATTTTTATTTCAGGAAACAGTATCGTTCTGTTCACAAGAGGCATTAAGAACTGAATTTAACAGCAGCCAGGGAAATAGAAACAGGCAGATCTGGTAATATACTAATACCTCAGTGCAAAAAGTGTTTGAATTAATCATCCTAAAAGTACTTTGTTTAGTTTTT
Organism: Mus musculus; assembly: GCF_000001635.26. NCBI lineage: Eukaryota > Metazoa > Chordata > Mammalia > Rodentia > Muridae > Mus > Mus musculus. Next base: position 90,113,179 of record NC_000069.6, on the reverse strand, counting down.
TTGTTTGTTTGTTTGTTTGCTTTTTGGTGCGGGGAGGGTTGTTTTTGTTTGTTTGTTGAGACAGAATTTCTCTGTGTAGTCCTGGTTGTCCTGGAACTCACTCTATAGACCAGGCTGGCCTCAGACTCAGAGATCTGTCTGCCTCTGACTCATGAGTGCTGGGATTAAAGGCATGCACCACCAATGTCTGGCTCCTGAAACTGCTTTTAAAAATGTTTTATGTGAGCTGGGCGTGGTGGCACACATGTTAATCCCAGCACTCGGGAGGCAGAGGCAGGCAGATTTCTGAGTTCGAGGCCAGTCTGGTCTACAGAGTGAGTTTCAGGACAGCCAGAGCTATACAGAGAAACCCTGTCTCAAAAAACACAACAACAACAACAACAACAACAAAAAGTTTTATGTACAAAGGTGTTTTACCTGTGTACCATGTGTTTGCAATGTTTTTTGAGACCTGGCAAAGATCTCATGGAACTGGAGTTATGGAAGGTTTTGAAACACCCTGTGGGGGCTAATGAGATAGCTCAGCGGTAAGAGCAATGACTACCTTCTAAAGGTCCTGAGTTCAAATCCCAGCAACCACATGGTGGCTCACAACCACCTGAAATGAGATCTGATGCCCTCTTCTGGTGTGTCTAAAGACAGCTATAATGTACTTATTTATAATAATAAATAAATCTTTGGGGAAAAAAAGATAGAAAGAAAGAAACACCCTGTAGGTGCTGGACATTGAATCGTGGTCCTCTGAAGAGCTTTAGCCTCTGAGTCACCTCTCCATCCCTGAAACTGCTTTTTATGTATATTATGGTCAAAAAAATAAGAGAATACATTATAGATAATAAAAGTCAGACTATCTCTCTCTCTCTCTCTCTGTGTGCGCGAGGGTACGCACATGCATGTGTACATGCCATGGCAGGCATGTGGATGTTAGTTGACAATTTTGTGGCTCTGTTCACTCCTTCCACCTTTACCTAGGTTCCAGAGATCACACTTAGGTCATCAGGTTTCATGACAAGTGCCTTTACTCACCGAGCTATCTCACCAACACACATCTGTCTTTCTGAGAGCAAAGAAAAGGAGTCTAGAATAGAATGAGCCCACGTTAGAGTTAAAGCTATGACTGTGAGTTCATATGTATATGTATATGTGTATATATATGTATATATGCAGCTAGACACAGAAATAAATGTAGAGATGTGTGAAGACATAGACTGACGTGTGCATGTTTCTTTCTTAGCTCTGTCTGCTAAAAGAAACTAGGACACTCCCTTAGCAACAAGCACACTAGTATCTAGATCTTGCTTTCTAAATATAACTCTAGAGCTCAAAAGCAAGAAGTACTATACCAGGGCCACAGCTTAGTTGGTGGAGTGTTTTGACTACCATAGAGGAAGTCCTGGGTTTGAACCCCAGAACTATACAAACACAGAAGGGTGGTGCATATTTGTAACCCCAGAATTGTGGAGGCAAAAGGATCAGAAGTTTAAAGTTATGCTTAGCTATACAGTGAATCAGAGGCCAGACTAAGATACATGAGACATTATCTTAAAAAAAAAAAAAAAGAAAAGAAAAAGAGAAAGAGAAAGAAAAAAAAAAAAAAGGTAAGGGAGTACTATAAAAAATGCCAAGCCGGATGGTGGTGGCGCACTCCTTTAATCCCAGCACTTGGGAGGCAAAGGCAGGCGGATTTCTGAGTTCGAGGCCAGACTGGTCTACAGAGTGAGTTCCAGGACAGCCAGGGCTACACAGAGAAACCCTGTCTCGAAAACCCAAAAAAAAAAAAAAAAAGCCAAGACTAAGGGCCTACCCAAAGGACACAGGATACCATAAATAGAAGATATGAATTACCAAACTATTGTTTTTCTTTCTATTGCTCTGACAAGCACCAAGATCAAAAGCAATTAAAGTGCAGAAAAAACTTTTTCCAACTTATAGACTACAGTCCATCATTGAAAACAGAAATTTGAACCAGAAGTCATGGAAAGTCATGGAGGAACATTGACTGTTGGCTCAACTGAAGGCTCATATACAGGCTAGGACCATTTGCCCAGGGAATGGTGATGCCCACAATGGTCTGGACACTCATACAGCAATTAACAACCAAGAAAATTCCCCACAGACAAGACAATCTAATATAGGCAATTTTTCAACTGAGATTCCCTCCTCACGTGACTCTAGGCTGTCAAGCTGATAGTTAAAGCTAACCAGGACAAACAGAATGTATTATAACTTCTGTCCTGAAATAGCAGAATCCTGTAGAGGGATTTTAATAGAGCAATATGGCTACTCTGGCTGGAATACAGACATGCCCTTAGTACAAACTTTTGTTTGTTTGTTTTATGTAAGTGCCCTGTTGCTGTCTGAAGAGACACCAGCAGAGGGTGTTGGGTTTCATTACAGACAGTTGTGAGTCACCATGGAGTTGCTGGGAATTTTACTCAGAACCTCTGGAAGATTATTAGTCAGTGTTCTTAACTGGTAAGCCATCTCTCCAGGCCCCTAGTACACACTTTTAATCCTAAACAATGAAAGTAATAAAGTTAGTTTGTAGAAGGAAGCACCCATGTTTAAAAATGAAGTCTAGTTGAGAGGCAGACAAAAAGACAAATCAGAAGAAGATCTGACAGAATGAGTCAGAGATAGGATATGCCCAACTTGCACAAGGACAGAGAGGAAGCCGGGCGTGGTGGCTCACACCTTTAATCCCAGCACTTGGGAGGCAGAGGCAGGCAGATTTCTGAGTTTGAGGACAGCCAGGGCTATACAGAGAAACCCTGTCTTGAAAAAAACCAAACCAAACCAAACCAAACCAAACCAAACCAAACCAAACCAAACCAAACCAAACAAAAACAAAAACAAAATGAAAACATGTTTCCTGGCTGCTTTTGGATCAAGATTTAGAACTCTTGGCTCCCTCTCCAGCACCGTGTCTGCCTGGATGCTGCCATGCTTCCAGACATAATGTTAATGGACTGAACCTCTGAACCAGCCCCAATTAAATGTTGATCTTTACAAGAGTTGCCTTGGTCATGGTGTGTCTTCTCGGCAATGGAAACCCTAACTTTGACACACGTCATCCAACAAGGTCACGCCTCCTAATCCTTTCCAAAAATTTCCACCAACTGAGGGCCAAGTATTCAAATATATGACCCCCTGGATACTCTTCTCATTGAAACTAACATAGACATAAAAATAAATAAAAATCTTTCTTTAAAACTCATTGATATGTGTTAACATTAGTGGGCAAAACTTTAAGGAGTGTCAGGACATATCAAAGTATCTTTCCCAAATATTTACTAGCTTCTGTGGTACTTAATACATTATCACAAGCTCTTTGACAATTCTCCCTCCATGGTGAAGCTTAGATCTTTCTCCTTGGCCTACAGGGCTGGATTCAGTGGCCCCTTTCCATGACTAGTCTAAAGGAACGGGGAAAGAGGAACGTCACAGACACCGGTCTGGATCAAGTGCTAACATTGCACACTTTGGTACACAATGCAAAGCAAAGACTCTTCACTTCCGCTTCCCCCCAAAACTAACCAAGCTAACCAGGAGAACCCCATCAGATAAATCCAAATTGAGGGATGCCTGACCAACACTGTTTATTTACTTGTAGCGCTGGGCCTCGCACATGCTAGTTCTTTGCCACTGACCTATATACCTGTATCCCTAACTCTCTTTTTCATTTTAAGACTGAATAACCCCCATCCCCCAAAAAAGACTGAATAGCCCAGACTTCCCTTGAATCCATGATCTTCCAGCCTCTAATTCCCAAGTGGCTGGGGTACAGGCCCACACCACTAAGCCTGGCTTCCCAACGTTGACACTTTAAATGTCAAAAGTTATTGAGATGTCAGTTGTAGTGGTACACTCCTGAATCTTCAGCATCCAGACAGTGGAAGCAAAACAATGAAGACTTCAAAGCCAGCTTCAACTATACAGTGAGTTCCAGGATAGCCTGAGCTATGGGAGACCATCTACAGAGATGGCTCAGTGAGCAAAATGTTTGGCACACAAACATGAAGGCTGAGTTTGGATCCCCAGAATACACATAAAAATCAGGTATGGTGTGGCACACCTCTGTAACCCCAGGGCTAGGGGAGTGAAGATAAACAGATCCTAGGGCCTCACCAGACAGGCAGCCGATCCTAAACACTGAGTTCCAGATTCAAGGGGAGACCCTGCCCCAAAAAGTAGATGAAGAGCAACTGAAAAAGACACCAAAAGCTAAGCGCTGGCCTCCACATGAGCATGTATACAACACACACACACACACACACACACACACACACACACTATGTAGTATATAATCTTGGCACTTAAAAGCTGAGATAGGAGGATCACCAGAATTTCAAGGCCAGCCTACATTAAGAGACCCTGTCTCAGGCTGGAGAGATGGCTCGGTGATTAAGAGCATTGACTGCTCTTCCAGACGTCCTGAGTTCAAATCCCAGCAACCACATGGTGGCTCATAATGGGATCTGATGCCCTCTTCTCGTGTCTCTAAAGACAGTGACAGTGTACTCACACACATGAAATAAATAAATAAATCTTTAAAGAGAGAGATCCTGTATCAAAAATAAACAAATGGATAAATAAAACGAAAATTAAAATCAAACAAACAACAAAAAACCCCAGGTTTAACAGTGCATGCCTTCAATTCCAGCACTTGGAAGGCAGAGGCAGGAAAATCTTTGTGAATTTGAGGCCAGCCTGATCTACAACAGAAGTTTATGGCTAGCCATGGCTACACAGTGAGACCCTGTCTCAAAAATAAAAATTAAAACAAAAATACAAAAACCACACACACGCCGGGCGTGGTGGCGCACGCCTTTAATCCCAGCACTTGGGAGGCAGAGGCAGGCGGATTTCTGAGTTCGAGGCCAGCCTGGTCTACAAAGTGAGTTCCAGGACAGCCAGGGCTACACAGAGAAACCCTGTCTCGAAAAAATAAATAAATAAATAAATAAATAAATAAATGGAAAAAAAAAAAAAAACCACACACACACACACACACAAGCACAGCACAGCACAATTAGAGGAGCCTGGGAGGAGCAAGTAAAAGTGGCTGCCCTGCCCCAAACCTGAGTATCTGAGTTCAGTTCTGGGGACCCCCACGGGAGGGACAAGAACCAACTCCTAAACATTGTCTTCTAGCCCCCACATGAGTATACACTGCCTCTCCACACACTAATGAATGTAACAAAAAGTGTTTTTTAGGTTAAGCATGGTGGTACAGGTCTTTAATCCCAGTCACTGGGAGGCAGAGCAGATGGATTTCCAAGAGTTTGGGAGAAAGCTGGTCTACTTTACATGAGACCCTGTCTCAGAAATAATCAAACACTCAAAACAAAACAAAAAATAAATAGGATGGCAAAATTATGGCATCAAGTTTTGAAGGTATATGCAGTGTGTGTGTGTGTGTGTGTGTGTGTGTGTGTGTGTGTGTGTATGCACACGTACATATGCCACAGTGCATATGTGGAGAGATTTGGTTCTTCTGCCTCAGATTGTCAGGCTTGGCAGCAAGCACCATTACCTACTGAGCCATCTCACTGGTCCACAGAATTATAATTTATATCAGAAATCATTTTTTTACAAAGTTCTTAACACTTGACGCTAAAATCATTTGTGTTAATCATTTATACAAAACATTATCTGACTCAAAAAGTTTTTGTTTTGTTTTGTTTTGTTTTGTTTTGTTTTGTTTTGTTTTGTTTTTTTGAGACAGGGTTCCTCTGTGTAGCTCTGGATGTCCTGGAACTCACTTTGTAGACCAGGCTGGCCTCAAACTCAGAAATCTGCCTGCCTCTGCCTCCTGAGTGCTGGGATTAAAGGCATACACCACCACTGCCCGCTGTGATGCACATCTTTAATCTCGGCACCCAGGAGGTTAATGCATGAGTATTTCTGTGAGTTCAAGGCCAACCTGGGTTAAACAGTGTATACCAGTGCTAGGAAGACCCTGTCTCAAAATTGCAAATTAATGCCTGGTCATGGTGATACACACTTTTAATCCTAACACTCCAGTGGGAGAGGTCAGCCTGGTCTACATAGTGAATTCTAGGAAAGTCATGGCTACATAGTGAGACTCTGTGTCAAGGAACAATGGCCACAGGAACCAATGAGTCAAATTCCATAACATACCCACTTCTCGAGCAAGAATGATGCTGCTGAGGCGTATCGGTTGGGTGGATTCAGCAACAAGAACAGCTCTTTGGGAGCACGAGGTACCATTTTCATATAAAGGCTGAATGGTAACTGCATCATGATGAGTGGAATGCCTGCCAAGACAACATGGTTTAGAGCATGAAATAAATACATGGTTCAGGCAACACAGGCAAGTGGAGTCTATAGTTCTTCCATGTTACATACCAGCAGGAATGCCTGAGGATACTCTACAGAACCACTGTTAGATGACACAAGAATTAAAACTGGAGAATGACAAGAACCACTTCCCAATGATCACTTGTGCAAAGATCTAAAATGTAATTCTCCCACGATGTTTAAAATAGGACTCACAAGACAGAACCCAACCCTAACAAGAAGACTCTGGAGGCCTTGGCTACTGCACTCAAACTGACAAAAGGAGATATCAGGATTTGGTTCTTCAAGAAAGGGCGTGAGACAGAGCTTAAGCAGTTGTCTAAGGCCCACAGATCAAAGCTGAACCAAGGGTTAGTGTGGAAGTACTTGCTGAATTCTTCCAAAAGAATTAGTGCTAACAAACTGCTTGTACAAGACTTGGGAAATGTACAGTTACCACTTGACACCAAAAGGGACCACCAGGAAGAACCCAAGGAGACCTACCAAAATGACCCTGGACTCCCCAAAATTTTGGAAGCCTTGAAGAGTTTCACACTCTTTTCTGGGTACCTCTCTCTGCAGAGGGCATGTCATAGGGTTTCTGACTCCCTACTGTAGGCTCTTTTTGCTAATATTTTCTCAGTTTCCTTGTTGAGGCAGAGGGCTGTTGGGTTTTATGTCTACCAATGGTACATTAATAATAAACCTACCTATTCCAAAGAAGGAAAGAAGGAAAGGAAGGAAGGAAGAAAAAAGAAAGAAAGAAAGGAAGAAAGAAAGAAAGAAAGAAAGAAAGGAAGGAAGGAAGGAAGGAAAAAAGAAAGAAAGATAAGAAAGAAAGAAAGAAAGAAAGAAAGAAAGAAAGAAAGAAAGAAAGAACTCACGCCAGGCAATGGTAGCTCACACCTTGAATCCTACCACTTTGAGGGCAGAGGTAGGCAGAACTCCGAATTCAAGGCCAGCCTGGTCTATGGTGCAAATTCCAGGACAGTTAGGGTTGCACAGAGAAACCCTGTCTCAAAAAAACAAAATATGGCTCGAGGGATGGCTCAGCAGTTAAGAGCACTGCCTGTTCTTCCAGAAGACCTAAGTTCAATTCCCAGCAACCACACGGTGACTCATAACCATTTGTAATGGGATCTGATGCCCTCTTCTGGTGTGTCTGAAGAAAGTGACAGTATACGCACATATATAAAAGAAAGAAAGGAAGGAAGGAAGGAAGGAAGGAAGGAAGAAAGAAAGAAAGAAAGAAAGAAAGAAAGAAAGAAAGAAAGAAAGAAAGAAAGAAAGAAAGAAAAGAGAGAGAGAAATACATGTATATATGTACACTAAGAAAATAGCACTGTGTGGGAAAATAGCACTGAGGCTGTGTTTGCAACAAGACAAAGCTTCCTCTTACCTTGGAAAATAATTCCCTGCAAACCTAGAAATGGAGCTGTTATCTCAAATGGAAAGTTGCCTACATTCTGAGACCAAACAAGAATACAAAATAATTACTAGCATCTTGGACGGATGGAAAGCTCTCAATACTAGAACAAATCCCGAATGATGAACATCACACTGGGTTGCCTACAAGACTAAGATCCTTATACTTCATGAGTGTAGAAGTTCTTGTACTCGGGAATAAAAACTTCAGTGTTTCTCATAGAGGGTAGGGAAAGGGCTAGGGATGTAGTTCCTAAGTAGAGGGCTGGCTAGCAGGCGCATCCAACTCTCCGATCTGCAAAGTTACAGGAAGGGGAAATCTCTTTCACTTAGAATAAATGTTCTGGTATCCAAGGGCTTCCTTTGGTTAAATTCCCTACAGTTCATGTAACCAGGTCACCCGCCACTGAGTTCTCTTATACTCAGGAAGTTGATAGTCGTTTTCCCAGAGTGGGCTACCCATCTTTTTTTTTTTTTTTTTTTTTGGTTTTTCGAGACAGGATTTCTCTTGTGTTGCCCTGGCTGTCCTGGAATTCACTCTGTAGACCAGGCTGGCCTCGAACTCAGAAATCCGCCCGCCTCTGCCTCCCGAGTGCTGGGATTAAAGGCGTGTGCCACCACGCCCATTTTAGACTACCCATCTTCCCACTTCAACTGAATCCCCTGGACAGTTGATCTGCTGGACAGGCAGATCGCGTCTCCATGCATGATGAATTGTGTCTTATTATTCTAGCTTGGTGGTTGTTGTCAGGGTCTCCTAACGTGGCTCTCACTTCACCTGATTCCGTTTCCATTATAAATCCTTCAAATTGGGGCAAATGAATGCCAGCAGTGTCTGTCTGACACGGGACTTGCCTATGCCAACAGATGTGTCTCAACAGGGAGGCAGAATTCCATCCTAGTTTTGTTTTGTTTTTTTGTTGTTGGTGGTGGTGGTTTTTGTTTTTTGTTTTCCTTAAAAAGCCTCACAACTTATTATATCCCACCCAAGGATGCCACATACAGGCCCCTCCACATGGTGAGACCACATCAGATTCCTGTAATCCTTTTCCTCTTCACTGTGGTGTCGAGATCTCTGCACCCGGTTCGCTCACCAGATGTAGCAGCCCCGCTGCGCCTCTAGCAAGAAGGGCACCCGGCCTGGCTCCCGGCTGAAAGGTAGTAACACTTGAGGCACATTGAGTTTGTTGGCCAGGGTCCCAATTAAAAACAGGAAGAAGAGGTGTGGAGCCAAGGAGAAAAGGAGCCCGAAGCTTCGGCGTCGCGGAGCCCCAAAGGCAATCATGGCGACTGCCTGGTCTCAGCTTCCCACTCAACTACAGGTGGCCAGCACCAACACCAACCAATCAGCAGCCACGACGTCAGCGGGGGTGGGGGGTGCCTTTCTTGCTAAGAATTGTGGGTACTTAAGTGCACCAAAAAGCTACTTTATAGAAATTTCGAGCAGAGACCCAAGGAGCCATTTTACTAAATATTTGAGGGTAGATTTTACTAGCAAAGAACCAGACAGAAAGGTCTAAAAACTCAACCAGCCTCCCCATCTCAACTCCTCAACATTGTTGTCTATTGTTTGACTCTATTTTTATTTTTTAATAAAATAGGACAGAGAAACTAGGGCAAAACTTGTGGGTCGTGTATACAAAGGTCTGGGTTCAACCCCCACTATTAAATACAAGAAACAAGTTATTTAATTTTAAACATTGAAGTAATTTCCAGCCAAGTGTGACGGCGCACGCCTTTTATCCCAGCACTTAAGAGGCAGAGATAAGCCATCTCTGAGTTTGAGGCCAGCCTGGTCTACAGAGTTGCATTTCAGAACAGCCAGGGCTACACAGAGAAACCCTGTCTTATAAAAAAATAAAAGTAATTTCCAGTCAGCATTAGTCTAGGGTTCTAAATGGAAAAAAAAATTCATCTCTAGCATAAACAGCTGCCCTTTGTCAAGGCAAGTGTTATTTTTACTGGGAATCGGATTTATGTCCTGCTTCAAGGCCACAGTTCAGGTAGCGCCAGACAGGGGCCTCAGAAGCAACATGAAAAGCCATTGTCTCAAACAACCTGACTCAGCAAATGACCCCCTGGGAGCACTTGTTTTCTAGTAGGATGTGGTACCACACACCCATAATCTCAGTCATCAGGAGGCTGAGACAGGAGGATCAAGTCTAGTTTAAAAAAAATAACACCCTCTCCATTCAGTTCACTGGTGTCCAGTGAATTCCTTGTCATACAAGAATGATGACTTGAGCTCCCAGCACCCAAAATAAAAAAGAGGGCACAGCATGGCCCTCATCCCAGCACACTGGGGTGGCAAATACAGAAGGAGCTTGAGTGTCATCAGCCAGTCTAGCTGACTCTGTGAACACCAAACTCAGTGAGAACCCCCTGCCTCGAGGAGAGAAAACTGATTGAGGAAGATACCATGAAATCCCCTTCCTACACAGAGCATAAACAAATCTAAAAAACCCTGTTTTCTCCAAGTACTCAAAAGAATATTCAGGAGTGTGAGTAGCATTGTCTTAAGGAGGCTAAGCCCATGGAGTTCATAAGGTTGTGATGATGACAAGTGTGTACTTCAGTCTGTTAGATCATGTGATGTCTCCACGTTGCCTCCATTCTCTAAGTGATGGCACTTAAAGATTGAAACTGGACATACTTCCACCCTGACTTTAACATCCGGGTGTGCATGTGGCTACACATGTTGGTACCTGCATGCCACTGCATGAGTGTAGCCATCAGAAGCTGACCAGCAAGAATCAGTCTTTTCACTGTGTAGACCAAACTCAGGTCGTTAGGCTTGGCCGGCAGGTGCCTTGAACCACTGAGCCATCTCACCAGCTACCCGTGATTAGAGGCTGTTTCACTTTATAGTCCAGGCTGATCTGGAATTTATTATGCAGCCCAGAATGGCCTCATCTTTGTAGTAATCCCATCTTGGCCCTGATCGCCCCACCCTTGCTGGAATTACAGCAATCAGCCTTCATGTCTGGCACACCCAGGAATTTAAGTGCAGGGAGTCAAGGGTGCACACCTTTTAACCCCAGCACTCAGTATGCAAAGGCAAGCTGTTCTGAGTGCTAGGCCTGCCAGGTCTATGTAGTGAGTTCCAAGACAGCCAGGACTACATGGAGAAACTGTCTCAAAAACAAAAACCAAACCAAACCAAACCAAACCAAACCAAAAAACAGTAACAATGTTTATAAGAGAAATACTTTAAAGCTACACATGGGGCTGGAAAGATGGCTGAGCGGTTAAAAGCACTGATTGCTCTTCCAGAGGTCCTGAGTTCAATTCCCAGGAACCACATAGTGGCTCACAACCATCTGTAATGGTGACCCGGTGCCCTCTTCTGGTGTGTCTGAAGATAGTGACAGTGTACTATCACTATTTATTTCATGAACTCACATACATGAAATAAATAGATCTTAAAAAAAAAAAAAAAGCAACAGTAAAGCTACACACGGTAGCTTGTCCCTTTAACTCCAGAAGCTGGAAAGCCAACAGGTAAATCTGAGTTTGACACCCTAGTTTACATTAGGTACTAGGCTAGCCAGAGCTATGTACTCAAACTATCTCAAAACAGAAAATGAAAGTAAAAGTGCTTATGTAGAAGACAGAAACCAACCCTATATACTTCACGCAAATGCTAATTTAAAAAAAAATTTTTTTTCAATATCCCAGAACTTGGGAAGCAGCAGAGGCAAGCAGAGCTCTTTTGAATTTGAGGGCAGTTTGTCTATATAGTGAGTTCTAGGATAGCCTGGCATAGAATCCCTGTCTCATTAAAAAATAAAATAAAAATCCTACTGCAGCCGGGCGTATTGGTGCACACCTTTAATCCCAGCACTTGGGAGGCAGCCTGGTCTACAGAGTGAGTTCCAGGACAGCCAAGGCTACACAGAGAAACCCTGTCTGGGGGTGGGGTGGGGGTGGATCCTACTGTATTTGTGAGCTTTTTTAAGTACAGAAGCCCTCAGATCCCCTGGAACTGGAATCATTGGGGGCAAAGCCAGTGCTCGCCCCGGCAGAAGCAGGTGTTCCCAATCCCCAAGGCACCTCTCCAGGACTCCATCATTTTTGGAGACAGGTCTCTTTTTTTTTTTCCCCAAGACATGGTTTCTCTGTGTAGCCCTGGCTGTCCTGAAACTACTACATAAACCAGGCTGGCCTCTGCCTCCTGAGTGCTGGGACTCAAGGTGTACAGTGCCATGTCCAAGCGTTTGAGGGTCTGAACTGAACTTGAAGTTTATTGAGTGGCTAACTGGCTGGTGAGTAAGCTCGGGGGATGCTCCTGTCTAGTCTAGTGGGCTGGGACTACAGACCGTGTGCTGTGCTTAGTCTTTATATGGGTGCTGGAAACCTAACTCAGTCTTGGTGCTTGGGTGATCACTTTACCAAGGGTGCTACCTCCTAAACCCCACAGGCAGATTCTGAACCCATGCTATTTTTGTGTGCTCTATGTTAAGTCTGTCCGCTGTCAGCCACAAAGACTGCCAACAGGGTCCGTAAACCGTGGAGAAAGCGCACCTCGTTTAACAAAGTCAAGCCGGTCTGATCGTGGAGGGACTGGTTCTTTATTTCAAAATGTCACTTATCGATATTCAGTATCAAAACAGTTGCACTGCGGGGTTCTCTTTCTCCGGTCGGTCGGTCGGAGGAGAGTACAAACAAGCCAGGAATCTGCAGGGTGCCCACCTAACAGGCCGAGAAGAAACCACCTGAACATGGCAATTGGGTGGGGACACTTGAAAGATCAGCACACCACTAGCTCACAGACTGCAAAGAATTCTCACAGTCAATGGCTTGGCCAAGCTAACCCAACCCCCCAAAAACAAAACTTCAAAATAATATAAAATTTAAAAAGTTTTTTTTTTGTTTTTTGTTTTTTTACACATAAGCTATTCAAGATTTCTCCAGCACTGACTGATACAAAGCACAATGAGATGGCACTTTAGAGACCGCAGCTTCAGGAGAGGGCGATGAGATGATGTTCATGTGGCTAAATCAGTGGCACAAACATAATTTTCCTTTCTCTGTCTCCCTTGGGGGCAGGTGACCTCTAAGAGGTCTCCACAACACTAAGGGGCGGCATGATCCATCTTTGAGCAGTTAGGAAAGGGGTAGAGCTGCGATAAGTTTGGGCTCAGGGCTGGGGCTGAACGGTAGCACGCTTGCCTAACTAACATGCATGAGGCCCTGGGAGGTGGGGCTGTCTCAGACGTCTCATTGTCTTATTTGGTCACATCTGATGGAAAAAGTAAAAAATAAAAATAAGTGTAAAATTGTTCAAAGACACCAAAGCTGAAAACCTTCACAGCCCAGAACAGTTTTTGTTTTTGGCTAACTTCCTAGAATCCCCCTGTTGTTTGGCTAAGAGTTGGTGCAGAGCACTGAGGTCTCCCACAGTGGAGCCTGCCTGGGCTCTGCTGGCTCTCAGGAAGGCAGGCCCAATCCTGGGTTTCTCCTCCATGGCGAGACAGTATCCATTAGGCTAAAATGTGCTGCTCCAAGCGGCAGAAGTGCTTGGAATGTTAAAAATGGTTGCTAAGACAGAAAGTAATCACAATGTGCGTATCACAACTGCATTGAAGACACTGCGTTGTGCTCACATTCCCTTAAATATTGTTCCCAAAGGTGTTCAGCCCCTCCAACTGGAACTCTGGGAAAAGGCTGACACAGTTTTGTGAAAAAGACAAGAGGGGTAGTAAAAGGGGGTGGCAGGAGGGAAAGCAGCCTTCAGTTAAAAAGATCAGCCCTCAGTTTCAAGGTCAGCTTCAGGGAGGCTGGCCTCTGGCGGAGTCAAGGTCAGAGGGAGGAATGGCCGCGGGGCAGGGATGGGGAGGTCTACATCTCGTTCAGGTCCAGCAGGGTCTGGTCCAGCATCCTTTGTGTACAGAGATGCTCCTCTTTGGTGCACTTCAGTTTATCTAGTGGAAATAAAGAAGAGAAGTTAAGCAAAGGTCCAAGTTCTGAGACTTGCTCCAGTTGCAAGGAAGGTACAGAAGGCAGCTACTGCACACCTGGGTTCTGTGGGGTCTCTGGCTTGCCTACTGAAGCCAAAGAGTTTCTCTCCTGCCCGGGGGAGGGAGCTCAGCTTATCCGCCATTTCATCTCCCTCCCACAGGCAACCAAAAGGCATTATTCAGCTTTCGGTCCCAGAAGGATCCGGTTGAAAGCACCAGGCGCCCACCCACCGGGTCTGTTCACAGGTCAATACCTATTTGAAATGCCACAGTAGAGTGTGACCACTCCAGACAAGGACAAAGATCAAAATCTCAAGTAAAGGGCACAGGATCCTCCTACAGTAGGTACTTTCTTCAGAGTGAAGAGGACAGGAGTCCTCAGGTCAAGGAGAATAAATACGACCCAGACGCATTCTTGTCAGTAAAGCCCCACTGAGATTTTAGCAAAGTTATCAACAGAGCTGACTCGGAGAGTGACTTACAATTAAACACAAAAGCAGCAAGAAGGAAAACTATCAGGAAGAAAGCCTGGTGGCAGGACACCAAGCATTAACCTGCCTAGCAAGTAAACCGCAGAGCTTCAGGGAAGGGAAGAAAAAGGCCCAAGTCAGGCCCCTTTTCATACCACACACCCTTCTTGCCCATCCCTGTTTCCACCCAGTCACAGGAGCCCAACCCTGGGCCTGCAGATGAAGCAGTTACAACGTCTTGTCAAGTCAGTGCTTTTATTGTTAGAAAATATCCATGCACGAGAGCAAGCCCTACAGTCAGTGTACAGGTGAGAAGGCTGCAGCTAAGGGCTTCCAAGTTCCGCACTAAATCTCCCAGGCCCCTTCTTCATCACCCACAAGCTCTTCTAGAATAGAAATAGCCACTGCAACTTGGTGGGGGCTGCCAGGAAATCAACGGTAGTCTAGCTGCCCTCATTAAAAAAGCAACTTGCTTAGGGCGAACAGTAACGGTTTAAAAGGCAATCAGCTTTTTGCTGGGTCCAGGTCAGTGGTGTGGGTTTACTGGGCATCAGGGAGCCCTGCCCGTCAGTCACAAAGACCATGCAGCGTTAGCTTCAGCTCATTAGAAAGCAGGCGGTTTCGCTCAAGTTGGCTGTAGAGACGCTCTGCAGCAGCAACAGAGAGGGGAAGAGGAAAGGAGAACAGGAGGAGAGAGAGAAAAGGGGAGGTTAGTAGAAGGCAGAGGCAAATGTCTTTCACCTAGCTGGTCTATGTAACATGCACCATTCGGCAGGAGAGTACAAGGACCCAGGGCAGGAAGAGTGATCAAGTTGGTGGAAAGAATAGGGTAAGAATTTCAGCTGCAGGACCATTCTGAATGTGAAAACACACTTCCTTCACAGCATCTGTGCCTGGGGTGTAACTGTCACGTGGCAGATACAGTGCACTTAGAAAGAGGCATTCAGCCGTGAGGGCTTGGAGAACTCACAGGGAACACTGCATACCCATCTCACCAAATCGACCTTCACTTTCATACTTCATATGGAGTGTAATATAACAAAGACATCCTCAAGTTCTCCCTGATTCATGTTTACGTTCCCATTTTATATAAGAATTAACCTATCCCAGTCGGCAGTATACACAGCACTTAAAGGTTAAGCTAATTATGACTACTATGGGGTTTAGAGCACCGAATGCTCTTCTAGAGGAACTGGGTTCAATTCTCAGCACCCACATGGCACCTCATAACCACCTGTAACATGCTTTCTTTTGGCCTCTGTAGATAACAGGCATGCATGTGATGTACAAACATGAAGAGTCAAAACACCCCCATAAGATAATAAAATACAGGCTGGAGAGATGGCTCAGTGGGTAAGAGCACTGACTGCTCTACCAAAGGTCCTGAGTTCAAATCCCAGCAACCACATGGTGGCTCACAACCACCTGTAATAAAATCTGACTACCTTTTCTGGTGTGTCTGAAATAAGCTACAGTGTACTTATATATAATAATAAATCTTTGGGCTGGAGCAAGCAGGGACTGAGCGAGCATAGGTCCTAAAAATTCAATTCCCGACAACCCCATGAAGGCTCACAACCATCTGTTTGGTTTTTTGTTTTTGTTTTTTGTTTTTTTGAGACAGGATTTCTCTGTGTAGCCCTGGCTGTCCTGGAACTCACTCTGTGGATCAGGCTGGCCTCTAACTCAGAAATCCACCTGCCTCTGCCTCCCAAGTGCTGGGATCAAAGGCATGTGCCACCCCCACCCGGCTCACAACCATCTGTATAGCTACAGTGTACACACATACATAAAAATAAATAAATAAATCTTAAAAAAAAGATAATAAAAAACAATTGATTAAAAGAACATTATATTGTCTCCTTGCCAAAGGTGGTCACAGATTCCAATTCAGGCCAGTGAAATGCAGGGGAAGCTGGGCTCATGAGAAAGTTTTAGATTTCTTTCTTGCTTTGAATATAAATATGATGTCCAGTACTATGAATTTCAATCTTAAGAAAATCTAAGACACTCTAGTATTCATAGGCTACAGCTACTCATCAATGGCTAAACTTCTTAGGTATAAAAAAAAATTCCATGCTACCAAGTTTTTTCCCCCCCGTATAACCTAGAACATTACTTAAATGTACATTTAAGCAGTGCTCAGGTCTACTGCCTTTATCTAGGCTTTCTACTTAGAGCACATCATCTTTTTTTTTTTTAAAGATTTATTATCATGCATAAGTTCACTGTAGCTGACTTCAGACACACCAGAAGAGGGCATCAGATCTCATTATGGGTGGTTGTGAGCCACCATGTGGTTGCTGGGATTTGAACTCAGGACCTTTGGAAGAGCAGTCAGTGCCCTTACCCACCGAGCCATCTCTCCAGCCCAGAGCACATCATCTTAAGAGGAAGTATGAGGATTTTAGACTCTTCCCAGACTCCAATGTGATAGGATGTTGTTCTGTTGCACTGGTTCATTTCAAACCCCATGTTGCAGCTATAGTCTCCAAAAATAACTGGGATTATAGGTGTGTACCACTCCACCCAGTTGTAGATAATCCTAAACCCAGAGATACAGGAAAGCTAAAAATTACTCTTGGGCCACCCTACTATCAGTCAGGTGACTGAAGCTCAGGTGAGAGCTTTTCTGTTTGTTTTCCCACTAAAACAGGGTCTCTCACTATATAGCTCTGGCTGTCCTGGAACTCACTTTAGATCAAGCTGTGCTCCAATTCAGAGCTGCCTCCCCACTGCTGAGATTAAAGGTGTGCACCACCATTAGATGCCCTTCTATAGGACCTGGTTCAATTCCTAGTTTAAGTTCAACTTCCTACGTTTTAGAGCTTGCTTCAACTTGAGACATGGTCTCATTTTCCAGCTAGGCCTTGCTCTCTGGCTGGGACTGGTCACAGAGACAAAGCACTTAGTGACTGACACTGTCCTCTCTTCCAGGGAGGACATGGGATTCGTAAAGGGCAGACTTTAGGGGTCCTTTATTTTTTATTTTTATTTTTTTAAAAGAACAAAGGTTATGTGTCTCAGGCTGGCTTCATACTTGAGGAATCCTCCTGCCTCTGCCTTTGAGTGCTTTAACTATAGATGTCTACCTCCACGATTGACCAGACAGGCTGTGGCTATCACAGTGGCCAGAAGGCTCTACAGATATCTACTGACCAGAGGAGAGCAATATGCTAATGTGCAGAATCTTTCCGTGTGTACAAGAATTACCCTACCCTACATGACAGAACAAGAGTAGTCAGGAGGCTTCTAGAGGGTCAGTGCTGAGCCTGTTTGACTTAGGAGACATTCTTTTTGTTTGTTTGTTTGTTTGTTTTTCTGTATAACCCTGGCTGTCCTGGAACTTACTTTGTAGACCAGGCTGGCCTCGAACTCAGAAATCCGCCTGCCTCTGCCTCCCGAGTGCCGGGATCAAAGGCGTGCGCCACCAACACCTGGCTTTAACTTTTATTTTGAGGCAGGATCTCAAACCCTCACCCTGCTATTCAAACTCCTGACTTACACCCAATGGCTGCACCTGTTCTGAGCAACAGTCTCATGGGGTTACTTAAATTTAAATGAACTTTTCCATTCATTTAAAAATAAATAAAGCTGAATTCTAGCCTCACCACAAGACATGTTTAACAGCCACAGAAACAAGTGGCTGATACCTGACCTCAGTGGCCAGATTCTACCGGGCACGAGCACTTTCAAGTGTGGTTACTGCTTTCCTTCACTAATGCCCTCTCCTTGAATATGGTATCTGCCTACAGTTGAACCCAATGCTCCCAACACACTCTCAACTTACTTGAGCCGTGGATGCCCAACTGCACTTCCCTCTTTCTCAGTCTGTCTGCTGGAGCCGAGAACCCCTCGGCCCTGAGCTGCCCCTCCCTCTCCTCTATCCCTTATCCCTTCAAACAAGTTCCTTTGACTTCCTGCCCAACTTAGCTTTTCTCTGTATTTAACCTTTCCACGCCTGCAGTGGTTGATTTTGCTTTCTTTTTTTTCTCTTTCTTCACTTCTTTCTTTCAGACAGGGTCTCTCTTTGTACTACTGGCTGTCCTGAACTATGTAGACTGGCTTTCCTCTGCCCGGGTGATGGGGTTAAAGGAATGTAGCACTATGACTAGCATCTTTATAACTTAAAATACCTTGGATATACCCTTAAAATACCGTTTGGATTCCAAAATTTCTATCAGCTCCTCCCCTCGTTGACCACGAGTTTCTCAGACATATGCTTCTCCTGCTTCCCAAATTCCAAGCCAGGACATTAGCTCCCTACCATCTTTCATGAAATCACTTTCTCAGTCTCAAAACCAGTTACCTAACTTTACCTCTGCACACTTAGTTGTCAAAGTGTTTATCTTATCAGGCAGGGCTGTGCATGCCTGTTACCCAGCTCACTGGAGGCTGAGATTAGAGGACTGCTGTGTCTCAGGTTAGCCATAGCTACACAGTGAGACCCTGGCTCAGAAAAATAGAGAAATCTGCAGCCTAATCTAGCATTTCCCGAAGTACAGCATATTCTTGGTTAGTGGTGTGTGCATGTTACTGTTTATCTTGTGAACTTTAAAACATTTTAAAAGCAAGAGTCGATTTGAAAACAAAGATAGCAGACCAATATTAGCTAGTACAATGATACGCAAACATCTGTAACTTGGGGCCAGAACACTCAACCCAATATATATGTATATACACATACCAAATATACTATTTTTTTACTTGGAAAAGTTTTTTGTTTTTGTGCAGTGTTCTCAACGTAGCCCTGGATGTCCTGGGACTGGTTCTGTAGACCAAGCTTGTCTCAAACTCATATATGCCTTCTAAGTGCTGGGAATAAAGGCGTATACCACCCAGTAAAAGTTGTTGTCTTAAAAGAATCTCACTATACTGGCTGGCCCAGAACTTGTTATATAGACAGTACTGACCTCGAAGTCAGAGATCCGTATGTTGAGATTAAAGAGGCATATACCACCACACCCAGCCTTGTTTATTATTTTTGACCCAGGGTCTTGTTATGTAGTTTAGTGTGTGTGGCCTTGAACTTTTGATCTTCCTTCCTTAGTCTCCAGAATGCTGGGTACAGGCTTAGCCACCATGCCCAGATGCAACAACTTTCATTCTTTTCGGAGCACACACTAGTTCATAAACTACAGTGGCGTCTCCCTCAGCTATCTGACAAGGACAAAGCTTCGGCAACCATCCTGCCCACAAACCTGCAGAGCTACTGTGTTCCTCCCTAGCTAAGCTTCTTCACTCTGTGTTTCTGTGGCTGGAATACTGAGTCTTGACTACCTCTAAACTGCATTCTGCTCATGAAAAGCCAATCCTGGGGCTGGTGATGGAGCTCAAGGCTCTGGGTTCAGAGTTCTGCACCACCAAACCAAACACAATGAACACACCTCATACAGTACAGTTGGTGGTGCTGTCTTGAGAGGCAGAGGAAGGACTGCCGTGAGTTCAAGGACAGCTTGGGCATAGACTGAGTTCTAGGACATCCAGGGCTAGTGTAAAACTTACTCAAAAAGACAAAGAGCTCAAAATTCTAATTTGGAGGTCACCGTGACAGCAGCACCCCTCCCTTTACTATGTGCACCCTGACCTTTACTATGTGCAGCTCAACAACAGCTTTAGCTTTAGGCTTGTACTTTAGACTCAGAGCAACCTACATGCAGGGGGCTCCTCAGCTGCGTTAATGTCTATTAGGACAGGAGAGCTAGAAAACACCGGGCTGGCAAGATGGATCAGTGGTTAAGAGCGCCGACTGCTCTTCCGAAGGTCCCGAGTTCAAATCCCAGCAACCACATGGTGGCTCACAACCATCCATAACGAAATCTGATGCCCTCTTCTGGAGTGTCTGATAACAGCTACAGTGTACTTACATATAATAAATAAAAAATCAAAAAAAAAAAAACACAAAAAGAAAACACCAGGCCCTGCCTGCCACACAAATCAACCTCGACTTCATCTCAAAGGCTACGTGGCAGGGATAGTGTAGGCAAAGGAACCTGGCTTGGGAGAGAGCTTCTCTACCTAGCTATAGCTTCCCTTTCTCTCTTTGTAGTACTGGGGTTCAAACTCAAGAGCCTTGTGTACATTGGGTGACACTCTCCCTGTGCCACATTCATAGCCCTGGATACTGAAAAGGCAAGTTTCAAATATGTACTCTGCTAAGAAACTGAAATACTATGCAGCATTTAGCTGTGATACCAAATGTATCTGCTGTATAAACTGGAACAGCTGTGAAGTGTTGATATTCAATTCTACAATGTGTACCAAGAAGAACTTGACTATGAAGTTTAGTAGTAAGTCATTACCCTCACGTGTATGTTGTTTGAAATATGCATGACTAGCTGTTTTCCCTTTGCCCATCATTTGCCGTGTGCGTCCTATAGAGGACAATGGCAGCAGCCTCGAGTGAGCGAGAAATGAGAAAGGCTTAAAGATGAAACACCTATCTATCAAGAATCCAACCCGCCATGTTACACCTTCCTCTGTGAGTTGGGATGATCACTTAACTGTAAGGATGGGTCCGAGGATGTAGTTTCTGAGTCTTGGGCAAAAGGGCAGAGTGATAGGAGCTAAATCAATGGTCACTGACCTTACTGTACGGGAGAGGGGCTAAAAGAATGAAAATGTCCAGGTGGGCTATGTAAGAACTCCTCAGTAAGGTTTGAGGAATAGCACCAGACTTCCCACCATGAGAAGCCTTTACTGGTCACTCGGACAAGACTCCAATCAGCAAGTTTAAGTGTCAAGAAAAACACACACACAAAGTAGCTTTGATCATACAGAAGTTGGAAGAGGGGAAGCCTAATACAGCTGTCCCCACATCACACTGGCAGGACTCCTTCTTATGTACACCAACAACTTTGTCAATAACACAAATGCAAGAGGCCGTGAGGCTTCTGGCAGCTTAACATTTTAATATGGGGTTGGAAAGCAAATATGTAAATTGCTTTGTGTGCCCCCCCCCAAGGCCCTCCAGCCCTAAGGCTGTAGGAACCAGCCAGGCTGACCCAAATGGAATCCAGAGCGAGTGGGGTGTTGGGTTCCCCAAGGAAAGGGGGCAGATCCAGAACAGGGCAGAAACGGTGACAGTTTATCTGTATGAAAAAGGACACTCCAGGTGAGAAGGGCGGGCTCAACTGAGGCAGCAGCTTAGGAAGAAGGAACAAGAGCGACAGAGCAGGAGGAGAGAAAGCCAGACACACGCACGGGCTGCAACACTCTCCCAGGGTTAGTGGGAAGACGCTGCAGGTTAGCACCAACAGATCCACAGCAAACAGGTAAAGTCCCCCAAATCTTTTGGTGCTGTTTACTGCTTGGCTTGCTTTGGGACTCAGCTCAAAACTGGCTGCTTCTCACCCTGGGTATGTCCCATTAAGTTTAGTATCAGGGCACAAATCAGAACCTCTACACATAACCCTAGCAGTCCTGGAATTCATCATTTAGTCCAAGATGGCCTCGAATTCTAGAAATCCAACCACTCACGCCAGGACTAAAGGTGAACGCCACCATGACTGCTCTGTTTTGCTTTTGAGACTCAGTCTTGCCACCCAGCATCAGCTGGCCTTGAACCTGCACCAATCCTTCTGTGTTAGCATCTAGGTGGCTTGGCTTACAGCTGTGTGTCACCCTGCCTAGTTTTGAGAAACCAAAGTGAGAACTCAGTGAGAAGGAGAGCTGGGCACAGTGGCACGTGGCTGTCACTTTAGAGGTTGGAGTCTAAGGTCGATATGGCTTATATAAGACCCTGTTAGAACTAGATGGGAGAATAAGAGAAAATACAAATTACATGAAGATTAAAAGGCTCCCCAAACAGATAACCAGCACCAACATTTGTTTGCAAGTGGGTGGAGACTGCAGATTCAAGGACAAAACCCAAGCACAGTCTTCACCCACCCGCCAGGATTCCAACCCCACGCTGCTGCCTGATAGTTACATAGAGGTCATGTCATTGAGGGCGTGGTCCAGCTCGTCGCTAATGGCCTTGTACTTCAGTTTCTGGGCATAGAGCTCGTCTGGACAGGCACAGGAACCACAGGGATGATGGAGGGGATAAAGTGAAAGGTGTCAGAAGCAGATGAAGAGAGGGAGTCATTAGAAAATAGGAAAACTGTGACCATAGGTCTAAATCCAGGAAGGAAAAACAAACTATTCTGGAAAAAAACATAAAAACTATCCTGGCAGCCATGACCGACCTCTTTCCCCAACAGCTAATCGTACTTCCTGATGTCTCGTCAAGTCAACTGCGGCAAGAACTGAGAACCTGAACACATGCCAGCACTGCAGGCACCCAAAGCCACCTCTCCCACCCAATTCTGAAGCAGTGCTAACACTTAAGGAAGACAGAGAAGGGAGAAGGCACAGCAGTCTTAGTGACTCTCCTCTGCCTACTCAGGGTGGTCACCACTCCGGTTCTACGGCCGCCTCCCCGAACCCTTTCCCAGACCATCCAACACCAAGAGCGTATCAAGGAAGTTAGTCTCAAAGCAAAGGACTTGTTTCTTTGTTAAGGTGGACAGACAAAGCTGCCAAACTACAAGAACAAGAAGCCCTGACTGTTTGATCTGTTCAGGCTGCAAGACTTGGTTGTTATCTCCTGCAGGTGTCACCCGGCCTGAATGATAAAAAGAGATACCCAAAGTGGCCATGGGGTGGCATGCACAAAACCATGGCTTCCATTTCAACTCACAGTCAAGATTTAAGATATCTGAGATCAAATTGGAGATAAATACAGCCATTACATCTTTTCAAAGGATGGATGGCAGATTCCAGAAATAAGTAGACTTACTATAAAGGAAAAGATTTAAAAATCCTGCAAGTCTAGCATTAACACAGGACAGGACGCATCCAATATTCCAAGTCACTACCATTTCTCTGATGCACAGACCAAAGGCTCAAGATTAGCGGGCAAGGCCTTCCTTTCTCACACGCCCTCATGTGCTCCATACCTTCCAGGTCATCAATGGTCTTCTCCAGCTTGGCTACCGATCTTTCAGCAAACTCAGCACGGGTCTCTGCCTGAGGAAGCACAACAACAAACAGAATGAAAGATGGTTACTTCCTCCTCTCGTGCCTCTAAGCCATTTGAGCCAAGGCCAGCAAGGCTCAGGATTAATATTACAATATTAACGCCTCCTATCGTTCATGCGGCTCAGCCCCTCAGCTCACCTCCTTGAGTTTATCAGTAAGAATCTTTATTTCTTCTTCATACTTGTCTTCTTTTTGAGAGTACTGTAAAGAAAAGTAGAATACAAATTTCAGAGTAGAGACCATCTCACAGACAACAGCCATATTATTCTCACATAAGTCATAGACATTCTTCTGGATTTGATTTGGTCCAGGACTAAAAAAAGCAAGAGTCCTAAGACCCAACTATCTGCAAACAAAACTTGCAGTGTAAACTTCACCAGGACCTTTTTTTTTCTTTTGTTAACAGACCTAAATTTTCATCCTACTTCTGTCAACCCAAAGTGCTTTTCCTTTCTCCAAGTTAACGAGCAGGAATCGACAGTTAAAGCATCCCTCATGATGGTAAGTGGCAATCATCTGCCCTGACTGCTCCTAGACAGGTCTCGAGAGCTGGCGCTCTGTTGCCCCATCTTATGCTCCTTATAACTGATTTTGAGCACGGCAGTATCAACTCAAGGAGCACACTCCAGGAGCACCGCAGACCAGAGTTATTTAAACCCGAGATGGGGGGGGGGGGGTACAGAGGAGTTAGCATTAACCTACTCTCTGATAGACAAAGGTGGGAAGGAAGAGAACGCTCGCTTTTCCCTCGATTTATTATACAGAATGGGTATGTCTTTCATTATTATTATACAGAATGGGTATGTCTTGTTTCATTAAGGGCAGGGCTGGGCCCAAGCCCCAAAGCCTGTGCATCTTCACAAACCAGCCCTACCTTCTCCGCCTGAGCCTCAAGAGACTTGAGGTTGTTGGTGACATTCTTCAGCTCCTCCTCCAGCTCAGAACACTTACTGTGAACATTTTAATACCAAAGGAGAGGAAAAGGGGAAGAGGAAGAGGAAGAAAAAAAAAGGGGAGAGAGACACACAGATGTGAATTGAGCCTATGTGTAGAGAGAGCTGGGCTGTATATCAGGGAGGAAAAGCTGCTGGGTAACCTGAGCA
This sequence comes from Mus musculus, assembly GCF_000001635.26. NCBI lineage: Eukaryota > Metazoa > Chordata > Mammalia > Rodentia > Muridae > Mus > Mus musculus. Next base: position 90,088,894 of record NC_000069.6, on the reverse strand, counting down.
GGTATCAACCCTCCTCCCCCTAGCACGGAGCAGGTAGGTATGCTAGGAGCTGGCCCTCCTGTGCTCGGAGTGTTTGGCTCTGATAAAGAAAGAACACTTGAGAGAAATCACTCACTACCAGGGAACAGTTATGACTGCTACTTGGGGGGTGGATACAGGGACAGAGGCCCAACCTAACAACCCCCAAACACCCAGGGGAGGCAGAGACCCTCAGGGGGAGGCAGTGAAGCAACTAGGAAAGAAGAGATGAGAGATGCCAAGTAAGTGGAAAGGAAGAATGGAGCATTCCATGGAGATGAGAACGCACTCAACAAATCAACTGGTGGAGGGAGGCAGCTGCAAAACAAAACCAAACCGAAGGAGACCATACCACACACACGGAAGGAAGCTCTCCGTGCGCGGGCTTCAGGGTTAGTACCTTTTCTTCAGCAGCACTCAGACACTTCAGGTTCTGGTCCATCAGTCTGATCTGTTCATCCATCTCTCGGCAACGGCTGTTAGTGACAGTCACGGGAATGGCACAAGCCAGGTTGTGGGGAAAAGGTTAAAAAAGGAAGAGCAAGAAAACAAGCCGCAAGACGGGGTGTGGGGTGGGTCAAAACAACAAACAGATGGAAAGGAAACACCGCCATGGTCATGATATATGTCATGTCTGAAGAGGACGGGGAGTGTGCGAGGCAAGCACAACACATACACATCCACGCTGACTTTGTTACACAAGGCCAAGCTGGTACCAAGGCAGCAGGTGATTTCTCTAAAGCCTTTGCTCTCAAGTTTCCAGGCAGATTGGCAAAGTTTGTAAAAAAAAAAAAAAAAAAAAAAAAAAAGAGACCAGGCCCGAAATCGGTACAGGCCAAGGAGGAATAGATTCCAGGAGGAAGGACCCAATAGGATCTTCCAACTAGCCAGTGGCCATATTAGTCTCTATGGTCCCTCTATTTGAGAATCTTCCCAAGAATAAGCAAGCTTTGTTCCCTGTTTCTAGTCAAGGTAAGAGAAAGCCCAAAGCCATTCTTGGAGGCTAAAAGCACTACAGAGGACCACCACCCTCCAGGGCCTGTTTAACAAGGTCAAAGGAAGGCTAGTTTACTCGGAATTAGTGCCCAAGCAGGCAGGATGAGCTGACAAGATCTGGAGACAAAATACTCACGACTCTGCCAGCTCAGCACGTTCCTCCGTGCGTTCCAAGTCTCCTTCAATAATCACCAACTTACGAGCCACCTAGAAGAAAAGACCCCAGTACGGCTCAATCAAGCCAGGGCGATAGCTATCCCCTCTTGACTGTCTTTGCAGGGCCCGCACGCACTGCAGAGGCAACTCACCTCTTCATACTTCCTATCGGCCTCTTCTGCAATGTGCTTTGCTTCCTTTAGCTGGATTTCCTGGAGTTCCATCTTTTCTTCATCTTTTAGAGCCCGATTTTCAATCACCTTCATACCTCTGCCGGAAACAGAATGAAAGAATGAACACAGCAATGACATTCTGAGCTGGGCATCAACTCCATTTCAAACACTCAAAACCACGCCCTTCCCAGTCCCATTCCTGTTCCGCTGCCCAAACAGAAATTCCATAGCATTCCAGCACCTGTACCATTTAACTGAAAACTTTTCCTTATAAAACAAACAAATTTGGGCCAGGGAATGGGATTTAACAATAGAACAGGTGCCTGGTATTTGCAAGGCCCGAGTTCAATTTGCATAGTATAAAATAATACTAGTAATATAAAATCACTACCATTTAAAAAGTAGGTCTCAGGGGCTGGGAGGGTAAGTCAGTGGTAGAGGATGTGCTTAGCACAGAAGGTAGATACTGTGTTCAATCTGCAAAAACAAAAGCAGGTCTAGACCAGGATACGGTGGAACAGGCCTGCAATCCCAGCAATTAAAAAGTGGAGGCGAAGCCCAGCATGGTGGCGCACACCTTTAATCCCAGCACTCAGGCGGCAGAGGCAGGCGGATTTCTGAGTTCGAGGCCAGCCTGGTCTACAAAGTGAGTTCCAGGACAGCCAGGGCTACACAGAGAAACCCTGTCTCAAAAAACCAAAACCAAAACCAAACAAACAAACAAAAACAAACCCAAAGAGTGGAGGCGGGAGGCTCAAGAGTTCAAAGCCAGTCTGGGTTACATGAGACCATGCCTCAAACAAAAAACACAAACAAAACAAAAAACAGGTCTAGTGGAAAATCCAGGTCAGAGCCACTATCAGCTTTACTGTCTGCAGTGCCAGGGATGGAACCCAGGACACCTCAGGCCAGGCAGGAGAGGGCTGCTCCACCCAGAAGCCCCGCCGGCCTATTCTTTTGGGATTCACACACCTCTCACTCTCATCAGCAGCCTTCTCTGCTTCCTCCAGCTTCTGCAAAGCAGTGGCAAGGCGCTCCTGCGCACGGTCCAGCTCCTCTTCAACCAGCTGGATCCTGCGGTTCAAGGAGGCCACCTCAGCTTCAGCCTTCAATCAATGGGAAATGGAAAACAAATCAACTTCTGGTGAGAAAACCAACTGTAACAGAAGGCTAGACCTGACTACTATGAAGAAGCCAGTCGTGTAGGTAAGATAGAGCCTGTCTTGCTTTAAATGCTAAAGATCTAACTACATGATTACTAATCAGTTTCCTCCTTCCCTAGCTAAGAACTCCCATTGGTTAAACAGGAAATGTTTTGCTCATGTGAACTAACCTCACGTAGCCCACGCTGGCTTGAACGTGCCATGGAGTACCTCCCAAGTGTTGAGATTACAGGTATGTTCCACAATGTCCAATTTATGCTGTGTGAGGGATAGAACCCAGGGTTTTGTGCATGTCCGACAAGCACTCTAACAAAGGGGTGGTACCCTCAGCCCTGCAGAGCATTCTAAAATTCAGTTCCTTATCCACACAGTATCATTTTTTCTCTTCTGGACTCAATTCAAATCCCAGAACCTATAAGGGCCAACAAAGCCGGGTGTATTGACACACACCTTCAATTGTGGCACGCAGGAGGCAGAGGCAAGTAGGTCTCCCTGAGTCTGAAGCCAGTCTAGTCCTAGTCTACACAGTGAGATCCTGTCTCAAAAAAGCAGCTAGAGGAGACAGACTTCTCCTTCAATGACAGCTACTTCCAGTTTTCAACTCCAGATCCTCCTGAGTGTTGGGACTACAGGCAAATGCCAGGATACCCGGTGTTTAGTATTTCTATCATTTTATATTTCTCTATGTATACCAGTTTAACCTTGTGATCTCCTTCCCCGAACACACCAGGAAGATGACCAACTAATGCCTTCCAGACAGCTCTCCAGACAGGAAAGGGAAAGGACGCAAGATTGGGCTCTCTTGGGCTGCAAAGATGACTCAACAGCTAAAGGTACCAGATGCCAAGGCTGAGGATCTGAGCCCTACTTCTGGGAACCACACGGGGGACAAAGAGAACTAGTCCCCACAAACTGTCCATCTTCCCCCACCCCGCCCCTTCAGTGTGTTCCCTTATAAAAAACAAACAAGAACCCTAGCTTCCACCTAGCGCCACGCCTCTGGCTGGCTGCCTGCCTTTCTATTCTATGCCTCTAACAACCTCCTACTAAGCTTCACTGGACTTCAGTACAATTCCTAATAGTAACTTCCCTGGCTTCATATGCAACAAAGCACACGCTCAAGTCCAAGTAAGTCACCAACATAGCTGGTCTACTGTCAGTCTGGAAGGGGTTCTCACAGATGGGATTATACGTGGCCACAATCTAGCACTCTGAAGACAGGGTAAGTTCAATGCCAACGTGGGCTACCCAAGGAGACCCTGTTTCAAACAAATAAACACCACCCCAAATTTAAGATCTTTGCTACACATGATGACGTTCAAACGCTTCTATCCCGGTGAACTCTGGCTCCCCTCTCCAGCCCAGACTGTGCCTGAATTCCATTACCCTGGTTTCCTCTAACAGTCAAGGGTGGTAGCAGCTGGAGAATCTGGGCCATCAGCCCTACAGGGAGGGATATAACTGGATAAGATCCTGCTAACAGTCAGGATTGGAACAAAAATTTCCACATACAAACACAGGAGAGATTGGGGAAGGAGGCAGGAGACCAGGATAAGGGAAAAAAATTAAACTGAGAAGTCTACATAAATTGAAATTCCTGAGAAACCATTTGTGTTCCTAACTCTACCATTCAGAACACCACAAAGGCAAGCATTCTCTAGTTCTGTCTCTTCTAGGAAAACAGATGTCCTGGAAGACAACACAGATTTATCCTCACAAACTCAACAGGGCCAACCAGTCCAGAGCAAGCCAGGCTATCAGACCAGGGCTGTGATACACTCACAATACCACACAGTACTTACCCCTTACGACGGTTACAACAAAAACATGAAAAATGCAGCCTGAGGGGCTGGAGAGATGGCTCGGCAGTTAACAGCACCAGTTGCTCTTACAGAGAACCCAGGTTTGATTCCCAGCACCCACACAGTGATCCACAACCATCCATAATTCCAGTTTCAGAGGCTCCAAAGCCCTCTTCTGACTTCCATGGGCACCAAACACATACATGGTACACATACATACACCACACAGGCAAAAACACTGATTCACAGAAAAATCAATAAACCTGGGGGTGGGGGGAATTAAAGAGAAAAATGCAGCTGGATCTGCAGGAAGCACATGAAATGTTAAGTCCCTTTCCAGCTCCTAGTTACCCAAACTGGAAAAAGATAACAGGCTCTGGGGGCAGGGTATAGTTCCCATGGCAACAAGCTGGCTCTGGCACTTTCTTCTACCAAACAGCATTTACAACTGAATTCTTCACAAGGGTGGAAAAAGAGGAAGAGAAAACACCTCTTGGTGCACTTGCAAGAGCAAGCCTGTGTTAGAAGAACCAAAGATTAAGGAGTCCCAGCAAAAGCTTCAGCTGATCCAGAGGGTGGTAGGTTTAGGGCAGAAAGTTCTACTTCTTCCCTATAGCTGAGCAGTTCTCTTTACAAGGAAACAAAAGGCTGCAAAAATCAAAATCTGATACTCCCTCCAGAGGAATACGGAAGACAGCTCACACACCGCTCAGGTCAGCAGGCCACACCAGCTCCCGGGGCAGGCTAGCCTGAGTTTGAGAAACACTACACTCTATGGTTTTTTGTTTTGGGGTTTTTTTTTCCCCCATTATTCTAGATTTCACCTAATGCCCAGTAGAGCCTGCCTACCTCCCCACAATTTAGAGGCTACAGTGTGAGGTCTTCCATTCAACAGTAACAGGAGTCTCCATTGTTCAGGAAGCAAAATTCGGTGGTGGAATGCAGCAGCCATTTGGTCACATTAAAAGATGGCTGACGGCAGTCTTGTCTATGACAGAAGTTTTAGTTTAAATGCTACAGTGGGCTGTCCTCCTGTGCAAGCCTGACAACCTGGATTTGATCCCCTGAACCCACAGAATGGTGAAAATGGGACTCCACAAAGTTGCCCTCTGACCTCAACACACGTTATGGCGCGTGTACGACCCACAAACATTACATGCATACTCGATAGTAGTTTTAATGTGAAAAGAGGCCCAAAGCATACCACATCCCTTAATGTAAGGAGCTGCGAGAGCTGGTAGGCAGAGACAGAGCAGGGCCAAGGACAGACGGGAGAAGTCTAAATCTGGCACTCTGCCACACTGGGGTTTCTCGTTTTAGATATAAAAGTCACAGGTGTAATTCAGGATAGACACAGTACTAGAAAAGCCAGGCCCATGCTGAAGAAAGGACTGCTGTGCCCTGTGTTCCCATGCATGCCTCTCCCAGTGAGCTTGTCCTGGGGAAATTCTACCAAGGGGCAGGAAAGCTGGGAATTGAAGTTATCTGCCGTCCCAGAGTCAACAAAGGTGGAGTCTAGCAGAGGCACTCAGAGCAAAGGGTTGTTTGCCTCTCCTGGAGCAGTGTGCTCTGAAATGGGGGGCAGAGGAAGGCAAGCAGCAGCCAAACCAATCCAAGCCTCTAACAAAGAGAGGAACAAACACCCAAATATCCTACCCCTCCTTCGGAGACCAAGAATTTAGGCTCAAAGTTAGAACCTGTGTTCAAAGCCCACTCTTCTTCCCTTGGTGTTATTTCCAATGTTTTAAGGCACAACAAAAGGAAAAATCAAAAATACTATGGGAAACTTGGAGAAATATATGTGTGTGTGTGTGTATAGTTTGATTTTGTTTTTTTCAGAGACAGGGTTTCTCTGTGTAGCCCTGGCTGTCCTGGAACTCACTTGGTAGACCAGGGTGGCCTCGAACTCAGAAATCTGCCTGCCTCTGTCTCCCAAGTGCTGGGATCAAAGGCGTGTGCCACCACTGCCTGGCAGGAGAAATTTTTTTTTTTTTTTTACGCCCGGCGAAATATTTTTTAAAGGGTAAGATGAACCATTCACTTAAAAATGGTTACAGTGAGGCTGGCAGGATGGCTCAGTAGGGAGAGCTGCTCTTGCAGACCTTGGCTCCTGGGACCAGTCCAACATGGTGGGGTGGGAGTTGCATCCACAAGTACTGGCAGTTCCAGCTCAAGGGGGTCAGACACCCATACTTCTGAATAAAATTAGTACTAAGAAGGAAAGATAACAGTGGAAACGCAGGCTTGGCAGTTGAACCCCGGAGGAGACTATTCCAGAGGCAAAGCACAAGGATCGGTTGAGTCCAGAACCCAAGGCCAGCCGGGGCAGGTAAGTTTTCATGTTAAATATGCATCTTTTTATCGCTAACAATAAGCGCACTTAATTTTGCACTGTCACCTGTTGAAGTCTAGACAAAGCAGGGTGTAGCTGAATGGTAGAAAGCTTGCCTGGGGTAAGGCCCAAGTCTGATCCCAGCACAGCTTAAAAAACAATAGAACCCTCTTACTAAATACAAAGGAAATTCAAAACTGAAAGTAAAACTTCGCAGGCAGCAAGCTATACTCTAAATGGCCTGTCCTACCTCAGAACCTCACATCTAGCTTAACAAAGGCAACTTGGATCCCCACACAAAGTGGAAAAAGACAGTCTACTAATATCACAATAAAGGATCCCACCAGGTACTGTGGCAGGAGACTACAAAACCCACATTCCAGTGGCCCTAGAAGAGGTGACTCAAGCATCCCCCTTCCTTCTGTGACTCTTCAGTAGAGGCTCAAAGTTCGAGAGTGCAAAAAGTCAAAAGCTCACAAAGATACTAGTTTCATCAATATTTAACTACCACCCTACTTCCTCCTTCCGAGGACTTCCTCAGGAGACTTCTGTGAAATAAGCACATTTGGTAAGCCCTGAACATGTGCAAACACTCCCTCCTGTGGTTTATATCCCAGAGACATCACACAGAAGAAAGGAGTGAATGCCAAATGTGCCTACAAGGAAAAGGACCAAACTGGGACAGACAGACAGACAGACAGACACACCCTACCTACCCTAAACCACTCCCACACTTAGACATCAGCCTAACACTCTGCAGCACATGGCCAATTCTCTCCACCACACTCTCCATTTTCCCTTCTGAAGACTTCCTCATTTCTACAGCAATCTCACTAGACTTGATAAGGAGAAGTTGCAGGCATGCCAGGAGTGGCCAAGCAAGCCCACAGTAATTCCAGCACTTGGGAGGCTTATGCAGGACTGCTGGGAATGCAAATGGACACCCTGTCTCAAAACAACCATACTGGACGCCTATGGAAAGACAAGCTGTCCTCTCTATGCCCAGTTATAAAGCATTTTAATAAAGTTAAAACATTATCTTGGAAGGGAGCTGTGGTCTCCTTTTCCACACTCATCCCTTTTGCCCCCTCAAAAATAGTTACTCCTCAAATGAACATCAAAAGATTGAAAAGACACCAAAAGCAAGAGCAATAAAGAACTTCAAGCCCGGTGTGGTGGCACACGCCTTTAATCCCAGCACTCGGGAGGCAGAGGCAGGCGGATTTCTGAGTTCGAGGTCAGCCTGGTCTACAAAGTGAGTTTCAGGACAGCCAGGGCTACACGGAGAAACCCTGTCTCGAAAAACCAAAAAAAAAAAAAAAATATATATATATATATATATATGTATGTATATATAAAACTCCAGTAAGCCACTGAGTTCTTTTTCATTAGGTCCTAAGCAGGAATCCATTCATCCCACTAACACTTTCAGTTGAACAAAAACCACTGTACTGGGTTAACTGAGAAAACAGCCTCCCCCCCCCCCCCCGAAATCAGCAGCGCCACTCTCTAATCTGTTCCCATCCTCCAGTGTTCCAATCAGTCAGAAACCTTAAAACTGGCGTGGCATCTGACTCTCTGCTACACACTCCCTTATCAGCCAGCTTAGGAGGAATGTTCAAATTTGTACTGCTCACATTTCAGGCCTGAATCTGGCAGAAGTTCCTGCCTTCCAGGTCCTGATGGGCAGGGTCTAGGAACTTTGCTGGCTCCGACATTTGCTAACAACGGGCGAAGTAGCAGCTCCTCTCCCACTTCACAAGTGAGGGGCGGGAGTGCCAGTTAGTTAGGAAAGGTCCCCAGGCTCGAGGATGCGAGGAGGTGGCGCGGCCTTAAGCTCGACCAGTGAGGGAGGGAACCGCGCTTCCTCTCAGCCAACTGCTGGCTCATTTCCTGAGCAGGAGGAGGAGGGAGCGGAAAAGCCGCCAGTGGGCCAGGTCGGGGGCTTTCCGGCGGCTCCCACCTCCCACCCTCATTTTTCACAGGTTACGCTCGGCCCCTCCCAGCCCAGAGGAGCGCTCACTTCTACCCCTCAGACCGGAAACCTCAGGCGAGAGTAAAAGGTCCCCACCCTTCGCAGAGAAGTGGGGGAGGGAAAGGCCGCCGAGCCCCTCCCCTGACCGCGCCCGGCTCCGAGGGACCGAATGAATGAGCTGGGGGGAAAAAGGGAGAGGGCAGCCCGCGCCGCGCGGGGCTCGATTCTTTCCAGGGTCTAGCCTGCTCGCGTGAGCACTTAAGTTTCCTCCGCATCCGCTTACCGGGCCATCGTAATCGAGTCCCACCCAACCTTAGGACTCCATGACTAGTCCGGGTTTCCAAGGCTCCATGGAGCTGAGCACAGCAGAGGGACGCCGAGCCCTTCCCTGCTGCGCCTCGGCTCTCCGTGCGTACCTGCTCCCGGGCCCGCCTTTCTCCCTCCACTTCCCGCTGGAGGCGCTCGGCCCTTTCCTCCGCATCATCAGCTTGCTGCTGCAGAACCTGGATCTTGCGCTTTACCGCCTCGATGGTGGTGGTCCCGGCCATGGTGCCTACAAGCTGCTTCTGGAAATCAGGTTCCTACCTCCTCCGCTCGGCGTTGTAGCCGCTTTTCACCCTACTTCCGCCTGCTCCGCCCTGAAATACCGGAACTCACTCATACGCCGGGATGTGACGCCGCCGCCACCGCGCGTCCTCCCCCTGCCAAGCAGGCGGGAACGCAGTCCACTCGGGCAGCCCGCAGAAAGTGAAGGGTGGAGCCTCCCAGTAACCCTAGGCGACCACTCAGGGCCGTCTTTCCTTAGTCCAGTAAAGGGGGCGGGGTTTGGTAAGGCTACCATAGTAACTGAGAGGCGCTTCATAGTCTAGCCTCACCCACCAGGCTGTCTCGTAACAATGGCTGTCCCATTTACTAAAATGGTGCTGTCGTGAACACTTACGCAGTTGACCCCTCTCTTATCCGGTGCCTCCCTACCACTGCGTCTGCTCCCGCTCCGCAATTTAAAATATCCCATGTGCTTCCACTTCTACTCAGTCTAGGACAGATTCCAAAACCAGGTTCTGAGACAAGCCTAGACAGAAGACTCTAGCCTTCACCTTGCAAGGAGTCCCAGTGAGGTCCTTTGAAAATCTATTAGGAGGAGCTGTGGATATTGCTCAGTTTGTAAAGCACTAGCCAAGCACATTCGAAGCCCTGGGCTGAATCTCCAGGAGCACTTAAACTAGCCTAGTGGCACGTATCCATAAGTACCATTCGGTACTTAGTGGGTGAGACAGAAAGAGCAGAAATTCAAGGTCATCTTTGGCTACAGGGTGAATTTAAGGCTAGTCTGAGCTACATAAAACGCTGTCTCAAAACAACCCCCAAAACTGTTGAGACAGTTCTCTCCCATCTGGAAGTCAATAAAGGAACTACCAGATGGAAGAGATGGGCAAGTTGGCATTCTGTTAGGATCAGCTCGGGACTTAGGTGTTTTGTTTGAATATCAAGCTTCTCTCCTGTAGCTTTTGAGAGACTCCATACAAATGAGCAGTTAACATGTCACCCTCTTTGACCCCTGGAATGATTTAGGACTTGGTAATTTAATATCTGTGTGCAATCCCTCTTGTAGACAAGATATTTACACCTCTAACATATCCTTGGTGCAACAGCAAAACGATTGTGGAATCTCACCTCTAAATTGTAGTAACTTTCATTAGTTTTACTTTGGCTTTCAGGTACTCCAAAGAATGAGTTAAAAACTACTTCTACAGGACCTACCATTCAGGATTTCTGGAAGCACAACTATAAAGAGGTTTATTTTGTTTTCCCTTTGCTTCTCTAGGTCTTTTGTTTTGTTTTTTAAGATTCATTCATTTATTTATTTTACGTATGAGTGCTCTATCTACATGTGCACCTGCATGCCAGAAGAGGGCATCAGATTACATTATAAATGGTTGTGAGCTACCCTATCTTCGCTGGGAATTGAACCCAGAGCCTCTGGAAAAGCAGCCAGTGCTCTTGACCACTGCGCCATCTCTCTGGCTCCTGCTTCCCGAGTTTTTGTTTGCTTGGCTTTATTTTTGTGTTTTGCGATTGTATCTCAGGTGGTCCTGACTGGCCTCCAACTCACTTTTGTAATTTTGGGTGGTCTTAACCTCTGGGTCCTTCTGTATCAGCTTCCTGAGAACTGAAATTTCAAGTGTGAACTATCACATCTTTATTTCTCTGGATTTCTACTGCCTTCTCAGTAACTAACAATGACAAATCCCTCCTTTGATAAACCTCTTCCCTTCCCTTGAGAAATAGGATATAGAGAGGATTTAGAACTAAGAATATTAACTCGGGGCTGAGGATTTAGCTCTGTGGAGTCTCTGGGTTCAGAAAACACTTATATCTGGTTCTAGGTCTCAGGCTGTTCCTTTCTTTTGGGGAAAAAAAAAAGATTGCTGAACAATGAGACTATTCACAAAAAAAAAAAAAAACTTGAACAAACAATAATTTTCTCAGCAGCGTATCCTGTACACATTGATTACTCCCCACTTCCCCAGGAACTAAGACAGAAGACAAGGTTCTGGCATGCAGGAAAATTGTTTTGATGGCCTAAGTATTTCTCAAGCTTGTTTTGAGTTAAGTTTCATCAGAGGAGCTGCTGGTGAAAATTTTTATCATCTGAGTTCTGACCAGCAGGTGGCACTGTTGTACCTCCCTGAAACCTTAGACCTGCTCAAGGCCAATCAAAGTTGAGACAACACCAAATTGCATTCCAGAGGCCGGTTCCTTTGTACAGATAATCTCCTTGTGATCTAGGGAAGCAGATGAGTTGACTCCCGGTAGCTTTCAGAGGCATGATGGATTGGCAGCCAGAAGACCAACCAGGGCTATTGTTTTCCTAGTGACAAACAATGCAGCATACCAACAGGTGTCTGTGACCATCCCTGTCTCCTATTTCCTCATCCTTCCCAACACTTGTTCCTAAAAAAAGGGTGTTGTGACTCTTGTGTCCAGAGTCCCACCCCTTGCATTCCTCTTTCTCCTATTTGTCCCTAAACAGCTTCTAATTTCATCTTGGCTTAAGAGCATCTTATGGCTGGGATGGTGACCTGCCGCACAAACCTGAGGAACTGAATTGAGTTCCCCAGCATGCACAGAAGAGCCAGCTGTGGCTCTGCGCATCTGCAATCCCAGCACTGGGGGAGGGGCAGGGGAACAGAAACAGGCAGATCCCAGGGCTTGCTGGCCAGCTGGCCTCAGTGAGAGACCCTGGCTCCAAAAACAAGACGGACAGATATACAGGAAGGCATCCAATGCCTATCTCTGCCTCCAGACCCTCACAGGCAAGCACACACATATAAACAATACACACACACAAGGATCTTACACATGGTTACACAAAATATAAATACGTTCTTACTGTCAGCAGAGTGTAGCATAAACATGGTTAAAATTGCATATTTTGGGGCTGGAGAGATGGCTCAGTGTTTAAGAGCACTGACTGCCCTTCCAGAGGTCCTGAGTTCAATTCCCAGCAACCACATAGTGGCTCACAGCCATCTGTAATGGAGATCTGAAGCCCTCTTCTGAAGTATACTCACATACAAGAAATAAATAAGTCTGAAAAACAAAACAAAACAAAAACCTGTGTATTTTGTGTATGTATATTTTGCTACAACTTAAAACTATAACAGTAGCTAATAAACTCTGGGAAGAAAAAACAGGATTGGGCTGACCTTGCCACACCAGTGCCCTCTCTTTGTTCAAGCAGCCCTAAAAAAATCCCACACATTCAGGAAGGCTTCTCAGATAACCAAACTACTAGTGTAGACACGTAGCAGTTGGCTCCCTCATTCCTGTTTACTTATTTATTAATCTCAAGGTCGGAGGCTAAGCTGTTAGCCCTTTTTGTATTAGACAGAGCACCCTCTCCACAATGATGCACACATTCCGATCTTCGTTCTCTAAGTAAACCTCAGCGCTCTTCCCTGGTCCATGCTCTTCTCAGCTCCTACAGACACCCTCCTTGCTTTCTTGTTCTCTTCAAAGCAAAGGTCAGCAAAGTTTTAGTAAAGGGCCAGATGGAATGTCTGGCTTACAGGTCATGTGGACTCTATAGCAGTTATTTTATTGCACAGGAAAAAAAAAAAAACACTAGACATGTGTTCTCATAATACTTTACTTCCAAAACCAGTCTGTGGCAGGCTTAGCCCACAGGTGGTACTTGGAGAAAAGATGCCTTTCTTCCTGCTTCTGTTTCAACAAATTTCCCCCTCTTTTTTGTTTATTTGTTGTAGTTTTGTTTTGTTTGAAACAGATTCTCTCTCTATAGCCATAGCTGTTCTGGAACTCACCATGTAGACTAGGCTGTCCTCAAACAAAGATCTGCCTGCCTCTGCTGCCCTGCCCAGTCAATTTCTTGTTCTTGTATGGATCAATGAGAGGTACTTACTGAGTATGTGAGAAGGTAACAAAGGAGACAGGAGTAAGTTGAGGATTTAAAATAAGACAAAATTTTACATATTTAAATTTTTTTAGCCAGGTAGTGCTGGAACAGAGAGGGAGCAGCTTGTACCGGACAAGACTTTTAGACACTGAGGCTGCCTTTAGTGCTTGTCACCAGATTTGCATCACTAATCTCTGGTATTGTATATTCTAACACTCACTACACTGAGACTTTGAAAGAGGACAGCCTGGGCTAAAGAATGGCTCGGCGGGTAAGAGCACTGACTGCTCTAACAGAGGTCCTGAGTTCAAATCCCAGTAACCACATGGTGGCTCACAATCACCCATAATGAGATATTATACCCTCTTCTATCTGAAAACAGCTACAGTGTACTTATATCTAAATATTAGTAATAATAAATAGTTATATATAGTAAATTAATCTTGTTTTGTTTTGTTTTGGTTTTGGTTTTTTTTTTGTTTTTTGTTTTGTTTGTTTGTTTGTTTGTTTGTTTTCAAGACAGGGTTTCTCTGTATAGCCCTGGCTGTCCTGGAGCTCACTTTGTAGACCAGGCTGGCCTCGAACTCAGAAATCTGCCTGCCTCTGCCTCCCAAGTGCTGGGATTAAAGGTGTGCGCCACCACGCCCGGCTGTTTTTTGGTTTTTTTTTTGTTGTTTTTTTTTGAAACAGTGTTTCTCTGTGTAGCCCTGGCTGTCCTGGAACTCACTCTGTAGACCAGGCTAGCCTCAAACTCAGAAATCCGCCTGCTTCTGCCTACCAAGTGCTAGGATTAAAGGCGTGCGCCACCACTGCCCAGCAAATAAATACATCTAGAAAATATATTAGAAAAAAAAAAAAAAAGAAAGAAAGAGAAGAGCAGATGCCTCCCAGCAAAGACTGAACGTGAGCATCTAAATGCGTCCGTCGGGAGTGATCCACTCTGTCCTTTAAGCTGTTTTCCAAAACCAAACATGATTTAAAATAACATCAGCTTCTAGTTTTCTCCTCACCTGGATGCTGAGAACTGTGTATGATATGCCTGTGTAACTGACATATCCTTTTGTTGTTTTTGTTAAAACCCCTATGGGCTAGGTAAATGTAGCTGGTTGGAGGGCTGAATTTAATCCCCAGCACCCCAAATAAAAAATAAACCATCCTGTGGTACTTTTCTTCAAAGCAGATGTCCTATATAGTCTTGTGTTTCTCTTTGCAGCAAACGTCAGTGTTGGAAATGAAGGAAAGTGGGTACCAAACTGTAGTAGGAGGTGGGCAGAGGCAATTCATTTTCGTTTTAAGAGGGGAAAAGGCTCTTAAGAACTATGTAATTTATTCAGGGCTGTAGAGTAAGATCTAGGGGTACTGCCTTAGCCTGCTTCCCAGTTTCTGTTATAGTTCACCCTTGATACGTCACTGCTCTCCTATGATCAGAGTTCTCTGTAGCATCTCTATGGCATAAAGGCAGATGTCCACCTTGGCTAGGACAAATAAACCCATATAGGGCCAAGGTCAGTGTGACCTCCATTTTCTATTGTGAAATCTAAGCTGGCTTTCTTGGGTAACTGAGAGATGAGAGGCTCCCTATTAATACACACATGCACATGCCAAACCTTGTACACAAAAGCTAAGAATGTGGCATGGGGGGGTGGGGGAGTGGATACCTGAGAGCATGCATCTGGATGTGGAGGCCCCTCCTTTGTCCAGGTTCTGGAAAAGGTCATTAGATTACTGCGAAGGAGGTTGAATAGTGCAGAAATGAGATCTCTCTCTCTCTCTCTCTCTCTCTCTCTCTCTCTCTCTCGTGCATGTGTGCTAGTGTAGAACCCAGGGATCCATGCACGTTAGGAAAGCATGCTGCCACTGAACTATGCCCTCAATCTCAACATGTCTTTGAGTAAGAAAGTATACCCCAACAGAAGAGCATGCCAGCGCATTGTCATGTGCAAGAGTATTATGTTGGCATATGTCCCCACAGTCTATGGGTAAGAAGGCAAATAAGCCATCCCCCAATACTCACGTCGGCTGCCTTCTTCTCTGCTAGCTCCAGCTTCTCCTGAGCATCCTTTAAAGCTTCCGAATACTTGTCCAGCTCATCCTCTGTCCCTTTCAGCTTCTTCTGCATGGTTGCTAGTTCATCCTCTAGCTGGAGCCAGAGCCCAGAGAGTAACACACAAAGACATAAACACAACAGTGTATACTTGGACTCCAAAGAGCACTGAGCCCAGCCCCAGGAGAGACACACTTCTTCAGCCATGCTCCAGGCATCAGGCTATGGCTTCACCTCAGACCCTATAATGTCTGGCCCCAAGGTGACCAAGTCATCTGGTGCTTTAATGCAAGACTGTTGAATGATAAACATCTAGTGGGGAAGCTTATTTCTGTGATGTTACAGAGAGAGACAGAGAGACAGAGAGAGTTGGATCATTCCTTACCCTTTGCTTTAGAAGTAAGACATTCTTCAAAATGTGGTCTACTTCTACTTAAGTCCTGCAGGCACACTGTGGCTAGGAAGAGGCCACCGGCTTTCTCAAGGTCACATGACAGTGCAAAGGGGCTACCCTAAAGCAATGGTGCTCAGCCTTTCTAGTGCTGAGACCTTTTCATACAGTTCCTCATGTGGTGGAGACCCCCACGCATAAAATTATTTTCATTGCTATTTCATAACTGTTAATTTTGCTACTGTTTAAATCATAATGTAAGTATCTGTGTTTTCTGATGGTCTTAGGCAACCCCTGTGAAAGGGTTAATGACCCAAAGGGGTCTCAACTCTCAGGTTGAGAACTGCTGCCCTAGATGTTCAGGGGGAGGGGCTTCATTGAGACTGGGGCATTCCTCCCACCCAAAAAAGAAGCTGGCCCAGTGGTCACTGCCTCTCCCATGAACCCCCTGCCCCTCTGGCTGCCTTGAAACTCAGCCTCCTGAGTGCTGGGATTACAGGGGTGTGTGCCACCATTGCCTGGACCATCTCTGTCTTGCAACCAGCAAGTGGGAAAGGTCCATACCAGCACCTACCTGCTTGCTTCTTTCTTCTGCCTGTTTCTGCTCAGCTTCAGCTTGCTCAGCTCGGTCCAGAACATTCTCTTTGTCTAACTTCAGCATCTGCATCTTTTTCTTGATGGCCTCCATCATGAGCTGTGACCGTTGGTGGGCTCACCTGTGAACACTGGAGAACTGGAGGCTGGGGCCAGAGAGGAAGGGCTGCCACCCGGGTCACTCAAAGTTCCCCAGGTTTGAACCTTTATCTGTGCTTGCGGCTCCACCTCTTCTTCCTAACATGGTCTTTCTAGCTCCCTCCCATCCCTTCACTGTTCCCCTGGGGGAACACAGGGTCAGACACATTGATAGACTGACATCACCAGCAAGAAAAAAAAAATTGAGGAACAGCTGAGGCTGATTTTAGACAATGGAAAGTGGGGGTGGGGGAGGTTCTCCCTGACCTTGAAACTTTCCACTCGTTCTTGGCAGCTCTGTGGGTCCCTCAAAAGTAGAGGAACAGAAGAGGGGGGAACACTGAAGCACAGAAGGGTACTTTAGCAGTTCTCGCCACCAGAGGGGTCCTAGTAGCCTTCAGATCTCTCATTCTCCCCTTGGACTATATTGGATATGGACCAAACTCTACTGGTTTGGTCTTTGGATTCCTGGTATCTAAGGAGCGTGGTCAACAGTGACGATGGGAGGTCACTCATGATCGTTGACAATTCCCCCAGATTGACAGTTGGGATTGCTGGGCTATTTTGGGATTCTCTAATAGGCAAGGAGACATTAGTCTGTAAAGGCCATAGGATAAAGTTGAAGGCCTGGGATCTGAAAGGGTATCTCAGGGTGTCAAGTGGGATGAGAAACAAGGAGGTCACAGAACAGGATCACGTTTTCTCATAGCGACCTTAAAATAGAAGGTCTGACATACTGAAGACTGTCGCTTTCCTCTACTCCTCTTCAACTGCTCCCTCTGTGGCCCCCTCCCCAGCCCGCTGTCCACCATGCCATTATAGTGTCCACCAGCTCTACTTCCCCCAGTGTAGTGCCAGCTATGCTCATAATTCCACTTGGAATCTTGCTATTGACAGGTGGCAATTGATCCCATACACAGTTGCCATATACCCATCTATGCCAGAGGAGTGGACACTGTTCAAGGTGACCGGACTGGAGCTAGCAGAGCAAGTAGAAGTGGTTCTAATTAATTCATAATGTCAAGGATAGTTAGTGTTGAGGCTAAACCACAGCAGTGTGGGACCGGAGTCAAGCATCAGGGTGGGGGCAGGGGCAGAGCCGGCTCCCTCTCGAGAGCCTCCCTGTTAAGAACAGACTGATACTAACAGACTGGGAGGAGAGACTTCCAGCTAACTGTTGGAAGAAAGCAAAGAAAACAAGCACCCCCAATTGAGAGGCCAGTCAGGAAAAGGGGACAAGAGAGAACCAGAGAAAGGACATGTATGGGTTGATAGAGAAGAGGGCAATAGAGAGGAGAAAAAGACAAGAGCAGAAGACAAGGAGGAGAGATACATCCTTTCTACCATAGGGGGCAAGATATATGAAGAGTTGCTCCTCAAATTTCAGCTCTCTCCCACTTCCACATGAGCCTTCCGGGTTAACATGGGCTCTATATACATCTCTTTTAGGAGAGTTGTGGAGAGAAATTTAGTTAGAAAAAGAATCGCCAGGCACGGTGGTGCATGCCTTTAATCCCAGCACTTGGGAGGCAGAGGCAGGTGGATTTCTGAGTTCGAGGCCAGCCTGGTCTACAGAGTGAGTTCCAGGACAGCCAGGGCTACACAGAGAAACCTTGTCTTGAAAAACAAAAAACAAACAAACAACAACAACAACAACAACAACAAAGAACTGATACTTTTAGCCGGGCAGTGGTGGTGCATGCCTTTAATCCCAGTACTTGGGAAGCAGAGGCAGGCAGATTTCTGAGTTCGAGACCAGCCTGGTCTACAAAGTGAGTTCCAAGACAGCCAGGACTATACAGAGAAACCCTGTCTAGAAAAACAAAACAACAAACAAACAAATCATGGGGCTGGTGAGATGGCTTAGCAGGTAAGAGCACCGACTGCTCTTCTGAAGGTCCTGAGTTCAAATCCCACAACCACAGGGTGGCTCACAACCATCTGTAACGAGATCTGATGCTCTCTTTTGGAGTGTCTGAAGACAGCTACAGTGTACTCACATATAAATAAATAAATAAATAAATAAATAAATAAATAAATAAATAAATCTTTTTAAAAAATCATAGGGCTGGAGAGATGGCTGAGCGGTTAAAAGCACTGACTGCTCTCTTCCAGCGGTCCTGAGTTCAATTCCTGCAACCACATGGTGGCTCACAATCCTCTGTAGTGGGATCTGATGCCCTCTTCTGGTATGTCTGAAGACAGCAAATATATATATATACATATACATATATATATATAAAATAAAAAATAATGTAATAACCTGGGTCTATAGCTCAGTGGTAGAGTATTTGCTTAGTGAATATGAGGTGTTGGGTCCCATCACCAACATTTTACAAAAAAACAAAAAAGGAACAAAAAAAAACAAGCACTGGGTATGGTGGCATGTGCCTTTAGTCCCAGTGCTCAGGCGGCAGAGGCAGAGGCAGGAGGACTTCTGTGAGTTTGAAGCCAGCCTTGTCTACATAGTGAGCTCCAGGACCACCAGGGCTATGTAGGAAAACCCTGTCTTGAAAACAAACCAGAAAGTCAGGCAGACAAGAGTCTCAGAGCCCCAGGGGCTGACGGAGCCAAGGAGGTGGTGCCAAGTCTCCTTACTGCTGTGAGAGTATGCTTGACATTCAGTTGGTTCATAATTTAACAACCCAATATCAAACATATCACACAGAAGCAGGCAGGCAAACTCTGGTCGTCATCGGCCCCTCCCCTCTCTGTGAAGAAAGGTCAGGGAGACGAACCAGAGCCTCACCATGTACAGGAGGAAACCCATCTTCAAGGGCACTGACCCTTGTGGTCTTTCACTCCCCAAATATGGTCTTGGTTATCTGTCCTTCATGCCGTCCCCACCACAACCCCTCTTCTACTGTGTTCAGTGTGTGCTGGATCATGTTTTTGTAATTCAAGAACACTGGGCAGGGCTTCATATCCGGGCACCTACCGTTTCCCGAAGCTCCCACACAACTCTTCTCCTCCCTGTTGTGTGACAGCACCAGCTTCCAGAGGATCACCATGTCAGCAGCGCCTCAGAAGCTTTGCCACCTGCCTTTCGATGCCACCTCAGCTGCCCAGGGCTTTCCGGGGGGTAAGGTTAGGGGTTTGCATCTCCTCTACTTTCTCCTTTCCAACCAAACTTCTAACGTTCCCAGATTTCTTTTCTCCTGTGAGACTGCTCAGTCTTCTCAATGGACTCCAACTTCATAGCTTCAAGTCAACAGGAGTTCCAGAAAATGTTTGCAATGTGGGGCTGGTGCTTGTACCATCTGGGTCCTTGTTTCCTCCTCATGACCTTAAGGCATCCTCCTTCAAGGTACCATTGGGTGTCCAGAACAGAAAAGCTATTGCACTCACAGGCTTCAGTCTGGGCTCCAGACTAGCAGACTCCCAGCTTCTCCTTCCTGGCTGAATTGAAACTAAGGCTTTTAGATCAAGAGCAAGAGGGAACTGCTTCTGTCAGGAGGCAGCCTGCAACCCTCAGGACTCCCATTCCTTTCTACAGCTTTCTGTCACCAGAGGTCCGGGGCTGCCTTCTCCAAGGCTCTTCCTTCATAGGGATTCAACCTGGTTATTTTTCCCCCTCTTGGAGAGAATTGGGTCTGTTGAGTGCCATTTGGCTGATGCTTCACTCACTGTGGCAAAAAGGAGCCCAAGTTATAGCTGCACGGGGGCTGGGAAAACACTCTTTATCAGTCCTCAGGCATGTTCCATGTGTCCTTGCTCCCATTAATTCTGACATCTCCCTCCCCCACACAACTTCACAGTGACTTTGTCTTAGATCAATAACATGTCCCAACAACCAATCAATTCCAATTAATTGGATGTGGCACTTGCCTCCCAGGGAAAGACTAATAAATGTGACTAAGCCCCAAGTTAGGTGCTTGTGGTATTTTGTCTTTTCTCTTTTGTAGTTCCCAAAGTCTGAGTGTGTGTATGAAATATTTATATTCTTGCCCTCCACTTACTGATGTTACCCCTCATCTCTCAAGTTCTATTTTTCCCTCCTGAGAGCCTTGGCCATAATGGGAAACAGAAAGGAGGAAGAGAGGCTGGAAGGAGACTAGAAAGAATGGAAGACTCCCCAAATGAGGGTAGCAGACACCTTTAACTGCAGTACTTGGAAGGCAGAGGCAAGAGCAGCTCTGGAGTTTGAGGCCAGCCTGGTCTACATAGTGAGTTCTAGGACAACCATGACTACATAGAGAAAACTTGACTCAAAAACAAACCCAAACAGAATTGAAGTTTAGGGTACTATAGGAACAGAGAAAGGTTGGGCATATTGGTGTGGGAGGTGCGGCTCTCTAGGAAGACTGGGTGGCGCAGTTAAGAAGAAACACCACACCAACGAAAGTACTTTATCTTTCCTTTTATTTTTATTACACTTTCATATTTTGTGTGGTTGTGTCATGGTGCCCATGTGAAGGTCAGAGGACAATTTCCAGGAATCTGTTCTCTCCTTTATGAGGGTTGATTAACTCAGGTCATCGGGCCTAGTAGGAAGTGTCTTTATCCACTGCACCATCTCACAGAGCTCTGCCAGTGGTTTTTAGGCAGCTATTTCAAATAGGTTTAAGTCCCAAGTCACAAGGCCAGGGTGTGACATCAGCTCCAGCAGCAGCATGGACTGGTGGGGTACAATTGAGCGATGTGATGAGTGCACACAGTATTGGCAGGGAGGGTCAGGGAAGATGAGCGCTGTAGTGAGCCAACCTGCCAATAAAGGAGTCGGCCTGGCACTGATGAGCCCTGAGGCAACAGGCCAAGGTCAGAGATCCAGGCAGACAGGATGGGGCATCCAGTGAGTCTAAATGAACAAAGGAAGAGAGAACTGAAGAGGTTGGTTATAAAGTGTAGTGGGAGTAGAAATTAGGGAAGAAAGTACCATGGAGTAGGAAGACAGCATTATGGCTTCCTGTTTGTATTACTTATTATGTGTGATTTCTTCTAGGTGTCTTATTTAATTCCCACAGTAACCCAGTAAGGTTGGAATTGTTTTCATTTCATAAATTAGCAACCAAAACTCAGACTTAAAATTATTTAAAAATGTTTTATATGCATGGGTGTTTTATCTGCATGTCTGTGTACCATGCGTTTGCCTGGTCCCTGCCAAGGCCGGGAAAGGGATACTCTGGAACTGTTGAGTAACCATATAGATGTTAGGAATTGAATCTGGGTTCTTTGCAAGAGTAGCTAGTGCTCCCAATCACTGAGCCGTTTCCCCAGTTACCCGCTTCTCAGATTAAAAATTGGACTAGACCAAACTAAGCGAAAAGGCCAACCCTGAAAACCAGATCTGTCCATTCTATTAACTCTAGGCCATACTATCTGGTAATCAGCAGGTGGTCCAGGAGACAGAAGGAAGATTAAAGAGGCTAAGAGGGTACAGACCAGACTAACACAGGGCAGGGACAGACAGAAGGATTCAGTCAGTCTTGTCAATCAAAATCCAGGTGGCATTTTGTGGCTTCATCTACAAAACACATGCTACACTTGTAACTCCTGTTCAAAGCCTGCTTTCCCCACCAGCCTGTAGCTCCAACTCATTTAATGAAAGTATCCATGACCAGCTACGAATGACAAGGGATTAGGAAGCAGTGGCATTGAAGGCAAAGAGGAAGGAATGTGATCAAAAGAAGAAAGATGACATTTAACTGGATGTGCGTTAACTGCAGGACCACAGAAAAGGGCCCTGGGTTACAGAGAAATATAATGAGGGTATTTTAGGTCAATCACTGGGCTTGTGCTCTCTACCTATTTAATCCCGAGGAAAATCCTAGGAGAGTCTGTCATTTCCAGAAGAGGAACGATGTTCTGATACTGTGAACTTATACCTGACCCTAAAGCTTGTGCTTTCCATGGGTGGGATATGGAGGGACAAGAAGTAGTAGCTCCCGACAGCTAATGAAAATTACAGGCTTTAGTAAGGGATGCAGGCTAGAGACAGGCTGGAAGGAAAAAGGACGAGAATGTGAACTTTGCAGTGGAGACAGCCACACAAAACTGAGGGTAGGAAAAGATCCCTTGGCACACATGCCTGAACAGCAGCACTATCGATGGAAGCCAAATTTAAAATATTAGCCATTGCCGGGTGGTGGCGCACGCCTTTAATCCCAGCACTTGGGAGGCAGAGTTAGGCAGATTTCTGAGTTCGAGGTCAGCCTGGTCTACAGAGTGAGTTTCAGGACAGCCAAGGCTACTCATTTGCATCTTTGTGACCTACAGGTGTATACTTTCCAGGATTTTCAGTGTCAAACACCTTGAGAATAGACATGATCTTTCCAGCTCCTCAAACCTACTGCTTGATACTTGACACTTGCTCCACTGCAAGCCAAATGCCTAGAGGGATTAGAGTTTGGAGGCTTCAGTTTTGTAAAGTAGGAGTGGGAATTCAGGCTAATCCATGGTTTCACAATGAGGTGACTTCTAAACATACAACTGGGGCCTCCTGACACTCAAGCACCACAGTGCCTACAGATTAATAGACATTAAACATGGTTTTTGTCCACGAATTTAGGAAAGATCAGTGAAACTGAAGTCTGAGGCAGTGCCCACAATCTAGGAAGTAAAATTATGGCAGCCAAGAACAAATCAAGACTCAAGGCTGAGAATAAGCCCTGTGGCCTAAATCTGAACTTTTTAAAAAAAAGATTTATTTATTATTATATGTAAGTACACTGTAGCTGACTTCAGACACTAGAAGAGGGCATCAGATTTCATTATGGGTGGTTGTGAGCTACCATGTGGTTGCTGGGATTTGAACTCAGGACCTTTGGAAAAGCAGTCAGTGCTCTTACCTGCTGAGCCATCCTGCCAGCCCAAATCTGAACCTTTAAGAGCTAGCTTTATTTGTTAAACCAAATCAGATTTTTAAAACCAGACAATGTACATAATCTCTCTTCCCGCCACAGTGCATATCCCACACTGACCACAAGGTGTCACTCTTGTGTCCAGAGGCAACATTTAGGTTGACAAAATAGTGAAAAAGATTTAAGTTCCAGGTCCAGGTGTGTTTTGGGAAGCTCAGGGTAAAGCATGAAGGCTTGCTTAGCAGGCGTGACGAGGTGGAAGAACAGTGTCTTGGCAGCTGTCAGAGTCTTTCCTCATAAAAAGCTTTGCCCATCTGATTGAGTTCCTGCTGGTACTGCTGATACTCCTTTTCAAACAGCTCGTGTAAGGCAGCTTGACGGACCTGGTAGGGAAGGCAATAAAGTGTTTGGTGTCGGCTCTTCAACACCTCTTCTCAGACTCTGGTTGCCTTTCCCATCCCTGTGTTCTGTTGCACCTGGACTTAGCTGGGACATAAAAGGAGGCAGTAGAAGAAAGTGTGAATCACTGGAGGGGAAGCCTACCTAATTTCCCTTCCCTTAGGCAGAGACTCATTGTTCAACAAATATTTTGCTGAGAATGCACCATGAACTAGAAAATCTGCTAGGTACTCAAGAAAATAAGAGTGACATCACAACTGTCCCCCAAGAGGAGAAACATCGGCTTAGGCTCTCACTGGATGAAAACAGTGAAGACTATGATGCACTGGGAATTGGAAATGTGTCACTTGCAGCTGGGGTGGGGGTTGGGGAGACACGCCTAGAATTCCAGTATATTCGAGGCTTGATGTCTGCAAGTTCCAGGCCATCCTGTGATGCAGAGCCAGACCTTGTCTTAAAAATAAATACATAAAATAAGACCCCTGGCTAGATGTAGTGATGCATTTTAATCCCAGCATGCAGGAGACAAGAGGCAGGTGGAGCTCTGAGTTCAGGGAGGCTAACCTGGCCTACTTAGCAAGTTCCAGGTCAGCTACGGCTGCAAAGTGAGATCCTGTTTCAAACTAAACCCAACCCAAAGAACCCAAGAAAACAAAGCTTTAATAACCCAAAGCTAAAAGAGCATCTCACCTGCAAATAATGAAAATGTAAAAATAATCACTTACTGAAAAAGAACTTTGACATGTGATGTTAATGTTCTGATAAAATAATGAAAAAGAATCTCAGAGGCAAATGATATGGTTAAGTCGAGAGAGAGAGAGAGAGAGAGAGAGAGAGAGAGAGAGAGAGAGAGAGAGAGAGAGAGGAATTTGATATCCTGGCTGGCAGGAACACAGAGCAGCAAAGGGGAAGACTCCAGGCTGCCCTCCTAGAACTCACCACTAGTAGCTGTTTGTTAGACAGTGCTAATTCCTGTTCCTTAGTATCCTTCATCCTTAGGGCAGCAAATAGGTTTCTCCGTTGGTCCAATGTTGTCTGCCACATACAGTGAATATGAAAATTCCGCCACCTGTCCCAGATGTAGGGGTGGGAATTAAACTGGTAAGTTAGTAGTAAGGATCCGCTGCTTTGAACTGACTTAGGATCTAGTGTGGACTGTTACTGAACTCTTACCATGAATAGAGTCAGATGCAGGTCAGCTGTTATAGTACACAGAGAAAGAAACTCACTTGTGTCACCTTGTTCTGGGTCTTACATCACTGTCCCCCTCCCCTGCCCTACCCCACCCTTTATTTTCAGACAGGGTTTCACTGTGTAGCCCTAGAACCACCTGCCTCTGCACCCAGAGTGCTGTGTTTAAGTCATTCACTACCACTGCCTAGCAACTAAAAAAAAAACAAAAACAAAAAAAACCCAAAAAACATTTTTATGTACCCAAACTGGGCTCCAACTCACATTGTAGCTAACCCAGAACTTCTGATGCCCATCTCTGTTGGAAAATAAATCCAAGTCCTGTGCAAGCTAGGCAAACAGTCTATAAGTGAGCTATCTGTGCCCTCCTTTAAAAGGCTTCTCACTATATAGTCCTGATTCTCTGGAATTATGTGGACCAGTCTGGGCACAAACTCAAGAGAGCCCCGTCTCTGCCCATAGTGTTGAAATTAAAGAACAAATACCACCAAACTGCGCCTCCCTTTGGGGTTGAGAGTCTATCAGTCACAAGTTAGTTTAGGCTGGCCTCAGATTCATGCTCATCCAAGCACCGAGATTATAGGTATGGGCCTCTCTGTGCTGCTTCTGCCAGCACTTAAAAAAAAAAAAAAAAGAGGAAGATTGGAGATACAGCTGGTGGTAGAATGCTTCCATGCACAAAGCCCTGGATTCAATATACCCCAGTGCCACAAACATCACAATGTTAGCAGGTGAAATCTGCAGTTCAACCTGCCAGGGACTGTCACTTGTTCACCAACTGTTGAAATACCTGATGTATAATTAGTACAAAGCCAGGTGAGGAACACAAGAACATTCAAAAAAAGAAAGGCAAAACAACAAACACTTGTGCCGTTTCTGCAGGGGATGGGAAGCAGGGGCAGAGAAAGACAAGGCTCATCTCCTCTCCCTGTTTTTCTCTCTGCTCTGTGTTTTCCTTCTTGAGGAGTCCTCACGGAGAGCAGATTTCGGTGGTGCCTCAGGGAGAGGAGAGCAGAAAATACAAACTGATGAGAGCAGATGAAAACAGATTACCTGTCGACAGTCTTCTTAAGTGCCACAGCTCTTTGCAAATTCTGCAAGAGAAGGGAGTTCTGTTGATCTCCTGGATTGCTAGAAGCATACCACTAGTACCCACTTTTTGAGGAATGAAGTAGTGAGCTTCATAGGGGCAAGTGGGAAAGCTCCACATCTTGAAATCAGACTGAAGAGAAAATACAGGAGCCAGAGGGACTTATGCAAACAGCCACTCTGTTCCACAAGCAGTTTCCCATATATTGCCAACTCTCCCTTATGCTTCCAAGGGTCTTTCTCGGGAATGGTGTACTTTGGGTAAAATAACCTGGAACCATATCAAAGAAAACTCCACCAACTCCCAACCCTCTTTCCGACCCTCCATACCTCTTCTAGTTTTGTCATTTTTTCTGCAGACATATCTACTACAGACATGCTTGCTAAGTTTGGGGACACTGGGAAGGCTCTCCTTTCTGTTTAGTTTGGTCACCAAGGTTTCAGTAGTCATAGCAACATTTAGGCGTCCAACAATGACCCTAGTCCTGGTAGTTGACTGGTTACTTGGGCCTGTTGCCCTAGTGACCTGAAGGGAATCCTGATTCTCCAGCTTTCTATTAGTGACAAGGCCAGGCTATAAGCATGAGCCACACAGTCCCTATTTTAGGATTTCTTCTGTTGGAATTTCAGACTATCAGTAGTTTAGATCCAGACACACAATCCAATCAGTTTCTGGAAGCGACACTCCACACCCTATGTCCTGTAAGGAAAATGTAAGCACACATCAAATGCCTGTTGCTCTAAAGACCACTCTAAAGAAATGATCCATGGTTTTACAGTAGTTAGTTTTATTAAGTACTTTGTAAACTGAGACTAATACGCTGACATCAGAGGATACCACTTTTTCACATTATCTCACCATCGTGGCATAGGTTATGCCAAGTGCCAGAATGCCCCTTTCTACTTGTCCTAAGGACTGGGTGAAGGTGGGGACAGATCCTTCCACTTTAGGAAAGTCATGTTCATGTCACAATACACCTGGTTTAAACGGAGCAACAAAATCCCAAAGGACATTCTACCCACTTTTGAGATGCTCTAAACCCAAATATTTCTATTCAGTTGAGTGCAATGGGGCAGACAGAGAAGACACCTCACCTCAACTTACATCCTTGGGATTAAACAGCATTTAACAGGGTAGGTGATTTACAGCCAAAATCAAGCGAAGATTTTCAAAGAAGCATCAACAGAAATGTTAAGAATGACATTTGAATTCAAATCCAGAAGAAGTGCTACTGGGAGATACTGAGGTCTTAGCCAATATCAGAAAGGGTTGGGAATGACCTTTTAGACACTGTTCTGTAAGAATGCTTTGGCCAATAAAGCCTGGGTCTGCTGAACCAGACATCCCGAGTGCTGCACGGCTGCACGTGTGCAGCCCCATCACAGAGTGCTCTCCAGTGTGTTATAGTTGTCCTTAAAGCTCTTCAGTTCCAGGAAGTGCTTAGGGCGTTTGCTCTTCTGACTGGAAGGCAGGTATGTGACCTGGATTGTTGTTGGTGACATTTCAGGTGACTGAGTTAGGTCTTTGGCTGCTGACTGGTGTTGTCTCTGAGAACTTCCAATTCGTGCTTTGACCCTGAAGAATATATAGCAGGCATGGACAGAGTGAGAACTAGCAGAAAAGGGGTTGGAGAGATGACTCCTTGGTTAATAACATATACCGCTCCTCCAGAGGACCAGAGTTCAAGTCCTGGCAACCACATGAAGTGTCTGTAATTCTAGCTCCAGGCCAGAACCTTTTTTTTTTTTTTTATTTTGGTTTTTCAAGACAGGGTTTCTCTGTATATAGTCCTGGCTGTCCTGGACTCACTTTGTAGACCAGGCTGGCCTCGAACTCAGAAATCATCCTGCCTCTGCCCCCTGAGTGCTGGGATTAAAGGCGTGCGCCACCACGCCCGGCTCAGGCCAGAACCTTTACACATGCTTAACTAAAACTAGTGAAAAATGCATCTTAAAAACAAGAAATTCCCAAAATACAACTCAGAAATTACTCCACCCCATAAATGCAGCAAAAAATCATCTGATCTATTTTACCAGTTACTAAGCAAGGTATAGTGGCAGAGACCTGTAATTCAGGGGGCAGAGGATGTCACAAATTCAAAGCCAGTCTGGTCTACATAGCAAGTCTGCCCCAACTCAATGCATTACAAAATGACCCCCCTCCCCGACCTCTCAAAACAAAACAAAACAAACAAAACACAAAGCCCAAACAACTCATTAGTAAAACAATTTGATAATTTATATTATCAGAGAATCCAAATTTTAATCCTTTCTTTCTTGGGATGTGGAGAGAGAGAAGGGACAGAAAGGGTCTTACTATGCAGGTGAGGCTGGCCTTATAGGAAAGTGGGCCATTATATCTGGCACCAGCTTTTTTTTTTTTGGGGAGGGGGGTGTCGAGACAGGGTTTTTCTGTATAGCCCTGGCTGTCCTGGAGCTCACTCTGTAGACCAGGCTGGCCTCGAACTCAGAAATCCGCCTGCCTCTGCCTCCCGAGTGCTGGGATTACAGGCATGCGCCACCAATGCCTGGCTGGCGAAACGAGAATTTGAAAAAAAGAAAAATAGCCAGGTATGGTAGCATATACCAATAATCCTAAAACTCAAGATGGCAAAGGCAAGAGGATTATCATTGTCTTGAATTATAGGGAACAAGATCATATCTCAAAAAGCCCAAATTAGGGGGCTGGAGAGATGGCTCAGCGGATAAGAGCATTGACTGTTCTTCCAAAGGTCCTGAGTTCAAATCCCAGCAACCACATGGTGGGTCACAACCATCTGTAATATCTGATGTCCTCTTCTGGTGTGTCTGAAGATAGCTACAGTGTACTCATATACATAAAATAAGTAAACCTTTAAAAAAAAAAAAAAACAACCCAAATTAAAACAAAGTAACAAAATATCTAATGAAATATAAAGCAATAAACCTTGTTTCCCAAACAGTTTCTCTGTGTAGCCCTGGCTGTCCTGGAACTCACTCTGTAGACCAGGCTGGCCTCGAACTCAGAAATCCGCCTGCCTCTGCTTCCCGAGTGCTGGGATTAAAGGCGTGCACCTGGCTATTTTCAAGTATATGCTCTGATAGTTAAGTACAATCATGATTTTATACAGTTAGCCTTCAGAATGCTTTCCATTTTACAAAACTTAAGTTTATATTGATTACATCCCAGCAACCATCATTCTATATCCCCTCCTCTAACTACTTAGATCACAGTGAAATCAGCATCTATATTTCAAGTGAATTTTTTAAAAAGATTTGTTTATTTGTTTGTTTATTTATTTATTTATTTATTTATTTATTATATGTAAGTACACTGTAGCTGTCTTCAGACGCACCAGAAAAGGGCATCAGATCTCATTATGGGTGGTTGTGAGCCACCATGTGGTTGCTGGGATTTGAACTTCGGACCTTCAGAAGAGCAGTCGGGTGCTCTTACCCACTGAGCCATCTCACCAGCCCTCAAGTGAATTTTTAACACGTTTCCTGCCTAACTTCTTTCAAGATTTCTTATTTGTGTGTATGAGCCTGCAAGCTTATGTGCACAATACATTTGCAGAAACCTAAAGACATCACAAGTTGGTGTCAAATGCCGGGGCTTGTGCATGTTTGGCAAACATTCTACCAATTGAATTATATCCTCAGACCCTGGAAACTAACTCTAGATTGGCTTTCCTTTTTCAATATACATGTTCATTCACAATTTGCCTAAGTGGCATAATAAAACTACTTTAAAGCATTCACCAGTCAGATTCTTTTTTAAACAAATGCTTAAACACTGACTTTCTACTTATTTTCTTTCTTTAAAGACAGGTTCACATTGCATTACTTGGTTAAAAAAAATAAAAATAAAAATCTTATTTTTATTGGACCAAAGCACAAAGAGGACCCTAGAACAGAGGAATTCTTAAGTGCTGAAAAAACTCATTCCTAGCTATACCATTTTTTTGTTGT
This sequence comes from Mus musculus, assembly GCF_000001635.26. Classification (NCBI taxonomy): domain Eukaryota; kingdom Metazoa; phylum Chordata; class Mammalia; order Rodentia; family Muridae; genus Mus; species Mus musculus. The sequence continues at coordinate 90,059,262 of NC_000069.6, read as the reverse complement.
TGTTTTTTTGAGACAGGGTTTCTCTGTGTAGCCCTGGCTGTTCTGGAACTCACTCTGTAGACCAGGCTGGCCTTGAACTCAGAAATCCACCTGCGGTCTGCCTCCCGAGTGCTGGGATTAAAGGCGTGCGCCACCAATGCCTGGCTTTTTTTTTTTTTTTTTTAAAGATTTATTTGACATTTTAGTGGGGTAGACAAAAAAATAAAACCCAAAACAAGAATAAAACCCAAGATATGCTCACAAAGTTCAAGTTTCTCTTGCTAGCTTATAGAGCAAAATATCCACTTTTGTATTTAATCCTGGCAAGTTTTATGAGAACAGTGTAGCTCTTCTGTATTCTCCTATACTTTTGTTTACTTATTTAGTTTAGATACAGCCTGGTCTGGTGTAGACCTTGTGATTTTTCTCCTTACGGTACATATATGTCTAACTAGCCTTCTTTCAGGTCCCCACCATACTCACACAGTGGCCAGCTCACTCAAGGCCTCTTGATATCGTAAGTACTCACTCTGGCCAAAGACCTTAGGAGACAGAAAGGAAAAATCAATCGCTGTGTCTGAAGCATTTCATCCCATTAGTTCCTTGAAGGGAAAACCAACAGTTCAACTTACCCCTGTCCCATAGCGGGCTGTCTCATATCCATCCAGGAGAGTATCAATGAGGGCCTTGCCAACACCCTTGAAAGGAGTGCTAGTATTTCGCAGATCTAGCAAGTAGGAGCGGAAATTCTTACCCATTAAAGAACAGGGGTGCCGGCCTTCAGCATGAAACGGGATCTCTGAGAAAACAACAGCACAATGACACCTCTGCTCCCTGCCTTTTCCAAACTTAGAAATAGTTGTAATTACCATCAAGAAACCCCGTGTCTTTTTTTTTTTTTTTCCGAGACTACACCCAGCTGAAACCCCGTGTCTTATAAAGTTAATATACGCTAATAAGATTGTGTCTAATGAAGCCAGGTGTGGTGGCGCACACCTTTAATCCCAGCACTCGGGAGGCAGAGGCAGGCGGATTTCTGAGTTCAAGGCCAGCCTGGTCTACAGAGTGAGTTCCAGGACAGCCAGAGCTATACAGAGAAACCCTGTCTCAAAAAACCAAACAAACAAACAAACAAAAAAAAATCAAACAAAAATTTGGGGCTGGTGAGATGGCTCAGTGGTTAAGAGCACCGACTGCTCTTCCGAAGGTCCTGAGTTCAAATCCCAGCAACCACATGGTGGCTCACAACCATCCGTAACAAGATCTGATGCCCTCTTCTGGAGTGTCTGAAGACAGCTACAGTGTACTCACATATAATAAAAATAAAATAAATAAATCTTAAAAAAAAAAAAAGATTGTGTCTAATGACACGAATAACGAGTTGCCAAAAAAAAAAAAAAAAAAAAGAAAGAAAAAGAAAAAGAAAAACTCTAATAGAGTTAAGATCAGAGGTATACAGCTATGCCCAAGTGGTTATTTGGGTAGTCACTACAGAGCTCTAAGCTCTATGCCAATGATATCTGATAGATAGCATCAGCATCCTTTCCTGTGGACTTAGTAAAAAGCGGATGCTACATTTCCCAATTCCTTTTGAGGGAAAACAATTATCACTCAGTTTATAAAACTAGAGGTTTCAGGAGAAGACGTTTAAAAAACAAAATCAAGTGCTAGGCATAGTGTAGTGGCACACACCGATAATCCAACCTCTGGGAGGCTAAGGCAGGACGATGCTCAACTCAAGGCCAGTTTGAGCTACATAGCAAGAATCTATTTCAAAAACAAACCTGCAAACCAAAAACCCAACCAAACAAAAAAACCCCAAAACTCTCCCAACATCCACAATATAAAACCCCGGGAAAAAACAAAACAAAACAACCCAAAAAGCACCCCCATCCCAAAGTCTAAAACAAACTGGAGGCTCAAACTGGAGAGCTCAGCAGCTAACAGCACTTACTGCAATACACTTGCAGCAGCCTGGGTTTAGATGCTCACAGCTACCCAGAATTCCAGATCCAGAGGATCTGATTGCTCTTTTTGGCCTCTTGCACACAAATGGTACATATAAACCCATGCAAGCACACAATACGTATAGTATAAAAATAAGGACAGAGGATGGTGGGGTATGTCTTTAATCCCAGTACTAGCAGGCAAAGGCAGTAGATCTCTGAATTGAAGGTCTGCCAAGGCTAATATCAAGACTTTGTCTTTAAAAAAAAACCCCCTCCCCCCCCCCAAAACAAAAACACAAAGCCGGGCAGTGGTGGTACATGCCTTTAATCCCAGCACTTGGGAGGCAGAGGCAGATGCAGCCTGGTTTACTGATTGAATTCTAGGACAGCAAGGGCTACACAGAGAAACCTTGTTTCAAAACAAAACAAGAAAAGACAGGCAGAAAGTGAAAGGAAGGAAGGCAGGCAGACAGACAGAGCAAACTGAGGTGATTTATCTTTGAGAGAGGATCTCTCTGTAGCTAGCCCTGGATGTCCCAGAACTGCCTTAGTAGACAAAGCTAGCCTTTAACTCACTGAGATTTGCCTGTTTGACTCCTGAGCTGTGGGATTAAAGGTATGTATCACCACACTTGGATACCCAAAGTGGTTTCTTTTAACACAGTGCTCTCAAAATAAATCTTAAGAAGAAATGGCTCATCTTTCTGTTCCATAGGTTTATATTCTAGAGTGTACCTTATCAGCTAACTTACCAGAGGCACGGATGGCATCTAGAGCTTTCATTCTGTACAGATAGTTGTAGCAACCTATTGAGAAAAAGACTAGTCTTAGTGATCACTTGCAAAATATTCCAAGATTATAGTGAATTAATAAACTGCCTCCTTGTATCTAGCATATATCCAATAACTTAGGACTATAAAGTTTTGTTATAGGTGTTGACATTTCTAATAGAGGAATTCTAAAGCTGTGGGACTCCTCAGTGAAACATCCTTCAGGAGCTTGTCACATACTTTGATTCCCCTGGGTTTCCAGCTGCAGTAGTCTGGTATCATCATCTGCAAGGAGCTGGGGTTCATACTTGATATCTTGAACCCTGGATAGTCGAATATCGATCTCCTCTTTTAAGTCCTGTGCATTCAGGAAAGAATACATCATCACTATCTTGTATTCTGTTTCCCAACAAGTTGTAAAGGGGACAGAGCATATAAACTAATATGAAACAGAGAAATATCAAAGAATGGTGTGGTTTGTAAATGCTTGGCCCAGGGAGTGGCACTATTAGGAAGTGTTGGCCTAGGTGTGTCATTGTGTGAGATTATTGGATTTCTGAGGACAGCCTGGTCTACAAAGTGAGTACCAGGCCAGCCAGACTACACAGAGAAACCCTGTCTCCAAAGAATTAAAAATAAACAAACCAAACCCAAATAAGCAAAAATATGTTTAATACACAATCCACTCTTCAGGAAAAAAAACTTTTTAACTACCATTTAAACTAAGGAGCTGGGTATTTCAATGTATGCCTGTAATTCCAGCAGTCAAGACACAGAAGGAGATCAGGAACTCATGGCCAACGTTGTGTTCTAGAGGCCAGCCTAGCCTGTAAGAGACTCTGGTCTCAAAAAGCCAAAAAGGGCTGAATACGAGAGCCAAGTGAAGACCATTTTTAGTCAGTAAGAGTATATGCAAAGTTATGAAATCCAGTCAATAGAGCCTGATGCTGATAATGGGGAGAGTCATAGAAAAGGAAGTTGGTAGTAAAGTCCCCTGGTGTCTTATTAAAAGGAAAAGCATGACGGAGATGGCAATGGGATGTAAGGATTCTGACTTACAACAGGGGATGCTATCTCAGTTGTCAGAGCAATTGTCTAGCACACACCACGTTCCTGGGATCAGGCTCCAGCACCACATAAACCACGAGTGTCAGTGCATGCTTATAACCTTGGCACTTCAGAACCGAAAGCAGGAGGGCCAGTGCAATGCCAGGGTTACCTACAAATCCAGCTCTAGCCAAAGATACAGGAGATCCAGTTGGAAAAACACCAGCCACCAACAAAAAGATTTCAAAGGAGATGGGGACAGGAGGCCAGGCAGTATAGTGAAATTGGCAAAACCCAAGCTTAGTGAAGACCCTGACTCTAAAATTAAGGTGGAGAGCAACTGAAGAAAATGGACTATGCCACAGTATGGCTTCCACATATGGCACACACATGCATGCATACCTACTTACACATAAGTGTACACATATACACAAAGGATTTCTGACTTAAGTATACTAGGTTTGAGATGGCTATTTGAAACTTAAGGGTCTTTGTTTTTTTTTTTCCAGACAAGTTTTCTTTGTAGAGTCCTGACTGTCCTAGAGATCACTCTGTAGATTAGGCTGGCCTCAAAATTACAGATTCTCCTGCCTTTGCCTCCTGAGTGCTGGGATTAAAGAAATATGCCCAACTTCCCAGCCTTGAAACCTGAGTTTTAATGTCAGATGGTAGTTATATATACCAACAGGTTTCTCAATAGACAAAGTTCCATTAGAAAACATTTTTCTTTTTCTTTTCTTTTTTTTTTAAAGATTTATTTATTTGTTTTATGTATGTGAGTACATACAAAATTATGAAGGTTGTGAGCCTTCATGTGGTTGTTGGGAATTAAATTTTTAGGACCTCTGCTCGCTCTGGTTGGCCCCACTTGCTCAGTCCCTGCTTGTTCTGGCCCAAAGACTCATTTATTATTATACATAAGAACACTGTAGCTGACTTTAGATGCACAAGAAGAGGGCATCGGATCTCATTATGGGTGGTTGTGAGCCACCATGTGGTTTCTGGGATTTGAACTCAGGACCTTCGAAAGAGCAGTCAATGCTCTTGCCCGCTGAGCCATCTCGCCAGCCCAGAAGACATTTTTCTTAAAGCCAAGAAAAGCAAAGCACTTAAGGAGAAAGTTTAGACACTACTAGATTATTTACTTTTACTATTCTTTTTTTGGTTTTTCATGTCAAGGTTTTTCTACATTGCCCTGGCTGTCCTGAACTAGCTCTGTAGACTTGGTTGGCCTCAGAGATCCACCTGTCTCTGCCTGAGTGCTGGGATTAAAGGTATGCTCTACCAAGCCCAGCACGATTATTTAATTTGTGGACGCAGTCTGATGTGGCACATTATCTTGGTAATCTCATTACTTGTACTGTCCTTGCAGGAGGGCTGCTTTGAGGTTCCGTGGTGAGAGTTATTGGGTTACAATTGGGTGTTCAGTATGTCTCAAAATACAAAACAAAGAACAATAACAACATTAAAAAGTTGTTAGGTAATTTCTTTCTTTGGCTTTAGGTTTGACTTGAAAAGTATAACTAGGTGATTATTGCCCCGCCCCTTGCTTTCAGCAGTGTCAAGGATTAAACCCAGTCGTCTGCATTCTAAGCAAGCACAATGGGCATCTTTAAAATTCTGCAAAGGCAACCATTCTCACAACGCTGGAACCAACTGTAAGTGTTCTCAGCATCATGCTTAAACTAAAGCAACATGAAATATTTAGTAATTTTAGTTGAAGATGAGACATTTTACAGCTGAATTGGTTTAAATCTTAAGGTACATGTTGTGGAGCAGCAGTGAGCAGGAAGTTATTGCTTAGACTGTGGAATGAAAGGAAGCATATGAATAAAAGTCTTCTTTTAAAGTCCGAGAAAAATCTCCTTGTGCCAAAGAACAGGTTTACCTTGCATTCTAGTGACCTACCTTGGGGGCATTGTGTCCTACAGGAACATGAGGTCCCCTTCTAGATTTCATTGCAAAGCGCATGATTTGTCTCTTCACAAAAATAAACAGCAGTACGAATACCTGCCCAAAGAGATTAGAGCCATTTTAGTAATAGCAATAATTTTTTAAAATGTTCACTTTCAAAATCCCTGGGTTTAGGCCTTCAGAGCTGGATGCTTTGGGGCGAAGCCGGGTCGCTAAGGACGGAGGTGGGTCAGGGGCTAGTAACGGAGAGGCATGTTAATCTGGGCTCTAGAATTTAAGAGGGAGGGTTCTTACTTAGAGCCAGGCAGCTTTGACTTAAAGATCTCAGACTGTCTACGGATACAATTCGGAAGTCCAGAAACAAAACAAGTTAAGTGGCTGAAGAACAAAGACAGAACGGCTCAGGAGCCTTCTTTTCAGGAGTCCGGCTCAGAGGGTCGGGACTCAGACAAATGCCACAAGAGGAAGAGAATGGGGATCTCACCAGGCTCCCGTACGCCATCACCAGCACGACATTCACTCCAGAAAGCCAGTTACTACTAGACGCCATCGCCTCTCTCTCCGGGAACACCTGCTAGGACAGTCCCGCCGCGCTCGCGCGTTAGCCCAGGCTCTGCCGAAGCCAGGGAACCTAGGTTCCCTGGAGCTCTCCGAACATTTCCATATGGTTTTCGATTAAAAAAAAAAAAAAAAAAAAAACCAGGCTAGAGTCCGTCAGAAAACATGGTGGATGGGGGCGCTAGTTAAGCATCGGACCTTCCCGTCCCATTTCCCCACCCCCACCCCCTCCGCCACGTGACTTATGTCCGCAAAGGTACCTGGGAGTGCGGAGACGCGGAACTACGCCAGTAAGAGGAAGCCGAGACCTTACTGGAGTCACGTGATGGAGGCGGATCCGTGCGGGGCGGGGCGGGGGCGGGGCGGGCGCGCGGAACTCAAGAGCAGTGTTTCGTGGCGGGGAGGCGCGCGCACGCTGACGTGCGCGGCCCTTTCGCGTCACGTGCTGAGGGACGCAGGAAGGCAAGTGGGAGGGGGAAGGCGCGAGAGCGAGCGCGAGAGGGAAAAGGAGGGAGGGGGTGGGGAGGAGGGAATCTTATATCACGTGACAGGGGCGGCGCGGCCCGGGGTGTCAGTGTGGAGGAGACTGAGGTAAAGTTGGGAGCGCAGCGGCGTTGGCGGCGGCGGCGGCGGCAGCGGCAACGCGGCGGGGCCGGGTATTGTCCGCGGCCCCTTTAAATCCGCGATCCCCTTTTTACCCTCCCTTCTTTTCCTCTGTCCCCTCCGTATTCCTGTCCCGCGGTAGGCCCCCCCCACGCCGTGTGTCTCCCCACTGTACACCCTCCCTTCTGGTCTTGGGAACCCGGGCGTCCAACCTCCCCACCTCGAATTGGCCGCCGGGGGTTTTGTTTATAGTTGGGTTCGCGGCCTACTGGGCCGCGCCAGAGCCGGGGCCTCGATTTGGGAGCGTGGCCGGGGCGGGGCTTGGGGCAGCCGGAGGGGGGGGGCATGTGGCTAGAGCCTGAAGGGGGAGAGCGAGAAAGAGCGCGGGCGAGCGAGGCCTGGGCCCAGCCTGAGGTAGGGTTGTTTAGGAGGGTCAGTGTCTTGTGGAGAAGGCCTCCTCCCTCCCCAGTCCTCTCTGGGCCTCTGATCCGGATCCGGCCTGGTTTTGGGGGCGGAGGGGGGGTGGCGATGGGGTGGAGCTGCCCCAAACTCCCCCATGTGGCCCTCGGTTTGGAGTGCGGAGGATTAATTTGTTCCGGGTGGGAGGTAGAGAAGCGAATGGCCCCATGGGCTCTAGATGTGGCGCGGAGGGGGGTGAGTCTCCCATCCTCCGCGCGTGGGCTTCTGTCCTCTCTGTTCATTTCCAGCCTCTTTGTCAGCTCCTCTTATTACCCTGCCTTCTTTCTTACCGACCCTGGTCGTGGAATATATTTTCGCTGCAGTCTTTGACTTCCTGTTGTCTATACTGTAGTTTTGGCTACCCAAGCAGTTATCTTATTTGGGAAGCTGGACATGGAGGCCCCCGTGGATTGTGTTGCGCCTAAGGGATGTCACTAGACTGGGCATTTGTTCATTTTTCTCATAATGGGAATGGAATTCCAAATTTCTTGAGACCCTTCACCTGGTGGACAGCCCCTAAATTGTTTTGCAAAGTGATGTCACAAACAAGAGACTGTTTTCCACGATTCTTAAAATTTAGCAACCTCTGGTGTAGGTTGTTGTGGAAAGAAAAAACAGTTAAAGGCGATTTTGTTAAATTTGTTTTTGCCTTTGACTCACTGACTACTAAATGGAGAGATTATTTTTTGTCTCCACCTCCCATATTCTGCGTTGGGGATATCTGCTGTGTCTTGCTGGGAGGGGGGTATGAGTCAGTTTGACAACCAGCATTAGAGATTAAAATATTTGGATGTGTATCTGTTGATAAGACTGTGTTGTGGGTCCTATACCACTGTCTTTAATTATAGATCATCCCAGTGATTGTTTCTGTTGTGAATGGGAGATACTGCTGTCATGTAAAATAGTGAGGAAGGGCTAAATGTACTGGCTTTCCCCAGTGTTTCTAACTGGGAAGACTCCTATTAGATTGAAGGTGGTTGGGGAATGGGACACAGGTCTAGGAAAATTAGTTTCTCTGTTAGAAGTGGTAAGCCTTACCCATCCCAGTCCAACTTCAGAATGTCTGAATTGTTTCTCACATTAGATTGTAAGCTCCCTGAGAGCAGCAACTAAGTCACACTGCTTTTGTATTTCCTGAAGGATTGGACAAGTAGTAGATTCTCAATAAATACTTATTGTTTATTTTTTTCAGTAAAATTTCTCTGGCTATTTTTTTAAGTAGCTGGCTTTCAAAATGTAGTCAAGGGCACTTCTTTGTTGAAACCTGTACTTGTTCTGTAGTGTTCCCTTGGTTTCCAATACTTCTTTCTCATCCCACTTCCCTTAAGTACTTAGGTTTTCTATGAGTTCACAAAACAAGGCCACTCACTTTCACTGTATAACTCTAGGTATTCATCTTTGTTTGCTACTAAAATGTACTAATTCTGTGCCCTTAAGTGGTTTGCCCAGATTATTTACTTTTGACCTGTTGCTCATTGTTACTAATGAGGGGGTTAAATTTTTCTTAGTTACACATTTCAAAGTATTTCCAAAGAGGGAAATGGAAGTTAAAAGCAAGACTGATTAAAAAGATTTTTTTTTCTGGCTAGTTACATATCTTTCAATATGACTATATTTACATCTAACTTGTAAAATGTGCAGTGATCTATACAACTAATCTTACAGCTTATATTTATGGTATAATTCTTAAAAATTCATATACATGGAATAGAAACCATATAGCATTTTTAAACCACAGGAACAGGAGTAGGTTGGGATTGACTATCTTATAGCTAATTTTAAAACATAATTTTTCCTCTAGCTCTTCTCCCCCAACTATTGCTGTTTTGGATCCACCAGTACTTAGTTAAACAACACTTGTATTTTTGTAAATTAAGTATTGAAACAACTATAATGTTAGCTTGGGAAAGTGACCTAATACTATACTATTTACAGGTCTTTGTACATGTATGTTGGGGAAGAGGTACTGGTTAAAAATTAGTGCTGTGCCTGTTAAAACCTAAATTGGCGATGAGGAATGAAGTAGAAGTCTTTGTTCTTAATAACCACATCAAAAACAAAGACTTGTGCAACCTATTGACACTCCTTGGTGAAAAGCCAGCTTTTTTTCTGTGTTATCCAAGAAATGGGTGAAGTTCATGTCTCCACTTAATCCTTGCATATTTCTTTAGAACTCTCCTGACCTCAAAATTCAGTGTCTGCTGGGCAGTCTAGAATTACCTTGTATAACGTTTCGTTAGTGAACAAAAAAATGTAGAGCAGGAAAGTATAAATTTGTCTTCTTTGAAAAGGGATAAAACAATGAAAAGTAACTTGATTTTGAGCACACTATCATGATGATGAATGTTTCCTTTGTTTACTCAAAGCAGCAGATGAGATTACATTACAAAACAATATGAAGAAAGAGAACTTGAATTTAGTAGAACACTTATTTGATAGAAAGTACAGAAACTATGTTCTAGTTTTGAGAAGGCTCTATGTTCTATGTCTCTTCAAAAAGTGAAGCCATTCTGCAAACATTATCCAATTTAAAGTCATTTCCTAGAAGCCTTTTCAAACTTGGTGATAGGTGGATTTGATTGGGGGCAGATTTGGGATTCTCTTTTGTTTTAAGGTGAGTGGTGGAGAGTAATTGCCATTCTGTTTACTTGAAAATATATAGGAGACCAGCTGAAACAGCTGCAAAGGCAGTGTGTTGGAATTAACTGTCTAGGAAATAGATTCTGGGTAGTCACTAGGACTAACACATGCCCTAGTCATGAAGAGCTAAAACTGGAAATAAAAGGCTAGTTATGAATTTGTCTTTTCTAAGTAGTAGAAGTCACACACAGCTTGTCAAACAGTGTAAGGCTATGACTGTTTTTAATGTGTACTGGGTATTTTTTTTTCCTTCTAGCCCGGTTATGGCTATGAACCCTTAGGCCCTTAACTGAGCTATGCCCACAGTTCATCCAGTATTATAAAACTGCAATTTCTTTGATTTATAGACTAATCTAGAAGGTTCTTCCTCCTTTCCTCCCTCTCTCCCCTTTCCTCCCTCTCTCCTCCCTTCCTTCCTTCTTTCATGTCTGTCTATCTTTTGTGACAGGATCTTACTGTGTTGCCCAGGCTGGCCTCAAATTTATGATCTTCTCTGGTCAGCTTTCCAAGTGCTGGGATTACAGGTATGTGCTGTGCCCAACTCCTGGAAGGCATGTATTTTCAGGGTTTGTTAATTGTCTTTCTTTTTGTCAAAGACACTTCAGATACTTTGACATGTTTAGAAAGTTTTTTAATATTGATAATGATTTTTGCTTATTTGCAAGATAGCAGTAATCAAGTATGTTTCTAATGTCTTTTTTTTTAAAAGTCATATGGGACAGCACATGGGAGGAAGAAGCAGGAAGATTGCCATGAGTTTGAGGCCAGCCAAGGCTACATAGACTATCTTCAAACAAACATCACATATACTTTTATACGTTTTCAGGTGTAGGGTTTGATTACTTAGCCTAGCCTAGGACTTTATGCATACAGAACCATATGTTTTATCACTGATGCATATGAATAAAAATGTAATAACAGTCATATTTATTACACTATAACAAAAAAAATGTTTTTTTCAGTGGCACACACCTGTAGTCACAATACTCAGGAAGTAGAGGAAAGATGATTAGGTTTTCTTTCTTTTTTTTTTTTTTTTTTTTTAATTACGTATTTTCCTCAATTACATTTCCAATGCTATCCCAAAAGTCCCCCACACCCTCCTCCCCCTGATTAGGTTTTCAAAGTCAGTTTTGCTATAGTATGTTTGAGGCCAGCTCACACTAAAACCCAAAATATATATTAAAAGATGGATCTTGAGTTGAAAATATAGCTAAGTTGTAGAGAGCTTGCCTAGCATATATAAAGGCCTGAGTTTGATCCCCAGCACCACTAGAAAAAAGAATAAAAGTAGGTGAATTAAAAATAAAAATAGGTGAGTTAAAAAAAAATAGATGAACTTCCTTGGTTTGTTGAGAATAGCAAAGTAATTGGTGGTAAAGTACTGATAAAATGGAATTTAAACTTTTTACCTATGTTTAACCATCTGTTTTTTCCTCTTCAGTATTCTTCCTTGTAAATACTGTTATTTGTATATACTGTAAATGATGACGTCGGTGGGCACTAACCGAGCCCGGGGAAACTGGGAACAACCTCAAAACCAAAACCAGACACAGCACAAGCAGCGGCCACAGGTAATGAATCCAAGGATGTGAATCAATGAGTAACTATACCACCTGATAGTGGTTTCCATGCAGTGTAGCATCATTCTGTGCTTTGGGGTGTTGATTTAGGTTCCTTATTGTTAGCTATTCCATGGTCTGATAACTATTAGCAACATTCTGTGTAAATGTGTTTACTTTTTTATTGTTTAATGTTGTGAGGCTTACGACTTCATTTTGAATACTGTGCTGTGTCCAGTATTAGAGCTAGTTGAGCAGTACGTTACTTATTCTCTTTAACCAATATTTATCAAATATAACCCTTTTCGTGAAAGATTTTGACTTCTGCTCTTATTTTCCCCTAAGGTTTTGAGGCCTTCCTTACCTGAGTTTTTCCTTCCCCATGAGAAACTAGCATATTCACTATTCTTGTACGTTAACAAATGAGACCATAGAGCAATCATTCTCAACCTCCCTAATACTGTGACCCTATAATACAGTTTGAGTTATGGTGACTCATTCATTTATATATAAAGAAATAATTTTTTTTGCTTTTTCATAACTCATTTTGACACTGTAACTATGAATTGTAACTAATGTGCAGGATATCTGATATGCGCCCCCCTCGCCCTGAAATGGTTGTTTGACCCTCAAAGGGATGATGAGCATTGCTAAGTTTTAGAGGAATAAATTAACTTTGGATATTAAGTTTGATTTAGATGTGTTGTAAATCACAAAATCCCTAACAAGTGTTATGGGTATGAGTTACTTACTTGAATTAAGCGCAGTGGTCCAGTATATTGATTATATAAGACTAGACTAAAGGTTTCCAGGATACTCCTTGACTTAACTTTTTACCCCTTTCTTTCCCTTTTCTCTTTCTTCTTTTTCCTCCAGAGTCTTGGTAGATAGCACTGGCTGGCCTAGTAGTCACTGTGTAGTTCAGGCTGATCTCGAACTTAGAATCTTCTGTGTGTCAGGTTTTGTGTAATAAATTCAGTTGTGGGCTGTCACCATGGTCTGTTTTCTTATTTATTTATTTATTTATTTATTTATTTATTTATTTGGTGGCAAGGTTTCTCTGTGATGCCCTGGCTGGCTTCAAACTCAGATCTGCCTGCCTCTGCCTCCTTAGTGCTAGAATTAAAGGTGTGTGACACTTTACGTGGCTCCATTTTTTTTTTTTTTTTTTTGAGACAGGTTTTCACTGAGATGTTGAGATTGGCTTTGACTTGTGATATTCTTGCCTCAGCCTTCTGAGTACATGAATTAGAGGTCTATATCACCAGATCTGCTCCCCTTAAACTTTTTTATTCAAGATAGGTTTTCTCTGTGTTGTCTCAGTTGTCCTGGAACTCACTCTGCAGACTGGGTTGGTCTTGAACTCTGAGATCATCTTGTGTCTGTCCCTGCCTTCCAAGTGCTAGGATCAAAGGCATGCACCACCACTGTCTGGCTCCCTTAATTAAACATTTTTATTTAATAGCCTTTCTAAGTAAATTTGTAGTAGAATTTTAGTACTTAAATCTCTACTCTGGGTAGATGGGGTGTGTAGTGATAGTATGCTTTTAATCCAAGCACTCAGCATGTTCTACATGAGTTACAGGATTGAGCCAGAGCTAAGCAGTGAGACACTGAAAAACAAAAACAAAGACCACTCAGTTATGGTAGTAAAATTCTTGATCTTACATATACTGTATACTTATAAGATATGTTGAGTATATCCTTGGGTTAAAATCTAATAATATTTCAAGTAAGTGGTTAGTATTGGATTGAAGAAATAGGAACCTTGTTTACACACATATATATATTTTTAAAGATTTATTTATTTATATTATATGTAAGTACACTGTAGCTGTCTTCAGACACTCCAGAAGAAGGCATTAGATCTCATTACAGATGGTTGTGAGCCACATGTGGTTGCTGGGATTTGAACTGAGGACCTTCAGAAGAGCAGTTGGTACTCTTAACTGCTGAGCCATCTCTCTAGCCCTACACAATATCTTTATAAATACATTAATGTGAATTGATGGACAGATATTTCCAGGATGAAAGCTCCTTGAGCTATGAACATTGGTGAAAAGGTTCATTGCTCTCTGGATTTAGATCTTAATTAGTTTACAGCTTCACCCTGTATTTGCCATTCTGTTTTAAGTGTCATATATTTTACTTGTTTACATTTTAAATGATATCCCCCTTCCTGGTTGCCCCTCCACAAATCCTCCATCCCCATCCCCCCTTCCTGTCTCCACTGTTTGTGTCTTAAACATTACTTTATTACTTGTTTGTTTGAGGCACAGTTTCTGTATTTTTGCTATCCTGGAATCTAGTGTGTAGACCAGGCTGACTTTAAACTCAGAGATTAGCTTGATTCTGCCTCTTGAGAGCTGGGATTAAAGGCATGCTCTACCACTGCCCTTGTCTAGTTTTTAAATTTTGTAGTGCTGAGAAGTGGCCCTATAGCTTTGAGTACTCTGGGTAAAGATCTCCCCAGTCTTGTTTTTATGTTTTTTATTTTGAGACAGGGTCTCATAAAGTTGCCTAGGCTGGCCTTGAGCTCATTTTGTAGTCTAGGTCAACCTTGAGCTTCCCATCCTTTTTTTGTTGTTTTTTTTGAGACAGGGTTTCTCTGTGTAGCACTGGCTGTCCTGGACCTCACTCTGTAGACCAGGCTGGCCTCAAACTCAGAAATCCGCCTACCTCTGCCTCCCGAGTGCTGGGATTAAAGGCATGCGCCACCACGCCCGGCTTTTTTTTTTAAATAACACAGACACAACTGAGTTGGTAAAGGGTAAAGATCTACTACTTAGATCCCTCTTAGTTAATTTCTTGCCCTTGATTAAAGTTTCTTGATTCTGTCTCAATCCCTAGGCCACTGCAGAGCAAATTCGACTTGCACAGATGATTTCGGACCATAATGATGCTGACTTTGAGGAGAAGGTGAAACAAGTGAGTGTCCTAGTTTTCTCTGAAAATATCAGAATATAATCAGGATTAAATGTCATTGATGCTTATATTGAATATAATTATCCTAGGTAGGGAAATGGCTAAGAGGGAAAGTCCTTGATGGCCTGAGTTTGAATTCCATAAAGCCATGCTTTGGAGCACACATTTGTAATCCCAGTGTTTGTTCTTACTGTGAGATGGGTGATGAGGACAGGAGAATCCCTTTCTGTTTTATACAGTGGTGAAAACAAAAAGAGAGACTTGTCTCAAGGTAGAAATACAGGACTGATACCAAGGCTGTCTTGTAACCTCTATGTATGAGCTGTGGTACACACATTCCTGCCACACATTCCTGCCCCCATATGTATGTGTGTGTGTGTACACATAAATAAATATATGGCACACATACCAGGAAAAATAATTATATTTGTTGATTTTTTTTTAGATCATTCAATAATTAACTTCATTGCAATTATATTGCATTCCTTTGGATAGGTACTTTGTCCAAAAAGTTTTGTCTTAATTCTGACTTTGTGGGGTGTGTGTGTGTTGTGTTGTGTTTTTCTTCTGACACACCCAGAATCTTGGCATGATAAATTCATACCTTATTACTGAGTGATATTCTCAGCCCCTTGTACCTGGGAAGCATGGAAAACGATATGTAGAGCTCGTGTCTCAACTTAATTCTCCATTTAATGCTTAACTATTCTGACTCCATCTCTAAGCCATAGTTCTTACTGGATGTGTTTATATACACAGATGCTATGGTACTTGATGTGGAGGCAACAAGATAATTTGTGGGAGCTGGGCTTTTTCTTCCCGTGTAGGTTCTAGGGATTGAACTTAAGTTATCTGGCTTGGTAGTAAGTGCTTTTACTTGCTGGCCCTCTCTCCAGCCTTAAAATTTTGTTTTTGGAAGTATAGTTATGTTTTACATGTCTTCTTTTTTAAGGTCTTCTTTGAAATGTACCTGGTGTGTCATCCCTTCATCTATTTTTCTTGTAAGAGTATAAAACTGCTTATGATTACTGCTTTTTTTCTTTCAGTTGATTGATATCACAGGCAAAAACCAGGATGAATGTGTGATTGCTTTGCATGACTGCAATGGAGATGTCAACAGAGCCATCAATGTTCTCCTGGAAGGAAATCCAGACACGGTAGAGAACTAATAACATTTTTGAGAATGGGGGTCTGGGTTGGGAGACTAGTAATAATTTTAAAAGTTGCTAGTAGACAGATGGTCTTAAAACAGCCTGCCTTTTCTCTAAATAGAATAAGAAACATCCATAGAGATCCTGGCAGGTTACAAATACTGTACCTTTTGTATACACATCCTCTTCATAAGAGTCATTAGGAGAAAGCAAGTGAAGTAAGTCTCTTCTAATTGGTCTGGAATAAGTTGTTCATTCCAGATAATTGATTTCAAGGCTTGGAAGGGTTATGTTGCTTTGAACTAGAGGTGCTATTTTACAGTCTTGATTACTAATCAGAGAAGATTTCTCTTTTCATATTTGTACTAACAAGAAATAAATTGCTAGATTCTAAATTGAGGACATTCCTATATAGTTATTATCTTTATATTAACATGCTGTTTCATTGCTTGAACTCAGTTTTGTTGTACTATTAAAAAGATGAGCTATATAGCCTGTTTATATTCTTGGATCTGATGAAGAATATCTTAGAAGATCATGTGCCTTAGAATTTAGACAGTTACTTTGATTTCTCATCCCACCAAATAAGTTTGTTTTTTCTGTGTCTCATCTTTAACAATAGAACATTGCCTTATTGCCATTGTGGGTTTTTTTTTTTTTTGAGACAGGGTTTCTCTGTATAGCCCTGGCTGTCCTGGAACTCACTTTGTAGACCAGGCTGGCCTGGAACTCAGAAATCTGCCTGCCTCTGCCTCCCGAGTGCTGGGATCAAAGGCGTGCGTCACCACGCCCGGCGCCATTGTGATATTGCTAAAGCTCTTATTAGAGAACTTTAGTTTTATATGGATAGATCATTTTGAAAGATTCTCACTATACTGATCTTTCACTGAGGAATGTTTGGTTGAAATAGAGTTCATCCTTTAAAATACCAACTTAACTATATTAACTATCTCACAATTTCATATGTATATTAATATAACTTTGATCATATTTCCTCCATTAGCTTTTTTATCCCCTTCTGCCTCTTGCCAAACTCAAATATCTCTCCCTTCTACTTTACTGCCTTTATGTGTATCTTTAATTAGGCTTACCATACATGAATATGGATTAGAAGTTGCTTACTTGAGCAAGGATAATTTATCAGTGGCTACACTGCTGAGTAATATGATTCCCCCTCCTCCAGCAACCATTAACTGTCTGTGTCTCTTCAGGCAGGAGTGGGGCCTTACGTGCCCTTCTCCCATGCATGATGGAATGTTGTAGGACCCAGTCTTGTGCCAGGACATTGCTGATATGAGTTAATGTTGTCTTGCCATAGCATAACAAGAAGACAGCTTCTCACGGCTCTCCTTCCTATCCTCTAGCTCTTTTAACTATGTTCTCTTATGTTTACTGAGTCTTGGAAAGGGGTGCTGTAGATGCCTGACTTAGGGCTGAGTATTCAACAGTTATTTATTCTCAGCACTTTGACCATAATACATCTCTATCAACTCTTGCCTACTACAGAAAGACTCAAAGAAGTTATATGTTAATGTGCATGTTGAGGATCAAACTTGGGCAGGCACTGTAATGGCTTGGTGTCTCTCTAGCTCAATGTGTTTACAGAACTAAAATGTGAACCTCAAACTTGATACCCTTCAGCCTCAGCCCCTCATTGCTGGGATTACATGTGTATTCCACCAGGTCTGACTTAAACTTATTCTTTGTTTGTTTTTGTTTATAGGATACTCTCTTATTATTACTATTTTGTATTTTTAAAAAATGTATTGTTGGACCAGGCCTGATGATGCAGGCCTTTAATCCAGTACTCAGGAGGTAGAGGCAGATCTCTTGAGTTTGTTTGAGGCCAGCCTGCCTGAATTATAGAGTTAGTTCCAGGGCAGCTAGACAGCCAGTACTGTTATATAGGGAAACTCAAAAAAAGAAAAAAGAAAAAAAAACAGCCACAAAAAAAAACCCTTACTGGTCAAGTTTTTATTATGTTTGTGTGACGTGTATAGGGGTAGACATGTGCATGTGGACATCAAAGGCTAGCAGTCAGGAGTTGGTTTTCAAAGCAAGTGCCTTTACCTGCCAAACTATCTCACCTGTTGTCATGCTTTTTAAAAGGTTCAAATTTTTCTTTGCAGAAGTTGTAGCTTATTTCTCTTATCTCACCTCTTGTGGCTTCTGTCTAGTTATACAAATCTGATCTCCTCTGTCAAAAAAAAGGAAAATGAGCTAGCACATATTCCACTTAGGCCACATTTAAATCAACTACTATAAATAAAGCCAATGAGGAGTACTCATAGTATTGAATATTTTTTAGTGGATAAGATCACTAAAAAAGAATACTAACACAGTGTCAAAGGAAGATCATAATAGTAATTTTTTTCCCTTACAGAACTCACTGTTGTCAGCAGTTCATATATACATCACAGACTTTACCTTGAGATAGGATTTATCTGTTTAGCTCTGGGCTGTCCTGGAACTCACTCAGTAAATCCACCTGTGTCTGCCTCCTGAGTGCTGGAATTAAAGACACGGCCACTATTTCTGGCTGTTACACAGATTCTATAAACTTGTCAGAATTTGAGTCAGACTAGCATAAAATTTGAAAACTTGGCTGGATATGGTTGTGTACACCTTTATCCAAATACTCAGTGGCAGAGACAGTTGAATCTCTGTGAGTTTGAGGCCAGCTATATCTTTGTAGTAGGGTAACCTGGATAACATAGTAAGTTCTCATTTCAAAACCAAAAAACCTTAAAGTTTGTCGGAACTTGTTAGTCTGATGTTCAGTGTTCGTGGTACAGATTTAGGTGTAGAATTATGATGACTTAGGAATCTAAGTTTCAGTGAGCATCAAATGACATACCAGCCACTATTGGTACATACCAACTGGAATAAATCATTAGGAAAATGCATAGGGAGGAATTTGCTACGTTCTAGGTTAATACTTGTCTTGGTAAAATGCTGTTACTTTATTTAAAAAAGAAAAACAACTTTATATGTATATTTAGCCAACATACAGTGATGTGGAATGTCTATATCACTTGCATGTCTGGTATCCTTGGCATCAGATTCCAAGGAAATTGGACATACAGATGGTTGTGAACTGCAGTGTTGGTACTGGGTTGTTGGAACCCGAATCCTTCAGAAGAGTAACTGATACTTTTTTGTTTGTTTGCTTGTTTGATTGGTTTTTCAAGACAGGGTTTCTCTGTGTAGCCCTGGCTGTCCTGGAACTCACTCTGTAGACCAGCTGGCCTTGAACTCAGAAATCCACCTGCCTCTGCCTCCCAAGTGCTGGGATTAAAGGCATGCGCCACCACTGCCTGGCTAACTGATACTCTTAACCCTCTGAGCCACCTATCCAGCCCCTGCTGAATTACTTACACGATCAAAACGTGATACTGTTTTTTTAATATATATAAATTTTATTTGACTTTTGAAGTGATAGTGCTTGGATTGAAATCAGGCTTTCATACATGTGTGTATTCTACTATTGAGAGCCTTGTACCCTAACCCCCAGCCCTAGACTTAACTTTTTTTTTTTTTTTGGTTTTTTTTTGGGGGGGGGGTTTCAAGACAGGGTTTCTCTCTATAGCCCTGGCTATCCTGGAACTCACTTGGTAGACCAGCTGGCCTTGAACTCAGAAATCCGCCTGCCTCTGCCTCCCAGGTGCTGGGATTAAAGGCGTGCACCACTACCACCCAGCCTAACTTTATTTTTAACTCAAATCTTTATTTTGTCAAGATGTGCATAAGATTAATCATTTTAACATATGAGTAAGAGAAATAACTGTTTTCCTTCTAAATTTATGGGTTTCATAAAATATGCTAGAGGACAAAACTTACTCAGTTTTCATCTACTAGTAACATTTAGAAACCTTCAGTTTTAAGTTTTGCTTAATTTGATAAGAATGTATGTAGCCCAATGTCGTGCCTCAGGCCTTTATTCCCAGCACTGAGGAGGTAGAAGTAGTCAGATCTCTGAGTTAGAGGCCAACCTGGACTACATAATTAGTTCCAGGCCAGCTATCGTGAGGTAATGAGACCTTGTCTCAACACAAACAAAAAAGAATTTCAACTGTAATGTGTTGATGAATCTAGAGAGATTTTTTTTTTCTAGTTTAGGGAAGGTGCTTGATAAGGAGCAGTCCCTAGGTTCTTAGACTACTGTACCTGAGCTACTGAGCTGAATAGAACTTAGAAGTCATCTCTGCATGTATTAGCCAGGTAGTGTGATGAATATCTGTTATCTCAGCTTTTGGTGCTAAGGTGGAGGGATTGGAAATTTGAGTGTAGCCTGTCCCATGGTCCCCTACCTCCCACCTCATAAAACAAAAATACTTCACTTTTGGCATCACTAAGTGTAAGAGTTGAGTTTATCTGTATTCTGCATATAAACAGAAGTAAACTAATACATATTTGTTTCTGTTTTTTGTATGTTTGCTTGTTTGAGACAGAATTTCTCTGTGTAGTCCTGGCTGTGCTAGAAGTCACTCTAGACCATTCTGGCCTTGAACTTAACAGAGATCTACCTCACCCTGCCTCCTGAGTGCTGGAGTTAAAGGCATGGATTACATTGTCTGGCTCAAAATTTCTTAACTGTGGGTCCTGAGAAGATAATTGTACTAGTTTTCATCCTTAGTGAATTAATTGTAGTTCATATTGATCAAACATGAGTGTTCTACCTTTCTTTAGCATTCCTGGGAGATGGTTGGGAAGAAGAAAGGAGTCTCAGGACAAAAGGATGGTGGACAAACTGAATCTAATGAAGAAGGAAAAGAAAATCGAGACCGGGACAGAGACTATAGTCGGCGACGTGGTGGGCCACCAAGACGGGGGAGAGGTGCCAGCCGTGGACGAGAGTGTATGCATGGGGCTTTATCAAAACCAGCTGTGGGTTAGTAATGTCTGGACTTCAGGCATGTGTCAGGATCCTGCTAGGCAGGCCCCTGTAACCATTATATCACCTATTTGCATTTCTTGCCATCATCTGTTAAGACCTTGACATCTTTTACATGTAGCCTTTCCTACAGTAGTCACTTATATGACAATCATGTAGTCATTTGTAAAGTTACTTGACTCAGCTCTCTGTGATGTCTCATCACTATCCCGAGTGACCTTCGTGTTCCATCCTACCAGGTCATGTTCTCTTAGTTTTGTCTCCCTGACACTGTGTTCAATATAATGCATATGTTTGTATGTATCCTAACAGATCACGTTCTGTCTGTGTGTGTTTTATATTTCAGTTCGGGGCCAGGAAAATGGATTGGATGGCACCAAGAGTGGAGGGCCTTCTGGAAGAGGCACAGACAGAGGCAGAAGAGGCCGTGGCCGTGGCAGAGGTGACAGTGTTGAGGGGAAGTGGCATATAGGCATGAGATAGTTATCTTAGTAAGGTTGACAAGCAAATAAACACTAGAATATATATTTATTTTTGTTAGGTAGAATAGGAAAGAAGGGAGATGACAACCCTAGTCTTTTTGTTAATGTAGTACACTTGCTTGAACAGCAGTGTGTGTAAATGCCTGTGCATGTGTTTATGTGTGTGTCGAGGGGGGACAGATACCAAAATCAGGTGGCAGTGCTCCCTAAACACTTTTTATTTTCTAGTTTTTCATTTTTAAACTTAAATTTTTATTACATGGTTTTTAAACTTTTTATTCAAGGAAGATTATATTTTTCATAGTGATGAACAATGAATTCATGAGTTCTCAGTTCCTTTTTTCCCTTCACTGTTTTCTCTTACTCATTTCCCTGACTCTGATCAAAGTTTCAGAGATGTGTAAAGGTTTTTTTGCATATTTGTTTTCTGTTTTTTTGTCTTTGTTTTTTGTTTGTTTTGTTTTTGCTTTTGCTTTTTTATATTGTTGCACATGTGCGTAAGCACTCTACCATTAAATATAAACCTAGAACCCAGTAGATGACATTGGATCTGCTCTTAAAACCGCAGATAGCAGGATGTGGTAGCATATGGCTTTAATCCCAGCACTTGAGAGGCAGAGGCAAATGGATCTCTCAGTTTGAGGCCGGCTTGATAGACAGAGTGAGTTCCAGGACTGCCAGGGCTACACAATACAAAACAGACAGACAAAAACAAAACAAAAAAGAATCACAGACTTAAGAACCACTGTAGGTTCTGGTACCAAATCCAGGGTTTCTTTTTTCTTTTTTTTGGTTTTTCAGACAGGGTTTCTCTGTATAGTCCTGGCTGTCCTGGAGCTCACTCTGTAGACCAAGCTGGCCTTAAACTCAGAAATCCGTCTGCCTCTGCCTCCCAAGAGCTGGGATTAAAGGTGTGAGCCACCATTGCCTGGCTAAATCCAGGGTTTCTACAAGAGCAGGAAGCACTCTTAACTATGGAGCCACCTCTAGCCCCTCATTTATATATATTTTTTTTTGTTAAAAGCAACATTGTGATAGACCTCTTTATTGATAAATCTTGTGATTGTTTCTTTTGGATAATTTTTTTAGAAATGGGCTTTCGATGCACAGGGTTTTAAGACTTTTTTTCTTGTTCCAAGAGTGATGCTAAGGAATGCTAGGCAAATGTTTGTTACTGGATGGATCAAGGTCCATAAAAACCTTTAATTACATTTTTACTGATTTTGTGGACATATATGTGTGACACGGGTGAATGGCAGTGAACCTTTCTTTTCTACTATGTGGGTCCTGGGAATTGAATTTACATCATTAGATTTGGCAGCAAGTATCTTTACCCCATCTAGCCATATCACAAGCCCTGGTTTTAAGACTTTTTTTCTTCTTTTTTTTTTTAAAGATTTATTTATTATATTACATCTAAGCACACTGTAGCTGTCTTTAGAAACCAGAAGAGGGCGTCGGATCTCATTATGGGATGGTTGTGAGCTACCATGTGGTTGCTGGGATTTGAACTCAAGACTTTCAGAAGAGCAGTCAGTGTTCTTAACCGCTGAGCCATCTCTCCAGCCCCAAGACTTAGGTCTTACTAAGCAGTTCTGGCTATGTAGGCCAGGCTGGTGTGGAACTCACAGACATCTACCTGCCACTGCTTCCTGAATGCTAGGATCGAAGATATTTCAGCAAAGTGGACTTTGTTGGTAATGGTAAAAAAAAAATTACTATAAACCATAAATTCTGGACACATTTCAAAAATGTCATACCAAAGAAATATGGAGACATACTACTAGTAAGGAAAGAAAAGTTAAAAATCTGAAATAAAAAGCCACCCAGCTTTTTATCAGTGAGATAACCACCAGAAATGCTTCCTGTAAAAAGTTAAAAAAAAAAAAAGAAAAAAAAACAAAAAACCCTGAGGTTCAGCCATTAAATAGTACTTCCTGTTCTTGCAGAGGTCCTGCTTTCTGTTCCCAGCATCCACACAATGTCTCACAACCATCAGTAACTCCAGTTCAAAGATATCTGATGTTTGCTTTGACTTCCTCAAGTACCTCCTGCACACATGCGATGCCCATATGTGTGTATGTATGTATACACATATATACACTTAGAAGTGGTAGTGTACAGCTGTAATCATAGCTCTCAGGAGGTAGAGGCATGTGGATTTCTGTGGGTTTTGATAACCATCATTGAGGGGAAAGTCTGCAGTGTTTCTCTAAAACAAAATATCACAAGAGAAAAAGTACCAAATGTTCAAAAGTTTTGAGTAAATTCGCATTCTTGGATAAACATGATAGTGTCCCTTGTTAGTCAGATCTTGCTCCCCCCTCCCCCCAAAAAAAATCTAAAATGCTTTGTACTGAGCAGTAAGAATGCTGAAGATAAGAGTAGTCTACAGCTTACTAAGAGGCTTTCCGCTCTGGCCAGGTCAGATAGGTTTCAAAATTGCTTCTCTAGGGTCTTGAATGTAGGTGTCACTTACATCTGGCTATTTTGTCTTAATAACATCAGTTATGTTCTCTCTTAATGAGATACTGAGCAAAAAATCCCTTTTGGTTTAATATTAATTTCAAAACTTGTAAACTGGTATACTTTTGCCACATATTTCTTTGCTCTGGGAGTTTTGGCTTTAGTAACTTTTTGTGGAATGGTCTTATTTTAATTGACCATCTTTTGCTTTTCTTTCCTTACTATTCCTTGATTTTAGCCAATTCTTTGTATTTTAAGTGAATTTTCTATAAGTTAGTAGACTTATTTGGGAAGTTCTCCACCTACTTTTAGCAACATAAGGCATACATTTATTCACACTACTTTTTTGGTAGTGGATAGACTCCATGGCTGAGGACTTGAATTAGGTAATTAGCATTTAACTTGGTAGTGATTCTCATCTCTCTTGTACATTCAGGCCCATTGGTTTTAGAATTGTCAGTACCAATTTCATAAACCCAGGTAAAGGGAACAGCTTTTACCAACCAAAGTGATGCATTGAATTCATCTGGCTGAAACAGTCTAAGAATCTTATCTGGCCCCTTGTAGGTTTTGTTTTTTGTCTTTTTAAACACCCTTGTAGGTTTCTTTTCTTTTTGTTTTGTTTTGTTTTTGTTTTTTTTTGAGACAAATTCTCATTGGCCTGGAAATTCACCAGTGGGCTGTTTGGCTTGCCCAGGAATCTATCAAGTTGAGGGGTTTTTTGTTTTGTTTTGTTTTGTTTTGTTTTGTTTTAAAGATTTATTTATTTATTACATGTAAGTACATCTTAGGTGCCTTCAGACATTCTAGAAGAGGGAGTCATATCTCATTACGGATGGTTGTGAGCCACCATGTGGTTGCTGGGATTTGAACTCAGGACCTTTGGAAGAGCAGTCAGTGCTCTTAAACACTGAGCCATCTCTCCAGCCCAAGTTGAGGTTTTTATGCTAAGATGTCAAGCACTTTACCTGCATTATCTATCTCCCTCCCCTTTGGCAGTTTAAGCAGCAGATAAACAGCTGTTGGCAGTAATGATTGTTTCATGTTAGATTAATTGGTATGCTCCATGGTACTGGAAGAAATAAACACTTAGCTATTCCAAAGATGTCTTGCCTGGGTAGGTTTTCAGTATCAGCTTCTAAAATATTTCTGTTTTTGTGCAGGTAGTTCTGGTAGGCGAGGAGGAAGGTTTTCTGCTCAAGGAATGGGGTAAGTTTCATTGATGTTTTAAATTTTCACTCTGAGAATGGACAAAGAGAACTTCAGCCAAAACGAGATTGAATAATTTGTAGACTTGCTTTTTTAATTGAGCTCCACTGTTTTTACAGCCTAAGCAACTTTAAGCTTACAGTCGTCTTGCCTCAGCCTCTGAAATGATGGTATTACAATGTGTGCACCATGACACCTGGCTGATTTGTAGATGAATAAAAAATGTCGGTTTGTGCTCATTTTCAGGTCTATGCATTCACCATCTCTATCATTGTGTATAGCTTATGCTATGCCATTTCCCAGTAGCTGATCTTAAAAAGCCTGTGTGGTTATAGAATGAGGACTGATCTTGTTAGGAGGAAATGGTCAAGATTGTGCTTGTTTTATTCACGTTAATGTTCCCTGTATCTGCTAATGAAGTTAGAAAATGTAAAGCTTTTATTATTTATTTATTTATTTATTTATTTATTTATTTAGAACCTTTAACCCAGCTGATTATGCAGAGCCAGCCAACACTGATGATAACTATGGCAATAGCAGTGGCAATACATGGAACAACACTGGCCACTTTGAACCAGATGATGGAACAAGTGAGTGACTTTTCTAAGAATTTTTTTCTTATTTTGGCATGTTGCTATGGATTGAAAAATCAGGGTCTGTGCATAATAGCCAAATATACCATTGGGATGTACTCATTCCTGGAAATAACTTTGCATAAAACATTTTTGTTATTTTATGATTATACATAGATTTAAAAGCTGAACAGAGATAGAAAAGATAGTATAAGGATGAAGATTTAATGTGTATAGTATTAGTTCGTCATGGGTTTGTGAGCATATTTTATGTATCAGTTTACCTGATCACTCTTTTATGAAGTAGCCAAGGCAAGTCACAACCCTTCCCATAATACCACTTGTTTGGGTTTTAACATACCTGCAAGCTGGCCTGGAACTCATGGGTTTTTTTTTTGTTTTGTTTTGTTTTGTTTTTTGGCTAAGCTTCCCAAGTGCTAGAATGATAGATGTATGCTTCCACACCTAACCTGAAATCAGTCCTATTTTTAGGAAATTTTATTTATTTAGTTGTTGTTGTTGAGACTAGACTTGTGTCCCAAGTGGGCCTTAAGCTCACTATGTGAGTGAAGATGATCTGCTTCTCTTGTCTCCACTTGTCCAGGAATTATATACAGGAGCACACACACCATACCTGGCTTTAATATAGGGTTTATAATCACCGTCTTAATGATAAAGCTGAAGGTTGAAAGAGATTATGAATTTACTAGTATTTGAGTTCAGAACTATTTGACTCTAAAACTTTATGCTCTTTCCATTAGCCCATATGGCAGCTTCTAGTGCTATGTGTATTTTGTAGCATTCTATATTAGGGGACTTTCAGCTTTGAGTATAATAAATTAAACTGAGTAAGATACTAGTCAAGATTAACAGAACCCAGAGTCAGAGTCAAGAAGCACTATTGATTTATTTTCTAAATACCAAAATAGGAATGTTGTTGAATGAAGTATTTTGAGACAGGATTTCTTTGTGACAGAATAGCCCTGGCTATTCTGGAATTTACTTTGTGTAGACCAAGCTGACCTTGAGAGCCTCTTGAGGTTAAAGGTGTGATCCACCACCACTTAGGTGGAATGTCCTTTTTTTTTCTTCCTTTTTCTTTTTTTTAATATATACTGGGATATAATAATATAATATATCCCAGAAGAGACTTACTGGACTTCTAGCTTTCCATTGAATAGTCTTTTTGGTGTTTTTCACTTGGTAGAGTGTTTATAGGTTTTGAATAAAACCACTTTTGTAGATATGTTTAGGCTTAGGGGTTATACCAACATATTTTCAAGGTTAAAAGATAATATGCTGTTTTAATAAGAGCATCCCTAGAATTTAGAGTATATTGTTTTTTGTTTTTGTTTTTTTGAATTTTTTTCACAGTGCTGGGGATTGAATCAGGACATTATGCATGCTAAGCAAAAACTCTGTCATCCTTGCTTGGCACCTAGAATGCCTTCTTTTTTTGTGATATCAAACTTTTGCTGTTTGAATTGGCATATGCGAACTTGTGGGTTTTTTATTTTACAAAGAGGTCTGGGTTTAACAGAAGTCTTAAAATTTTAGACTTGTTGACATGTTACTTCAAATTTTACTATATTTATCCACACACATATGGTAAAATGTGTTGGGTAATTTGCTTGCATGTATGTCTGTATACAACATGCGTGCTTTGCCTGTGGAGGCCAGAAAAGGATATTAGATCCCTTACAACTGGAGATTGGATGGTTATTGACTGCTGGGTGGATACTAGAAATTGAATCCTTGTCCTCTGACCCACTGAGGCATCTCTCAAGCTTCCTCTTTTTTAAATTTTTAGTTTTTCCTGTGGGTGGACGCAGAACCTGAGGTACTGAAAAAAAAAATGTGGGCATCTTAATAGATTCCCTTAATCATTTGACTGTGAAGTGGTTTTAATATATTGTTAGGCTTTATTTCTTTTTCTTTTGTAGAAGCAGTGGTAACAGTTTAAATATTTTAAAAAAAACCGATTTTTTTTTTTTTTACCTATAGTGTATTAGATATTTAGGTTTTTAATCTTTGGAAGAAAAAACAATGGAAAATAAGGGATTGGCTTTTAGTCTAGATTAAAAAACTTGGGTGTATGTGTATGTGGGGGTGTCGTTCCCAGTCCTTATCCTTGGATGTCTTTTTGTTGTTGTTGTTGTTGGGGTAGGCGGGGAATGTGGTGGCAGGGACTGGGTTTCTTTGTATAATCCTAGCTCACTCTAGACCAGGCTAGCTTCAGACTTATAGATCTGCCTGCCTCTTCCTTTCTAGTGCTGGGAAAGGCATGTACCACCACCATCCAGCTCCTAACCCCCATTTTCCCAAGCTGTCTTTAAGAATCTGATTGGGAAAATAAGGACTGTTGTAATGATTAGAACAGAACAGATTTTACAAGTCTGGAGTCACAAATCAATGATGTATGGCTAGAAAGCAATGATAGATGATGCCACTGTCATCTTCCTGTGTGAAAGGATTGGTGATAGCTTCATATGTTCCTGTTGTCATCTCATGATGTGACATACCTTTATGCATGATCTCTTTTATGTTTTCATAGAGCAAACTTCAAATTCCTTTTTTAATTTAAGAAATAATTCAAATCTACCCTTAAAATATCCACAGGTACAATGGGAATTACGTATTGGGGGCAGATGTTCTCATTCACAAGCAAAATTTCACTGGTTGTTTTTTCTTTTCTTTTCTTTTTTGTTTCAGGACTTGATTTCATTGGGGTTGAGGGGTCAAATTATCCCCGAAAATTTGAGACTGCTCCTGGTATGATACATCCAGGTGCCTAATTGCCCCGGATATTTTTACAGATTTTTATGAATTGAAATATCTGTGGATATGTGGATTTTTCTGTCTTTCTGCTTTTTTTTTCTTTCTACCTTTTTCTTTAATCTTCTGTGTCCACTTTTACCTCCCCAAAATGTATTCATTTAGTAAATATTTGGCATTTACATTGACTGAGCTTTGTGCTGTGGGAATGTAAACCCTAAGTTTTGTAGAACATTTCATTTTACTGTTGCTAGTTTCCTTAGTCATAACTGAACTTCCAGTATAGGAAAGCATCAAGCACAAGTATATATATCAAGTTACCAGTGTACAGAAAGAAAATTCTTGCACAAAGAACCTAGGTTAGGTAACTATTTAGTCCATTCTAACTCCAGGTTTATATTAAGTGCTAACTCATTTGGACTTCCATTTATTGCAGATGAGGCAGATTTCAGGGAGAAGAGAGGGAAGAACTGTAAGAGTAAGAGGCTATTATTTGTGACTTGTATTTCCCTGTAGCAAATAATTTCTATTAGCAAAAAAATTTTTTTTGTTTGTTTTTTAAAGATTGATTTATTTTATGTATATGAGTACACTGTCACTCTATTCAGACACATCAGAAGAAGGCATCAAATCCCATTACAGATGGTTGTGGGCCACCATGTGGGTGCTGGGAATTGAACTCAGGACCTCTGGAAGAGCAGTCAGTGCTCTTAACTGCTGAGCCATCTCTTAGAGCCCTATTTTGAAATTTTTAAGTGGTTTTTGTAGCTGTTAGATGTTTTTTTTTGCCTTTTTCTCTTTAATGAAATACGATCTTATTATGTAGACCACCAGGTTGCCCTCAAAAAGTCTGTATGCAGACAGGCATGCTTATATCTGTCTGCATATGTAGATGTGAGCATCTTGATCTCAGAGATCAATATCTTTATTAATCTGTTGCAACCTTCCTGTTCTCTGAATGCACCTGAAGCTCATCAATTCAAATAGGTTAGCCGGCCAGCAAGCCCCAGTAATCCTCCTGTTCTGCTTCCTGGGGCTAGCATTAGACTCATGCCTCTGTGCTTTGTTTTGTTTTTATGATGCTGGGAGTCAAATCCAGGGTTTCGTGCAAGCGTGCTCCCACTGAACCAAATGCCCAACCTATGCCTAATTTCTAAGTTAATGTTGGCATTTGAACTCATGCATGCAAAAAAGTCTTTACCTACTGAACCATCTTTCCTTGCCCCATGACCTCAAGTTTTTTATGTTCTTGTGTTACCTTTGAAGTATTGGAAGGAGGCATACTCAATCATTTGTTAACTTTCTTATTTTTACTTTAAGATTTTTATTTTTATTGAGACAGAATCTCACTTTGCATCCTTGACAGGCCTGGAATTTGCTGTCTAGACCAAGTTGTCCTGGAGGAGATCCTCAGTCTCCTGAGTTTTTAGATCGAAAGGACTTGTCACTATGCTTAGCAACCACTTGTCGATTCTTGAGAAAACTTCAAAAGTGATTCATATATTATGAGTTCTTGTGTTTTAAAAAAAGGGAAAGTTCTAGTTTCTGGTAGAGACAAATTCTTATATTAGTGTTCTGGTAGAAGAGAAGAATTCTATTTCTCAAAAATGTTTTTATGAGACATTTTCTTTGAGATGTGTATGTGAGACAAAAAATTGTGAGGAAGGGGAAAAGGGGAATGTTAGAATTGACAAGTCTCTTGCTGTCCAAGCATGAGGACTGGAGTTTAGATTCTCACCATTTACAAGCCACACGGATGTAGAGGCCTGTCTATAACCCAGAACTTGGGAAGAGATGGGATCCTCTATGTAAGCTGGCAGCTAAACAAGATCAGCTTTAGGTTGAGCCAGAGACCCTGCCTCAGTAAAACAAAGGGGCACAGAAAATACATGAAATCAACCTCTAGTTTCCACCTACTTTTTGAACACATACCAGCACAAACACAACATTGTGTCTACACTTATGAACATATATACATAACACACACACAGAGGGTATGGGGGAGAGCGTGAGAGAGAACAAGCGAGCAACAAAGACGCCCATGTATATATATGTTTATATATATATATATATATATGTATATATAGAAGTGGGCTGATTGTATATAGAACTTTTATCTACAGACTTTTAGCTCAAGAGAAGGGGAAAATGATTTCCTTCATGGTCTGTGCAATACCTTTTGCAGGACAGATTCTATATTCTCTATAAGTGCTATTGTACATACTTGATTTTAATTTAGCTTTGTATCTCCCAAAAGAGCAAGTCTGTGCAGTGTTCCCTATACAGTTAACTGGTTTAAACCAGTAAGACTTATGAACCTGACTTGTGCTGATCTTTTGGGGGGGAGGGTCCATTTTTAATAACAGAGAGGTCCTTTTGTCTGTTTTCTTTGTTCAGCTTCCACACCTACTTATTCTCCTTTCATTAAACATGTGCCAAGTTTTTGTAGTTTTCTACTACTGGTGTTGTTTCTCTTCATATCATCTTGAGTTTGGTTTTGTTTATCTTTATACAAAATAAATAGATGTTACTTGCATGTTCTGTTTTAAATTAGTTGCTACCATCTCATTAAATGACTGCTAAGACAAAGCTGAGGTTTTTAAAGATACTGCATGGCATGGTAAATATGGTGGGGAAGAGGGTAGGAAAGGATCTTAAATGGATGGATGTGTTTATACGTATGTCCTTTTGTGTATCTCATCCATTCCTGTTACAGCTCTGTAATCCAATTGGCTATGAAATCATAATCTTATTAAAAACTATACTTTGGTGTTTCTAAAGAGTTTTTCCCTATCTCTGAAGTCAACAACTTCTTTCTGTTTGCTAAATTCTAATAATCATACTATTGCTTGTCAAAATGTTAATGCAGTATTGTTGTCTGAACATGTTTTATGACACTAAATTTATTTTACCTTTTTTTCCCCTCCTAGGTGCATGGAGGACTGCAACAGAAGAGTGGGGAACTGAAGACTGGAATGAAGATGTAGGTATTCTTGAGCTAGTCCTTACCTAATGCATTCTATCCCTAAGTTGTGTTTAGGGATAGAAAATGGATATATTTCTGCCTTTCAAAATCACTGCTAAGATTCTGACCTAAAACTTTTACATCCAAAATAGTGTTCTGAACCAGAACATTTCACATATGTTATATGAAGGAGACTGGGCATGGACAGGACTCTGTGGAACCACACTATGGAAAGGGCAAGTGCAGGTGTGTAAGTCCAATACCTGATTGTCAGATTGACCCAGGAAGATAGACTGGTTGGGTAGGGTACCAACAATGAAATTAGGACTGGGAAGAAGCTAAATGGTAGAACACTTGTCTAGTATGTGTGAGAATCTTGCATTCAAATCCTAGCACTGCAGAAAAATTGTTTTTAGTTAAGCATATGGTAGGTTGTACATTGAGTCACAGCTGCTAATGTCATACAGCTGTACTTGGAGCTGTTGCATTATTTGGTGTTAAGTCCTATAATGGATTGGCAGTGGATAGTTATGGTACCTAAGCCTTGAGTTTAAAATCCAGTTGTTTGTGAAACTTCTAACTACCCAATGCCCAAATCTGTAATTGAAATGACTATCCAATTAGGTATCTGCTACCTTGACTCTACTTGGAAAACTTATAGATGGGTGGTTTATAAAGAATTTTCTTGAATATTATCTGAGTAAAAAGAATTTTAATTGGTTACAGTGAAATTTTTGCTGTGAATTCTGGTTTTCAGTGATCATGGATAAACTTATTTTAATATTTAAAATTTGCTTTTCTTTATATATAGGTAGGTAAGGTAGCTTTGTCAGATTGTTTTGGTTGTCAGTCTTAGGTATCAAAACATTCCAGTACATGAGCATCACAGGGTTATGATTGTTTGTTATCGCTAAGCTAAACTGCTTTGTGAATATGAACAAGTTTTACCATCTGAAATTTGGTTTATGTTAGTAAGGAATATATTTGGGGTACTATGGGTTTTCTGTTTATTACCAAAGAGATTTTGGTCAAGAAGTAAAGAAAACAAACCTAATTCAACTTTTTTATTTAGGAAGAAGAGTTATCCCCTGTAATTGGTTACATAATTAGATGCCTTACATGTATAATGTAGTCAGTATGAATACAAAATTTATATATAGCTGAAATTCCTGAAAAGACATTATTTGGCCAGCGCTTGGACCTGAACTGCTCAATAGCCAGTTAAATTAACATTTTTTCTTTCTTCATCTTGGTCATGCTTTTCCTTTCATTGGGGGAGAGAAAATGGTGGAAGATAAATGTCCTTTGGGTAGAGGTAGGAGTTGGGATTTATAACGAGAAAATGAAAAGGTGTTTCCTCAATATATGTAACTAGCACAGAGATAGCCTTCCTGTGAGTTCAGTCTGTATATGATATGACTCTGTTGTGTTTTATTGTGTTCCTTGATTCTATTCCTTACTTGGATAAAACAATTAAGCAGACTTGAGATCAATCCATTTAGTATTTCTCAGGGTAGTTTTTTGGGTTTTTTGTTGTTGCTGTTGTTTTTTGGTGGTTTTTTGTTTTGTTTTCATAGAGTTTCCTTCTTTTTTGGTACTGAATTTATTTACCTTACCTGTGGCAAATTTCACACACCAGGAGTAACTGATTCCTTTCTTTACAGCTTTCTGAGACCAAGATCTTTACCGCCTCTAATGTGTCTTCAGTGCCTCTGCCTGCGGAGAATGTGACAATCACTGCTGGTCAGAGGCAAGTGTGTTGTAAAATGATTGTACCTTTTTTTAAGCTTTATTTACTTTTTTAAGTATTATTTTTCATATATGAATACACTGTCACTATCTTCAGACACTGGAAGAGGGCATCAGATCTCATTACAGATGGTTGTTAGCCACCATATGGTTGCTGGGAATTGAACTCAGGACCTCTGAGTGCTTTTATCTGTTGAGCCATCTTTCCAGTCCTTATTTTTGAGTATTTAATAGATGTTGAGCTAATGTAGGCAGAATTTGCTAAACCATCAGTCGTTAGTATTTTATTTAATGGCTTGTTCTCCCTTGGACATAGGTGGACCTGGGGAAAGCTGAATATTTTCTTTCTCCCTCTTGATTTTAGTCATTCTACCTTGGGTCACTACTTTAGCATAAACTCCTCAGGTGTTACTGAAATATATTGTGAGTAACGGAGCATAGTATTTTGAATTTCTTTTTCTCTTTTTGATGAGATGCTGGGGGTGATTTTACATCCTTGTAAATGCTAGGTTTATACTGTGCCTTTGAGCTACACATCAACCCCATAATTTGTTTATATCACAGGTAAGCTTTTAAGTTTAGAGAAAAACTTCTAAAACCTTCTCTGTTCT
The DNA here is from genome assembly GCF_000001635.26 of Mus musculus. NCBI lineage: Eukaryota > Metazoa > Chordata > Mammalia > Rodentia > Muridae > Mus > Mus musculus. The sequence goes on along the minus strand of NC_000069.6, from coordinate 90,025,982 downwards.
AAATCCATTTGAGGGTATGAGTAATCATATATATGGTGTTTTGTTTTTTGAAACAGAATTTTGCTCTTTAGGCCATGTTGTCCTTAAGCTTTAAAGTAGTCCTCTTGCATTAGCTCTAAGTTTACTGGTGTTTGCACCACCATGCTCAGCTGAGTATATGGTCTCATATTTTAGAAATACTAATATAATATAATACTAATTATGTATTAAAATCATAGCTAAACAGTTTTAAATTATTTATTAGATTTTGATATTCAGAGTAGAGTGTCAAGCGTGGTGCACAACTTTAATCTTAGTAATTGGAGAGAAAGGCAGGTGGATCTCTGTTCGAAGCTAGTTAGAGCTACATAGTGAAACCTTACCTCAGAAAAATTTTCTGAGTATGTTATGGCCCATGGTTATTATAATTCAAGTACTTGGGAGGCTGAGGCAAGAGAAACATATAAGGCAAATCTTGGCTACATAGTAAGACTCTGTATTAGAGAGACAGCTCCCTCCTTAAAAAAAAACCCAAAAACCCCACAAACCCTTGAAGATTTAGTATTTCATTAAATCAGTGCTATCTTTAAATTAAATGTTTAACTATTTTGTCAGTTTAACACTCAGTTACTTTGATTAATGGAACACATTAGGACTTTACAAGACTGTAGCATCGGAATATAACCTTCATGTTCATTTAACCATGATCTAAGTTTGCAGGGTATGTTAGAATGTTCATTCATAAAGATCCTTTTCTTTCCCAAACTAGAATTGACCTTGCTGTTCTGTTGGGGAAGACACCATCTTCAATGGAGAATGATTCATCTAATCTGGATCCATCTCAGGCTCCTTCCCTGGCTCAGCCTCTGGTGTTTAGTAATTCGAAGCAGAATGCCATATCACAGCCTGCTTCAGGGAGTACATTTTCTCACCATAGCATGGTAAATATGAAACCATTACACTAACCCCAGAATCACATACACAGGACCATTCCTTTTTCAATGATTGTAAGATAGAGCCTCACTGTGTATAGGCTAGTCCTCTGAGAGTACAAACATGAGCATCATTCCCAGCTGCTCTGTAGTGACAAGTTTGTAGTTTTGTAAGAATGTTTTTGTTTTAAACCCAGGTATGGAATATGGTGTTGCTTCAGATTATCCACAATAGCTATGATTTGCCTCCTGGTCTGGTGGGGATATGATTTTACTAGTTGGAAAAAGTGTCTTTAATTGTGTGTTTGGAATTCTGGGGACTTTTTAGAGGATATATAATTGCTAGGGCCTTACGAGGTGGGGTGGGTTGTTGTTGGGGTATTGCTTGGTACTGGACACAGTTAAGTAGTCATGTGGAAAGAAGAAATAATAAGAAATTTATTTATTGATTATGTAAGTACACTGTAGCTGTCTTCAGACACACCAGAAGAGGGCATCAGATCTCTTTACAGATGGTTGTGAGCCACCATGTGGTTGCTGGGATTTGAACTCAGGACCTTTGGAAGAACAGTCAGTGTTCTTAACTGCTGAGCCATCTCTCCAGCCCCTCCTTTCCTTTTTTTAACTCGTCCTTCTACTTTTGTTTTTGTTTGTTTGTTTGTTTGGTTTGTTTGTTTTACCACTCTCCATTGCAAGAAACTTTTGACTAAAACTGACAGAATATAGAGTTTTTTAGTTTCATTTAATAGGCTCATTGTGCCCATTTTTCAAAACAATAGTTCTCCCTCTTGTGCCTTTAAGTTCCCTGGCCACTGGCTTTTGACCCACTTTATGGTTACCTTCCTTTTGTGTTTTGCCTTTAGTTTTATTTTATTTAGTTATTTACCCATTTGTTTGTTTTGAATCAAGGTCTCATAGCTCAGGCTGGCCTTGAACTCACCACTCATTATGGCTGAGGTTGAATTTGTACTATTTTTGTTTTGTTTTTGAGACAGGGTCTCATTGTATAGCCAGGACTGTCCTGAAAATCACAGAGATCCTCTTGTCTCTGCCTTCCAAGTGCTGGGATAAAGGCAGCATATTTTATCATGCTTGAGGATCTTGAACTTGTGATTCTCTGTTTAGCTTTGCAAGTGTTAGTATATCTTAAATAAGCTTCCTACAACTTTATGATGTGTACTGCTTTTACTCCTATTTCAGATGGGAATTTTTCCAAAAGATGCACTCAGGATTTGAATATAGGTATTGAGACTCTAGATTGTGCTCATAATAATGCAGTATAGTTGGTCTGGTATAAGGCTGGCCTTAAACTTTTTGCTATTCTTTGCTTGGTAGCATTCTATGAGTAGCATTATTATGCATTGACTTTTGGTCTGTCTTTGTGAGTAAGCTGAGGAAGATTACCAGCTGTAAACTTCTCTGATCTCTTTGTTGATCTGTAGGTGAGCATGTTGGGGAAAGGATTTGGTGATGTTGGGGAAGCTAAAGGTGGCAGTACAACAGGCTCCCAGTTCTTGGAGCAATTCAAGACTGCGCAGGCCCTTGCTCAACTGGCAGCTCAACATTCTCAATCTGGAAGCACTACCACCTCCTCTTGGGATATGGGCTCAACAACACAATCACCATCACTGGTGCAGTATGGTAAGTTGATGGGTGACTTAAATCTTTGACACAGGAGAGATTTATTGTCTAGAAGATAGGGAAGGACTGGATAATCTGAGGCTGTATACAATTGAAATTAACTTTAGTTCTCTTTCTTTATTAACCTGGGATTTTGAGAGAATTCTCTTTAGATTTTGTGTGTTTGTGTGATGGTGCCCTTGCTGGTCTCAAACTTCCTGGCCTCCAAGTCAGAGATCTGCTTGGCTCTAGGCCTTTTGAGTGCTGGGATTAAAGGTGAGCATCAGTAAAACTCTCACTTGGTCCCTTGAATCTTCCTTAAGCTTAAGAGCCAACAAACCCTAAGGATTCTATATCTGCTTCTCCAGTGCTAGGATTGCACACATGTTATAATACTGTGTCCATCCTTTTCACATAATGAGAGTCAAACTCAGGTCTATATACTTTCACAGCACTTTAGTGACTGAGACACCTTACCTAGCCCTAAATTATTCTTTGATTTCTCTTCAGTTTGATGGCCGTGGCCATCTTAGAATTTTGTACTTTAAATATGGATAATTTAGCTCTTAAGCTCTTACCTTTCTTACTCATCTCTAGCCCTCCTTCTCTCTCTCTCCATGTGGCCATAGCTGGCCTCTTTGTTTCTACCTTCTTTCTCCCTGCCTTTCCAAAATAAAGCTCTAAAAACCATTTTTTAAAAAATGAATAATTTATGGATATGTGACATATACAGGCAGGTCAGTGGTATTGATTTTTCTGGTTTCTGGTTTCCTTTTTTTTTTTTTTTTTTTTGGTTTTTTGAGACAGGGTTTCTCTGTAGCCCTGGCTGTCCGGGAACTCACCACTCTGTAGATAAGGCTGGTCGTCTAGAAATCTGCCTGCCTCTGCCTCTCCTGCCTCTCCTGAGTGCTGGGATTAAAGGCGTGCACTACAACTACCTGGCTATTGATTTTATTAAGCTGTGCTGAAGTATAGAAATTATTCAGTGGTTCTTTTGAAAGCATCTGATTATATGCAATTTGGGTAGCTGGATGGTTGGATGGATTGATGGTTGTGTATGCCATGGTACATGTCTTAATGTGCTTCTGTTTCTGTGATGAAGAAATGACCAAAAGTAAATTAGGGAAGAAAGAATTTACTTACCTGACTTATAGGGAAGGCAAGGGAGGAACTTGGAAGCTAGAACTAAAACAGAGGTCATGGAGGAACTCTGTTTACTGGCTTGCTTGCCATAGTTTGTTTAGTTTATTTTCTTACACAGCCCTCTCATTTCAGTTATTAATCCTGAAAATACAGGCCAGGTGTGATGCATAGCATTCTGACACAGGCAGGTAGATCTCTTAAGTTGAAGTCTAGGACAGCATGGTCTACACTGGAAATTTTATTTAAGACACCCAGTGCTATAAAGAGTCTCAAACCAAAAAAAAAAAAAAACAAAAAAAACAAAAAAGAAGAGAAGGAAAATGGGGGTGGGCGGGGTGAGGGGTGTGGGAGGAAATGCAGGGGCTGGAGAGATGGCTCAGCAATTAAGTGGCTATTTTTCCAAACATTCTGGATTCAATTTTAGCATCCACGTAGTGGCTTACAATAATAAATTGGAACCCCAGGGTCTCAGAGGGTATTGGGCAAGTATAGTACATAGACATGGATGTGGACAAAAGTCTGTGTGCATAAAATAAATACTTGTTTGTTTTTAAGAAAATGCCCTAAAGACTTGCCAACAATCAGAGACATTTTCTCAACTGAGGTTCTTCCCAAATAACTCTAGCTTGTGTCAAGTAAACAAATTTATGTGGCAAGAATCTTTATGCACTGAGAGCCATTTTGCTAGCTGGAGTTCTTGAATCTTGAAGGTCTTATTACTAGTATTAGTATAGGACATTTCCTTGGAATGTATCAATGTCACTGGCTCATAACTTGTGTTTCTTCTTGCAGATCTGAAGAGTGCAAATGATTCAACAGTGCACAGTCCTTTTACAAAGCGCCAGGCATTCACCCCATCTTCAACCATGATGGAGGTATTCCTTCAGGAGAAGCCACCTGCAGTGGCTACCTCGACAGCTGCACCACCTCCCCCGTCTTCTCCTCTGCCAAGCAAATCCACCTCGGCTCCACAGATGTCTCCGGGGTCTTCAGACAACCAGTCCTCCAGCCCTCAGCCGGCTCAGCAGAAACTGAAACAGCAAAAGAAGAAAACCTCCTTGACGTCTAAGGTACTTGAGCTTCTTAGGGAGATGCTGTTTTAAGGCAGGGAGGTTATGGTATTTCAGGATGAGATAGTCTAAGGGTTTATTTGGAAATTTAAACTTGAAAGGAATAATTTTATTTCTACAAAAAGATTGTATTAAACGTTTACATATTTTTTTCCTACCTTTTTCATAGATTCCTGCTCTGGCTGTGGAGATGCCTGGCTCAGCAGATATCTCAGGGCTAAATCTACAGTTTGGGGCATTGCAGTTTGGGTCAGAGCCTGTCCTTTCTGATTATGAGTCCACCCCCACCACGAGCGCCTCCTCAAGCCAGGCTCCTAGTAGCCTGTATACCAGCACGGCCAGGTAGAGGAATCATCACCCAGAAGACCTCTTTTGGTAGCTTAGTTTTGTGCTTACTTCTTCTCCTCTGGAGAGGCCATATTTCTGACTGGATAAAAGTAGTCAATCATAGCATTTTGTTGTGTGCTTTTAAAGAAATACGTTGTTACTAGGATTATCTATGATTTAAAACATTTAGATAAATGCCATTTAGATACTTCTAGAATGTCTTAAGCTCAGTTTGTTTGTTTGTTTTGTTTTGTTTGTATGTGCAGACATACACGTGCATCTGGAGGCCCGGGGTCAATATCAGGTGTCTTTCTCAAAAATCACTCTCTACTTCATTTTCTGAATCAGCATCTCTCACTGAACCTGGAGCTCACTAGACCAATTTGGATAGCCAATAAGCTCCACGAAACTTATTGTCTCCATTTCCCCAGTGTACTAAGATCATAAATGTCTTCTTCCCAGATTTTATGTAGGTGTTCAGTATCAGTTCATGCCTTCATTGTTACATGGCTAATGCTGTACTAACTGAGCCATCTCCCTAGCTTCTCAAGGTTTGTTTGATTCTGACGGTACCTTGACATCTCCTGCAGTGAAAAGTGCTTTATTTGTTGTGGGACTATGTTTGTGAAAAGTAAAAATAGGAACTCAGTAAAAACATTAAAATTAAAAAAAAAAAAAGCCATAAAAATAAATGAACCTTTTCTGTCTTCTGGTAGTTACCAAGGAAAGCCATCTTATGCATAGATAATCAATTTTTCCTTAATGAGGTATCTGGCTTTAGTCTAGATCAGATTAGTTGAGTCATAATTGCCACTGATGCCTAAAAAGATTTTATATAAAAAAAATTTTTTTCTGGACTGTTGTGGCTCATGGGAGTAGGGGAAATGTGTGAGATGAGAGCAAATGCTGTGTTACAGAAACTAGTGATAATCTGCTATTGAAATAAAACCATTTCGGGTAAGAAACTTCAGAAAGACAGGCTGGGCGTGCTGGTACCCCAGTCCTAGCACTCAGGAGGTTCAAAGCCAGCCAGGGCTAGTGACAACCTCCCCCAAAGGGAAATGCTGGAGAAATGACCTGGTGGTTAAGTTCCTTGTTGACCATGTACACAACTTGATTTTCAGAATCCACATGATACATAGGCATACATGTGAACAAAACACTGGTATACATTAAATCTTAAATTTTTTGTTTTGTTTTTTGATTTTTCAAGACAGACTTTCACTGTGTAGCCCTGACTGTCCTAAACCTCATTCTGTAGGCCTCCATTCAGGCATCTGCCTGCCTCCCAAGTGCTGGAATGAAAGGTGTGCACCACCACTGCCAAGAGTTTCTTTGAAGCATAATTCAAAAAATGTTTTCCCCACTCTGGGAAATTCTACCAGTGATGAAACTGATCAATAGATGATTTTTCTTGTGCCAGGGTTTCATGGTGTGATGTGGAGGGGTGCATTGAGTTCTTTACTCTCCCAAGTGCCTGATTTTTAAACATTTCTCCTTGTTAATTAATTGACAGTATTTTATTCCAATAGACGATCATCATTTCCTAAGACATTTTTCTTTTCCACAGTGAGTCTTCATCTACAGTTTCATCTAATCAGAGTCAGGAGTCTGGTTATCAGAGTGGCCCGATTCAGTCGACAACTTATACCTCCCAAAATAATGCTCAGGGCCCTCTATATGAACAGAGATCCACACAGACGCGGCGGTATCCCAGCTCCATCTCTTCATCACCCCAAAAGGACCTGACTCAGGCTAAGGTAGTAGTTTAATGATTCCCTGGGCCTTGGTTAGCAAAGTAGTGGGTAAAAGTCCCTCTAATATAGTTTCACTTTTCTGGAAATGGTGCTACAGTCTTGGAGGTGCCAACTGAGATGCTGACAAAAGCACATTTCTGTGATTGGTAAACTAAACATTATTTTCAGCAAATGTGGAGGACCCTCAAGATTCAGAACATTTCTCTTTGCAATAAAGATTTGTTGGTTATGGCAAAAACTGTCTCAAATACCTGTCCTTTCCTCATAGAAGATCAGATTGCTAACCTTCGGGGTGCATATATATTAGTAAATCTACGTTACTCTGGTAAAAGGGATAACATATACCTAAGATGGTCTGAAGTACCTGTCTAGCAGGATGGGTCCTAAGAATTGTTTTATTTTAAACTATTTGGTGGGGGTAGTGGCTGTGTGCATATGAGTGCTGGTACCCTAAGAAGCCAGAGACATCAGAATCCCTGGAGTGGAGTTACAGGTGGTTGTGAGCTGTCTAATATATGCGATAGGAATTGAACTCAGGTGCTCTTTGTGTGTAATCCATGCTTTTAACTGTTGAGCCATCTTTCCAGGTTCCCTAAAATATATTTGACCAAAATTAAATTAAGTGACTGATAACATCTCTCTTACAAGCTTGTCTGTTCTTGCTTTTTTTTTTTTCTCCTCTCCAGAATGGTTTTAGCTCTGTGCAGGCCACGCAGTTACAGACCACGCAATCTGTTGAAGGTAAGCATTTTCCAGGCTTTTTCTTCTTGGTTTTAGTGGCTTTCCTCAACATTGATGTAGAGTTGTTCGTTTTTTTGGAAGGTAGGAAGGACCCTGTTGTGTAGACCAAGCTGGCCTCAAATTCACAAGAGATTTGCCCACTTCTGCCTCCCAAGTGTTGAAATTAAAGACATGTGCCACTGTGCTCAGCTGTGTGTGTGTGTACACAGTAGTCAGCTTTTAACTTCTCTATCTTCTGAGGTCTTTTTGTTTTGCTTTGTTTTATGTGTATGGGCATTGGCCTGTGTGAGTGTCTATGTACCAAGTATGTGCCCAGGGTCAGATACCCTGAAACTGGTTGCAGATACCATGTGGATTGTTGGAAATCTGGGTCCTCTGGAAGAATTGAGTGCTCTTAACTGCTGAGCCATCTGTCTAGGCCCATATCTTTTTTTTTTTTTTAAACATATTTTTAAGTGTGTTGGTGTTTTTCCTGAATTTATATCTATATGAACGTGCCAGGTCTTCTGGGAACTGGAGATACACACATCCCATGCAGGTGCTGGGAATCAAACCCAGATCCTCTGGTAGAAAGCCTTTGCTCTTAATTGCGCTAAGCAATCTCTCCAGCCATATTTTGTTTTTTGAAACACATGTTCATGCTGTAGCCATAGCTCCTCTGAAAATCGTAGTGATTTTTCTGTGTAAGCTTCCCATGAGCTAGATTATGGGCATGAACTACCATACATAAGTTCTCTATTTCAGTTAGATTGTTAAAATTTAGGTTTATCCTTTTTTTTTTTTTTTTTTTTTTTTTTTTTTGGTATTGTGTGTACAAGCATGTGTGTGCCACAGCACTCATGGATGTCAGAGAAAACTTTCAGGAGTCTATTGTCATTCTCCACTTGGATTTTGGTATCAGACTCAAGTCATCAAGTGGTTTGTGTGGTGTTAGGAATGGAACCCAGGGCCTGATATAAGCAGTCTACCTTGAGTTGTCTCTGCAGTCCAAAAAGAGTTATGCTTAACATAATGACTAATTCCCACTTTTCTTTTTTCTTTTCAAGTAGTTGAGGATTGTAGTTTTTCTTTACTCATAGATACTCCTTGTTTTCTGATGAAGGGAAATGTTTTCCTATTTCCAGGTGCTACAGGCTCTGCAGTGAAATCTGAATCACCTTCCACTTCTAGTATACCCTCTCTCAATGAAACAGTACCTGCAGCTTCCTTACTGACGACAGCCAATCAGCATTCATCCTCCTTAAGTGGCTTGAGCCATACGGAGGAGATTCCAAATACCACCACCACACAACATAGCAGGTAATTTGGGGTGAGAATTTAGTTGGGTTTGTGTGTTTCGGTAACAGAGCCCATCTGGTCTGGTCTTCATTACTCTACCTGTTAGAGACTACATTAGCCCTGCTTTTGTGAGAAGTGACAATGACAAAGGAGACTTAATTTGCTTTTAGAATCTGCTCTTGCTTTGATTGTTCACAACCCTAAAAACTAGCCATTATATATGTCGGCATGATCTCAGAAATCTTGTTCCTCTTTTCTGCTTTGGTTTTTGTTTTGTTTTGTGGTAATTGCTCATTGGAGTTCCAGGTCAGATAAAACCGTAACATTGTGATAGTGGCTGATGGCAACCTTTTCTCCTTCATAGTGCATTATCTACACAGCAGAATACCCTTTCTTCATCAACATCTTCTGGGCGTACTTCAACATCCACTCTTTTGGTATGTATGACGCTTGAGAGGAAGTGGTTTTAATTTTCTAACCATAAGATTCTCCCATATAATATAATTTTTTGTTTGTTTGTTTTGGTTGGTTGGTTGGTCGGCTTTTCCTCTTTCTTGAGTCAGGACCTTGCTATGTAGCTCTCAAACTCTATGTGGACTAACTTTAAATTCCCCTTGCCTCTGCCTCTCTAGTGTTGGGATTACAGGTATGTATTTGGCATACCTAGCTCACCCAGTAGGATGTTCTTGAAATTTTCTTTGACTCAACTGAGTTTGTAGGAAAAAGAGTAAAGGGATATTGGAAAGTCAAAAGAGTCCAGAAGTTGTACTTAATGGAGCATAATTAAAAGTGTTTTTCCTTTTCACAGAAAATAGGCAAGGACTTCATGTTCTCTGTTAAATGCAGAACAGCATACACTTTTTGTTTTTGTTTTTTAATGGAGGTCCCAATATTTTGGATGCAGAAGCAGGCAGATCTCTTGTAGCCTGGTCTACAGAGTGAGTGCCAGGACTGCACAGAGAAATCCTATCTCAAAACAAACAAACAAAAAAAAACAAACAAAAAAAAAAGAAGATATTATAGCTCAGTCATGGAGTTCATCACTAACAGACATAAGGCCCTGGATTAATTCCTACAAAAAATTGTGTCTTTAACTGGTATAAGTATGTCTGTTCTTAGCCTGGGAAATGCTTAAATATAAGTCTTTAAAATGGTATGAAGCAGGGCGTCTTTATGAAAATGGTGTCCAGATGAATTACTTTATGGTTGCCAGGGTTACTTAGGGAAAGGTGTTAAGTTTATAGAAGCCTAGGAAAAGCTTTCCTAAACTATGAAATTTTAGTTTTAAAGTCAAAGCTGGTACTTTCTTCCAGCTTATATTTTAGTTTTGTAAGTTGAACTAGTGAAGCAAGGTGTAGAAAAGAAGGCTGTGATACACTTTTTAGTTCTGTGCTTTTCCCCCTCACTAATCGATGTCATTGGTCCCTATGGAATTTGTCCCCAGCCACTTTGCTGTTCTCTGAACAAAAAAACGATGATGATGGCCAATGGGCAATTGCGAGGAACATGTAGCTAGAAATCCTGATACCCTGGGTTGGCTTTTTTAAATTTCAGATTTGATGAGGTCATACATTGCTTATCTTCTCTAACCTGTTGCTAATCGTTGTTTTCTTTATCTTCTACTGTTTCCCTTTGAAGCATACAAGTGTGGAGAGTGAGGCAAATCTACATTCTTCCTCCAGCACCTTCTCTACCACATCCAGCACTGTCTCTGCACCTCCCCCAGTGGTCAGTGTCTCCTCCAGTCTGAATAGTGGCAGTAGTCTGGGCCTTAGCCTGGGCAGCAACTCTACTGTCACAGCCTCAACTCGAAGCTCAGTTGCTACAACTTCAGGTAGCTTTGCCTAGGAGGGTGACATTCCTCTAGGATGGAGAAGATAGTAAATTGTATGACAGCATAAAAATGTTTTCTTTCAGGAAAAGCTCCTCCCAACCTTCCTCCTGGAGTCCCGCCATTGTTGCCTAATCCATATATTATGGCTCCGGGGCTGTTACATGCCTATCCGGTAAGTGGGACTGAAGGATCTTCTCCACAAAGTGAGGATGGTGTGACTCTTCTCTGTAGTTCTGGATTCAGATGGAAAACAATAATTAAAGCAGAATAAATGAATGGTACCCACATTTGGGCAAATGGTTTTTTAAATTTGTGTGTGTGTGTGTACCTATTATGTGCTAAGATCAGAGGAAACTGGAGTTTCCATTTCACCTTTATTCAGGTTCCAGTTTGGCTTGCTTTGTTTGGTGGCAAGTTGCTTACCTACTAAGCTATATCACTAGCCAAAAAATAGCAGGGTTTGTGTATTTGTTTGCTTTTATGTATCTGGGGGTTTTGTTTACATGTATGTTACATACACCATAGTGTGCCTGGTGCCTGTGGAGGCCAGCATTGGATCCCCTAAAACTCAAGTTACATACAATTGTATAAGACATGTGGGTGCTGGGAATCAAATCTGGGTTCTGTGGAAAAGCAGCCAGTGCTCTTGGGATAACTGTCCAGATTCCACCCTTCAAAATGCAATCGTTTTGTAGAGCAAGGAATAAACTTAGTCAGGGCCCTTTGCTGAGTATTTATTCTTTGTGAATTATGATCTGGACCTTGAGCATCAAAGGCCAGTGTGTAGTTTCTTGGTGGTTTTCTATATTGCTATTGCTTCTCTACCTCTTTAGACCTATGTTTTTTTGGTGGGTTTTTTTTTTTTTTTTTGGCCTTTTAAGAACTCGATTCTAGAATTACCTTAACTGCCACCTTTAAGTATTCAGTATCCACTAAAATGAAAAATATTTATAAAAATTCTATTAAAAAACACCCATTTTTGCTGGGTGTATTGTCAAATGCCCTTAATCCTGGCACTTAGAAGCCAGAGGCAGCAACAGTCATGCCTCTGTGAAGTTTGAGCCCAGTCTGGTCTACATAGAAAACTCCAGGACAGCCAGAGCTACATCTGAAGATAGAAAAATAAATTTTAAAAATCTTTTTTCAGTTTCTTTGGCCAGGTGACATTGTGTTTAATCCCAGCACTTTGGAGGCAGAGGCAATTCAATTTTTAGAGTTCAAAGCCAACCTGGTCACCCAACTGTATTCTAGGCCAGCTAGCACTACACAGTGAGTGCTATCTCAAAACAAAATTAAAAAGTCACTTATTTTTACCCTATGGAAGAAGTTTAGATAATAGAAGAAATATGTAAATTGCACCTATTTTTCCCCCCTCAAGACAGGGTTTCTCTGTGTACCCCTGGCTGTCCTGGAACTCACTCTGTAGACCAGACTGGCCTCAAACTCAGAAATCTGCCTGCCTCTGCCTCCCAAGTGCTGGGATTAAACACAGTGTCACCAATGCCCAGCCTAAATTGCACTCTTAACTTTGACCTAGAACTTTCAAAGATCTGTTTCTTGTCTCCTGAGAGTTGGGCTTAAGGGCATAGGCCTCTGGGGCCTGCCTTTGTTTTCTTTTATTTTAATAACTTTTATTAATTGGCAATTTCTTACATGTCTACAATATTTTGATCATAACCACCTCTCTATTCTCATTTTCCTCATTCCTTCTTGAACTTCCCAACTTCCCTTCCTACTTATCTCTCTCTTTTTTTTTTTAACATGTAGGGATGTTCTGCCTGTGTTATGAATGTGCACCATGTGAGGGTAGACAGGTATGGAGGTCAGAAGGGAGCATTGAATTGAGAACTAGAATTACTCATGGCAATGAGTTGTCTTATGGCCCTAGCAACTGAGCTACATTCTTTTCAAGAACAAGTGCTCTCAATCACTGAGCCATCTCTCTAACCTCACATTACATACTTTTCTAAAAAAATGTATTTCCATGTTTATGAGTGCTTTGTACTCATGTGTGTACTTGATTCCCTTGGAAGGTAGAAAAAGAACATTGGGTTCCCTCGAACTGGAGTTACAGATGGGTATACACCACCTTGTAGATGCTGCGAATCAAACCTACTTCCTCTAGAAGAACAGCCAGTGCTCATAACTGTTGATCCATCTCTCTAGCCCCCACATTGAATACTTTTTAACAGTAACTCTTTGCACCTAGAAATATGGGAAAATGAGGATAAAATATGAATCCTTCACATTTCAACCCAAGTTTTAAAGACTGCAAGAGACGGTGACTGCTAAATAAAAATTAAAGCCTGCTGTTCATGTACTACCCATTCTCCCCTACAGGTGCCCTGATGCCAGCCCCTGTCTTTATATAGTATGTAGCTTCAGGAAAGCTTTAAGACCTTTCATGAAACATTTAATTTCTTTGTACTTTACTTTCCACTTAAAGAAAACAGAAGGAAATAATCTGCTTTGTTCTGACAATGAGGATATATGTTCTTTATCTTGCCTTTTGCTGCCATCATGACTAGTTCCCATTAATGTTGTTAAATGTCTGTCTTGCAGCCACAAGTATATGGTTATGATGATTTACAGATGCTCCAGACAAGATTTCCATTGGTAAGTATGTGGGATAGAAATTTGGAAAAAAACCATTAAATTGAGGGATTGGGGTAGGTGCATTAAGGCAGGGTTTTACTGTGTATGTAACCTTGGATGTCTTTGAACTCACTCTATAGATCAGACAGGCCTCAAACTCACAGAAATACCCCTGCCTCTGCCTCTGCCTCCGGATTAATGCCTCAGTTGCTGGGATTAATGGCATGCCCACCACCTCGAGGCAAAATCATTAAAGTTATTGTTGAAATCAGTTGTATAGTGGCTCATGCCTGTAATCCTAGTGTGTGAGAAGTGGAGACAGGAAGACCAAGAGTTCAAAACATGTGTCAGTTATATAGTGAGTTAAAGACCAGCTTGAGCTATACAGTACCTCCTTTCTTTCAGGGGGACAAAAACAAAACTGATGGAAGGATTCTCAGATGTTCGATTATTGTCACAAACAGCTGTTTCTCAGTCTGCCCCCCACATATACTTTATTATATATGCATACATATACACACACACAGGCAATTTAATCAGGTTAACAAAACACATGTGACATAACACCTCAAATGGACTAATAATAAAACTGTTAACAAGCTTCCTATCAACATCAATTTCCTGCTCTGTTTTGTTATTATTGTTAGAGACCCTTATGGTTGAACCTAGAACTTAATGCATGCTAGGTAGATACTTCACTGCTGAGCTGTATTCTTAACCTTTCTTTTGATTAGTTGGAGAGGTATCTTACCACGTTTTCCAGGCTAGCCTCCTGGACCTCATATTCTCCTGCCTCAATTTCCTAAGTATCTGGGACTATACACATTTATAATGATAATGTGTTATAGCATAGATATATACCCAACCTCTGTTTTTTTTTTTTTTTTTTTTCTAATTTTTTTCTGTCTCACCTCTTCTTATCTTATTTACTGATAAGTTCCCCTGAATCCCCAAAATTTTGTGCTTTCAACCTTTACTCTTAGTAAGGCAAATTTGACAGTATTACAGGAGTAATTTGAATTAATGGAAGCTCTAGTCAGCTTATTCAGATGATTAGGATATTTTTAATGTCTTAAGGTTTTTTTATTTGGTTGTTTGGTTTTAGACACGGGGTTCCTGTGTGTTTCTGTCTTGCTGTCCTTGAATTCAATTTGTGGACCATGCTGGCCTCAAACTGATAGAGATCTTGCCTATGCCTCCTGAGTACTGGAATTAAAGGAATGGGTCACAATACCCAGTCAGTCTTAAGACTTGTGTAGTGCCTCTTGCATTTTAGGCAAATGCTATACTTCAGAGCTTTTGGTTTCATTAAATTGCTCAGGCTGGTGCTGAACTCACTTTTTATCTTAGGATAGCCTAAAACTTGGTAGTAGTTAGATTTACAAGCCTTCCTCAACAGGACCAGATTATGTTGTACTGATACAGAATCTCACTAGACTGTATCTGGCCTTGGTAGTTGTCCTGCTTCAGAATCTTAAAATGCTGGGATTATGGGGAGTACCACCATACACAGCTTTTGTTGTTGTAAGACGAGCTGGGTGTGGTGGCACATGCTTTTAATCCCACCACTCAGTCTACATAGCCATACTGTGTAGCTACCTTGGCTGGCCTAGAATTGCTTTGTAGACTATCCTGGTCTCAAACTCTAAAGATCCATCTGCCTCTGCCTCCCACACAGTACATATGACTGCGGATGCCAGAGGACACTATTAAGTGTGTCTTGTTTTATCACTTTGCCCACCTACCCACATATCCTACTTGCTACTGGTACAAGACATGCCCATGGTCATACCCACCTCTTTACATGGATGCTGGAGATCAAAGTAGTAAACACTCTTACCTACTGAGTCAATCTCCACTCTCAGCTTCTGAAGCACTTCAGGAAAAAGAAGAACCTGTGTTCTCAAAAATTAGCTGGGAAGATCTGTATAATATTAAACCTTGTTGGTCCTACTAGACCTTAATGTGTACCCAATGAGCATATCCGTAGACCTTGTCTTATTCTACTCGTGGCAGGCTGGGGGGAACAGTGTATGCCAGATTAATTGAAGTTCATATGAGTTGTAAGCTTTTAAATCAGTAACTGGATAATTTGCAATACTCCCAACAGTCTCATGCTTCTATTCATCTTTGTGGTTTTTACGATAAAGAATGAGTGGAATTTAATCTATGCTCTTTTGTTTTGGTTCTAGGATTACTACAGTATCCCGTTTCCCACACCCACCACTCCACTTACTGGGAGGGATGGTAGCCTGGCCAGCAACCCTTACTCTGGTAGGATTGGGATAGAGCTGAATACAGGGAGGTGAATTAGAATTGGAGGTAGAAGCAAGAAGGTTCCATAATTAAGATTTTTGGCAGATTTGTGAATTTTCTTCCTCCCTACCCCTTGTTGTCATGGATATGATGAGTCAAGGCTGGGAGTTTCATAATTCTATTATGAATATGTTCCTGTGACATCATTTTTCTTTTAAAAATTTTGTTTTATGTATATGAATACACTGTCTCTGTCTTCAGACAAACCAGAAGAGGGCATGAGATCCCCATTACAGATGGTTGTGAGATGTTGCTGGGAATTAAACTCGGGACCTCTGGAAGAGCAGTCAGTACTCTTAACCACTGAGCCATCTCTTCAGCTCCCTGTGACATATTTTTTTTTTTATAATTTATTAATTATATGTAAGTACACTGTAGCTGTCTTCAGACACTCCAGAAGAGGAGTCAGATCTCGTTATGGATGGTTGTGAGTCACCATGTGGTTGCTGGGATTTGAACTCAGGACCTTCAGAAGAGCAGTCGGTGCTCTTACCTGCTGAGCCATCTCACCAGCCCCCTGTGACATCTTTTTATATTATCATTTTCTGTTGACTTATTTCTCGGCATTATGGTTCTGGATATTGAATGCAGGTTTTTACAATGCTAAGTATAAGCTCTAGTACTGAACTATACTCCCAACTTTAATGGGTGTTTTTGGTTTTTAGCTAGTCCATCTTTTCGCTAGAAATATAATTGGTTGTTTTGGTTTTGGCTTTTGTTTTTTTGGTTTTTCAAGACAGGGTTTCTCTGTATAGCCCTGGCTATCCTAGAACTGACTCTGTTGTAGACCTGGAACTCAGAGATTCAATTGCCTCTGTCTCCTGAATACTGGGTTTAAAGGTGTGTAAAGTCACCTCTACCTGGCTGATTTTTGTTTGTTTTTACATGACTGACCAATCATTATCTTTTCAATTTCCCTCAACTATTGTTATCCTTCAAGCTTTGGAGAAACAAGGGTGCATTGGAGATGATAGAAAACAAGATGGCAAATGAACATTGGGAGGTATCATTCTGGAAGCCTCTTTGCACATTATAGAGTGTACAGCTGCCCTTCTTTTCATAGGCGACCTCACCAAATTCGGCCGCGGGGATGCCTCCTCCCCAGCCCCAGCCACAACCTTGGCCCAACCCCAACAGAACCAGACGCAGACTCACCACACCACGCAGCAGACATTCCTGAACCCGGCGCTGCCTCCTGGCTATAGTTACACCAGCCTGCCATACTACACAGGGGTCCCGGGCCTCCCCAGCACCTTCCAGTATGGGCCTGCTGTGTTCCCTGTGAGTAACTGAGTGGTTGTGGTCTCCTTGTAAGGGATCCAGTCCTGAGCACCATCCTAGATGCTTTCACAGCTACATGACTCCTTAGAAATACATGAGGATAACTTGTACCTTTGGCCCATTTCTGGCCTGGGAATAAAGGGTATGAAATTTTTAATTAGAACAAGAATTGCCTGATAGTAGAATTATCCAAAAGAGGACTATGATACTGTGTGTCTTTGCTGCCCCTCCTTTCCCTGTAACCATTGTCTCTATCTCTAAACCACTCTACCTTTTGATTTCTTGGGTCAATTCTAAACATTAGTGTATCAGTTACTTTTTTGTTAATTTATAATACCATGATTAAGAGCAACTCACAGTAGAAAGTTGATGTTTGGCTTACAGTTTGAAGGAGAGAGTCCATAATGGTGAGGTCCCAGGAGCAGGAAGTAGAGATCAAGAATGCAGGGCAGGGCACAAACCCTCAAATCCTATCCCAGTGATGTACTTCCTCCAGCAAGGCTCCACCTCCTAGAGATTCCGTAATCTCAACGAACGAGGGGCCAGATGTTAAAATATATGAGCATATGTGGGGTGGTGAGAATTTTCTCATTTAACCATCAGGAAGGATCCCATTTCACTGTTCAGTCTTTGACTGGCCTATGTTATGATAAGTATCTACCTAAATGTCTAATCTTTGGTGTAGGACAAGTGAGACAGATGTTATCTGTTGCTGGGTCATTCCTTTTCTGTCCTTCTTGCTCTTCAGGTGGCTCCTACCTCTTCCAAGCAGCATGGTGTGAATGTCAGTGTGAATGCCTCGGCTACCCCTTTCCAACAGCCAAGTGGATATGGGTCTCATGGATACAACACTGGTAAGTTACCTTTGACCCTTGCTTAGTGGTCTGTGTGGTATATTAGTAGATGGAGAAAGTCCCACTCAAAAGTGGGTCAGTAAGGATATGCTAACTCTTGACATATAATTACCATTGTTTGGCTGAGTTAGGTGTCTAAGACAATACCAGTGAAGATTTATGCTAGGACTTGTATCCACTATTCACAGTGGGAATGATCAAAAGACTAGTGTTGGCTGATCTGAGTTTGAGAAATAAAAAAGCAAGGACCCCAGGTTTCTTTGAAATGACATTGAGGGAAAATGATAGTATCCATGGCACTGAGAGTTAAAGAGTTCTGAAGAGAAGAGATAGATACGTTTCTAACACTGTGCACAATATGTTTGGCATAAATGTGTTTGTATCACTAATTTTGTTACATGACTTCCCCTTTTTAATTCTCTAGAAGACCTACAATGTGGAGAAAAACAAGTAGACATGATTGACTACTCATTAGAGTGAGACTTGAACCCTTAGGCTTCTTCATTTATATAGCTAGTCTTGTTGCTATTGCACATCTGGTGGCACGGAAGGAAGTATATAGATTTTATGGACACATAGCCTCTGGCCTCTATACCTGATGTCGTGCTTTACTTTTGGAAGATGGAGATAAAAAGAACATTTTGTTTTTGTAGGGTTTTGTTGTTCTTGTTGTGAATTTATATATATATATTTTAATTTGGTTCATTTTGGTTTTGTTTTTGGAAACAGGGTGTCTCTATGTAGACCTGTCCTGGCACTCAGTATGTAGACCAGGGTGACCTGGAATCCACAGATTTGTCTGCCTCTGCCTCCAGAGTTCTGGGACTAAAGGTGTACACCTCCACATCTGGCTTGTGTTTTTGTTTTGTATTAATTTTGAGACTAGTTCTCTATGAAGCCTAGGCTTGCATCAAATTTGTGGCAATCCTTTTGCCACTATCTCCTGAGTAGTGATGTAATAGGTATATACCCATATCTGACTCTAGTAGAGGACTGGAAACAATTCCATGTAATTTTTTAAAGTGACTTTTAGGTGAATCTGGGGGAGGTGGTTGGTGCAGTTGCTAAGGGATAAGGATTGAATTATCTTTAAAAGCTTGTAGCATGGTTACATTTTTATGTAAATAAAAACCCACAATTTTATGGGATTTAGAGGGAGCAACCAGTGTTCTTCACTTTTCTGTGGGCTCTGGGTGGGTAAATAAGCATTTCAGTGATTAGAGAGCTGAGTACAGAAAGACTGGGTCATGATATATATTAATTTACAAATCTTGAAGAACTGCTGAGATTTAATACCCGTACTCCTTATGGCTACTACTCTCACTGAGCAGGACCTAGCCTGATCTTTGGTGGGGAAAGAGGTATAAGCTTTTTGACTTGGAGTGGCTTCATCCCAAAATATGTACTACATTTAGGTATTGGCGGTCCAGTTACAAATATTTTAAAGGGTATGTGATTGATGAAAGTTGGAATCTGATTCTGAAACTTCTAGCTTCTTACTTACCTTAAGATTTCAGAAATCTGTTATAGCAGCTTTTTGAGAACCCCCAGTTCCCAACCCCCAACAGAGGGCTCTTATCATTATATTCCTCATCAACCTCTAAATTCATTTATCTTTATGTATTTGATTCCTTTTAGGAAGAAAATATCCACCCCCTTACAAGCATTTCTGGACGGCTGAGAGCTAATTTGGCCCAAGCCTGGGGGCTGTGTTTTGTGTGTGTGTATAAATTTGCACTGAAGTCTTGTTTCAGAAACCAGACCACTGAGGAGAGCCTGCTGAGCTGAGGCCATGGCCTGCGTGGCTTGGGGAAATGAGTTGGTGGATACCTTCTGGGCTTTTGAACTTGCCCGTTCCCCATTTCCCTCTCCCCCATATGTTTGACCCTGTCTTACCCATTTCGAGTTCGAGCCATGCAGCACCTCCGAAGCATCAATGCACACACCTGCTGTTGCTTTTGATTTCTGGAAGGCATGTAGTTCCAACTTGTAACAAAATATTTGTAGTCTTCAATAAACTGTGGTATTTCTTTAGCTAACTCTGCGTTCTTTCCGTGCATGTCTTTCTGGACACTAGGAGCCAATGCTGTATTGTGGATAAAGGGTGGAGGGTGGCTTTTTCAATCAATCCCCAGTATAGCCAAAGAGCTGTTAGTGTTTTAGTTTAGTGGTTTTTAATTTGGGTGGAGGGAAAACAGTCTGTTTCCAGCCTACTGATTGGTTGGTAAAGCTATTTATAAATAAACAAAAACAACAAAACTGATTTCCTATGCTTTTATGTCTTTACTTTTTCATATAGGTCATCCCCTTGCCTCTGGCATAGGCTGAGGGGAAAGATAAGAAGTTAGAGTGTCATGACATGGTGAAAGGCAAAAGAGGTAGTGTTCAAAGCTGTTGTTAGGGAACTATCATCTTAGACTTAATTTCTACATCTAGTTCTCAAAGGCTGACTGGTAGCTGATTAGGTTATTAGTGATCAATTATTTGATGACTTCAGGCTTTTTGGGACCAGTGGGAATGTGGTCCTTTGATGGCTTTTCAGAGATAATGAATTACTTGTAAGTCATTTTTTTAAACTTGTGGATATAGCCAAAGATGTATGGGAGATGTTTGGTCAGATATGCTGGTGGAAAATTTGATCTCCGTGCACTCACTGCCTGGCACACTATCATATCAGCCTTTGGTTTATAACATAAATTTGAACAATGATACTACCACTCTTGGTTAATTGGAACCATATATTCAGCTTTCCTTTAGTAGTTCCTACCCCTCTGGTCCTATGGAGTGTAATCAATTTTCTAAGTTGCTACAATGCTAAGTAAAAGAAATGTGTTCTTGTTTTTTTCTGCCTACCACCTACATTGTTTTTGTAATGATTTGTATAACTATTGAGTTGGGGTAGGCAGGACATGTTGGGGTGGGAAAAAGAGCAGAACTCTATTCTGAGGATCTCTGGTATAACAAGTGAAAATAGGAAAACCAATGCCTGTTTTTTGTTGTTGTTTTAGGTTTTCTATTAAATAGAGGCTATTACAGCTACTATACAGAACTTCTCTCCCTCTAGCCCCATTCCTAGTTCCTCATATCTTCTATGCAATTTTTAGATCTCTGAAACTAAACTTTTTAGGTAAAAAACAAAACAAAGTAGGAACTTGCTAGAACTAAGTTAACTCCTTACTACCTAGCTTAAGAATCCAGTTAGTATTTCTCCCATTCCTGTGTAACCAACCACCCTGGCTTCTCTTTGTAGATGGTAACCAGATCAGCTATATGCACTTAGCTAGTAAAAATAAGTCATTGTCTCTCTGATTTTGTCTTTAAATTCTCTATTTATATCTTGGCTTATCTCCCTTCTACATCAAACCTCTGACTAGCTTTAGCCCCTTTCATAGCTGAACTTAAAGTTATGCCTGCTACCCATTGTTCTGTCAGATAGAAATTGGGTCTGAAAAGAGAAGGAGATCTCTGCTACCTCCAAAAGAGTTTGTTGTATTGTTCCCTTTGTTTACTCTGTGCCTTCCAAGTATGCAGTTAATCTTGCTTTATTTCTGTGGTTCTGTGCTTTTTTTTCCTCCTAGATTATATTTGTTCCTTCTGAAGGGCACTATTAGAACTTGTGTTGTGGTGGGGTTTAAGAGTTAAATTCTTTTCCCTCGGTGCTAGAGGTCTTTCAGGCTAGACAAGCACTTAATCATTGACTAAATCTTTAACCTTTAAAGACAAACATTCTACTGGAAGATTCTAAATGATTGTGAACTTAACTCCTAAAGGCTACCTTTGTTGTAGAGATTGGCTAGGAGAGTTGTGGCTCTGGAATTTGTATGAAGACTGTTGAATTGTGAGTGAATAGAGTATTCCTTACGATTTTTGTCGTTAATACATTTCTTCTCAGGAACAAAACAAAACTCCATCAGAGTGCTCCCATATAAAAGAACAATGTACCTTTGGAGGCAGGAATCTAAGAGCATAGGAATGCAGTTTTTCTGGTTTCCTTTTTATCTTTACAGGAACTGATAATGTATTCTTTTTTCAATTGTGAATTAAATTTCTACATTTTTGTTTAAAATGTCTCTAGTAGGATGCTAGAGGATCCCCATGGCTTTTCCTGTTTTCTTGATTTATTGACTTAGACTCTCAGGAAGAAAGAGTATAGTAGTTAGTTCAGTTCAGCTTGAGAATAAATCACAATGGATTATACTGCTACAGGCTCCTTTGAACTGTGGTGGTAAGGAATTTTTCTACAGGAAATGAGACCTATATGAGTTAGGTCTGGATTAAAGCTGTTGTTTCAGGGACAGACTGAAAACAAGATTGTTTCTACATTCTGTATTACCCCTTACTATGTCTTCCCTATGCACCATATCGCTAAAATTATAAAACTAGAAATTTATCTTATTTCAGCCCATTAATTCATAAAGATATACGCCTAGACGTTCTACAACCAGAAAAGTGAGACTTTAAGTAAACTGGGATTCTAGTAAGTGCTCTGGGACTGCACTAGACTGTTCTTACTTAATAATGTGGATTTGTAAGGATTTTGAGCAAAATCCTTAATGTCTATAGAACAGAAAGAGCCAAATTACCCATCTTAAAGGGCATAATTAAGTGGAGTTTTAGTAGACTGGTTCATAATGGACACTAAATTTATTATATCCTTTTGCTTCCAAATCATACACTACTGAGATATTGCTAATACCCCCTGTTCCCCTCAAAAAGCAGCCCATATATATATATTCCATACATAATATCTATAAAGGACAAAAGAATTCTTAGGCAGCATTTGTGTCATGAATTCTGACATCTCAGAACTGACGTAAAAGTGGAAAAATTATACCAAAATTCTTTTACAGTGCCATAGCTAGAAAAGCGGCAGATATCACTGTGTCCTAGGAACAGAGGCTAGGCTAACAACAGAGCTAATCCTCTCTCTCCTCCTCCACTAGGTGTGTCAGTCACCTCCAGTAACACGGGCGTGCCAGATATATCCGGTTCTGTGTACTCCAAAACCCAGGTAGGTATCTGGTCTGGATGAAAGTAGAAAGAGATGGATGAACATAGAACAGTTGGATTTGAAGTTAGAACAACCCTCAGGAATGCTGTCAAGAACCTGTCCTACCTTTTCTAAAATGAATTGTCTCTAGGCTTCTGTTTCATTCTTTCTAAATCCATAACCAAAAGTGGGAATGAAGTGAAGTGTTTGTTATTGAGTTATTTACAGATATATCTGTTGTCTGTCCTTTTTCTGTCCCAATAAGATCTTCGTTTTTTTTCTAAAATATCTAAGGAGTTTGAATTTGTGCTAAACTACAGAGGCAGGAATGCTCAGACTAGTCAGCACATTTCTCTATCTTCTTATGAAATTACTTTTACTTATTTATTTTGAAGAAGGGTTTCATTTTGTAGTCCTAGCTGACCTGGAACTCATTGTGTAGACCAGACTAGTTTCAAACTCCAAAGATCCACCTGCTTCCCAAGTAATTGGGATTAAAGGTATACACCATCATGCCTGGCCAATGTAAGACTTCATGGCGTGCTCTAACAGTCATCTCCCTGCTCGATCCTTACGACAAGAGTTCAGCAATATTTCTTTTATTTGTGAGGAAACTGAGGTTGAGTAGTTAATTTGCCTAGGATCACGGAGCTATGAAAAGACAGAGCTAGAACTAAGACTTCTGAATATTTGACTTGAGGTATGCTATTGCTTCTGAGGCCTCAGAAAGTCCTAGGATTCTTCTAATGATCATGTTTTACTGTCTTCCCTCCTGTTCTCCTGGGATAGCAGTCCTTTGAGAAACAAGGGTTTCATTCCGGTACTCCTGCTGCCTCCTTCAACTTGCCTTCAGCCCTAGGAAGTGGAGGGCCCATCAATCCAGCCACAGCTGCTGCCTACCCACCTGCCCCCTTTATGCATATTCTGACCCCACATCAGCAGCCACACTCTCAGATCCTTCACCATCACCTGCAGCAGGATGGCCAGGTAACAGCCCTTCCCTCCTCTCTCCTTTCCCTTCCTCTTCCTTCCTATCCCTTAAAACTACCTCCCTTTTCCTTTTCTTAACCTTCCTTACCACCACCTTCACCCAGCCCTCACCAGTGCCAGCCAGGGGCACACAGCACATACACAAGCGCACATAACATGAACAGTTAGCAAAGGAAACATGAAAGAATGGGCCAGATTGAAACCCTTTTATCCGGTTCCTTTGGTACCTTTCTCCTCCACCTCCCATGGCACAGTTGTCCTTATCCTGTCAGACCTGGGTCACACCTTCCCTCTAACCTCTCCCAGCCTTCTCCCTTCCCTGACATTATAGCTTTCCCTTCTAACAGTGGAGTTCTATTGTCAAAAGTTTGTCCCTTTATTTTCCATATATCCTGGTTCTGCCTCAGCTACCATATTTGCAGATGATTCTCTGTTGCCAGCGCCAGCAGGAGGAGCAGGTAATGAAACTGAATAATATGCTTGAACCAACCTTTTTAGTCCCCATTTCACCTCCACAGCCTCAGATAACTTGAAAAGCCTACCCAATCACAAATCGGGATACACAAACAGAAACACTGTGCTAAGCTCTCTGGCCTCCCCATCCTCTCTCTTCCTTACCCCCCTCAACACCCTCTTTATCTTTCTACCCTCCTCAACTCTGGAAAGCACTTGGTTACTAGAATTGAAAAGATTCTTGGGGCAGCATCTGGAGCCTGATGCCTCAGGTCTTTGTGGCTTTGAATTGGTTTCACATTAATTAATGTGTGGTGGTGGGAGAATCTGAAGGGTGGTAAAAGAGACCTCTTAAGATTCCCAATGTAGGTGGCTGGGCAACTAAAATAGGGCTTTTTTGCTCTCAAAGATAGCTTTCTACGTTTCAGCATTCACAGAGATGAGTGAGAATGTAATCACCTTGTCATCACTCACTTTGAAAAGGTCAGAATTCTCATAGTTGCTTTGTTTGTTTTTTAGACAAGGGCAGTGGGTAGTGGGGAAGTCAACTGAACAAGAATAGAACCAACTCACCATTTTATCTCCAAAGTTTTCTTGTCCATTTTTCATTTTCTTCTACTTTAAGGTTTAAAAAAAAAAAGTCACCTTGTAAAAGAGGCTATGTAGACCAAATTTTCTGTGCTTGAAAAGTAAGCTTCATAGTAGGTTCTAAGTAAAAAAAAAAAATGAGAGAGCATGACTATTTGCACATTTCCACTTGAAGATGTTACAGATTGGTCCCACTAACTAGACACCTTTTTCCTCCCCCATAACCTTCCCATTCCCCTGCAGACGGGCAGCGGGCAACGTAGCCAGACCAGCTCCATCCCGCAGAAGCCCCAGACCAACAAGTCTGCCTACAACAGCTACAGCTGGGGGGCCAACTGAGGCCCTGACCCTCTTCTCCTGTCCCATCTTCTGAGAGGGCTTCTCAGCCTGGAAACTATGGAAACAGCATCAAAGAGAGAAAAGAATGTGGGGCGATTCCGCTGCTCCACACCCCCAGCGGCCCATCCCACACCTCAGCTTCATGTCTGTCCCATCCCTATACCATCCCACCCTGTTGTATGTATTATAGGATTTGTATTTTCTTCTCCTCCCCTCCTCTTCCTCCTTTCTCTTTGCATTCAAGATTATGAAACTTTGCTGTGGGCCCTGCCTTTCCTTCACTTCTTCCTGTTCACCCTGGTGGTGTATGGGTGAGGTGGGAAGGTGACCCCCCCCCCAAATATATATCAGCCCAACAGCCCTAAGTCTCCTCCTTTATTATTAGGAAAACCAAACCACACACACACATACAGACACACACACACACACACACACACACACACACACACACACAAAATGGCGTCATAAATATGAACAGCATTGTCAGATGGATTAGTTGAAGTGTTTTTTTTTGTACTGTGTCTTCAAATTTAATGGATTAATGTGTCTTGTATATATATATATATACATATATATATAAAAAAAGGAGAAAAAAAAAACAAACCTCTACCTTCAGCCTCTGCCCATTCTTGCTCCGTCTAGGATATCCTCACTCTCGTCGATGACCAGCTTGGTGAATAAGTATTACCGTACCAACTGGGGCCTCTTCTAGCAGGCTCGAAGGCTGTGGAATAAAGTGAAATCTTTGCCCTTTAAGATCTCTCACCTTAATGTGCTAATATTTTGCCCTTAAGGGGATTTCCTTATACATTCTGTGACTGGAAAGAACTACTGCAAATCTTCATTTCTTCTAGAAACTGCCTCATCTACAGCACGTTTCAGGAAGTGAAAGGGGAAGGAGCTAAGGACATTTAGAAGGCAAAGGACCTTGTGGGAATCTAAGCATGGTTTTAAAGGATTCTGAAGTCTCAAGCCAGCATTAGCTGCTGGCCGGCAGAACTCAATCTTGGGGTCTTTTTCTCTTTGGAGGAGTATAGTAGTTCTTGTTCTCTGAGTTATGTTTTTGAGACAGTCTCACTATGTAACCCTGACTGGCCTGGAGCTTGGTGTGGAGACCAGGTTGGTCTCACATTCAGAGATCTGCCTGCTTCTACCTCTTGAGTGCTAAGGTTAAAGGTTGTCAGCACTACACCCTGCCTTGCCTATTTTATGTGGCTTTGAAATGCCTACATTTTGGGAAAAGAATGGATGATCTTAGAGCAAGACCTGGGGTGGGGGCATGGTGCAGTAAAAGGTTTTTGGACTTCAATTACGTGAAAGAGAAGTTTCATTTTTCTTTGTAAGAGCCATATTGCCAGGGACTCGAGATCCTGTTTCAGCCTTCCAAAACTGCAAATATCCTCTGTGCTGAGGAGGTGAGGGAGGTCTGTTTATTTTGAGTCAGAGTCTCACTCTGTAGCCGACTTGCCTGAAACTCAGTGAGGAGCAGGCTGGCCTTATACCTCCCGAGTGGATTAAAACACCATCAAATTTCATTACGGCATGGTTTTCCCAAGACACAAGTAGCTTCTCGTTCCTGCCTAGTCTACAAATCTTACCTTGTTAGTTGGCCATCTGTTTAGTTTTTTAAAAGCAGCGTGTGGTGGTAACCGCCTTAAATCCCAGCATCTGGGAGGCATTAGGCAGGCGGGTTTGTAAGCCCCTTTGGTCTACAATCAGTTCCAGGACAGTCTGAACACCACACAGAAACCCTGTATCGAAAAAAACAAGCTTAAAAACTCCCTACTAGCTGAAGAGATTCCTAGCATCTTTATTCAGCAGTAGGGAAATCGCGGTTTAAGGAACTAGGTAACTTCGCCTAGCCTAGTATTAGACGTCACCGACATCAGTCTAAAACAAAACACAAGGTGGGGGGTGTTTTCTGATCCTGGGGTGAAGCAGGCCTCTGAACAGGCCACTCCCTCTGGCGGCTACCTGGGACCCTCCAGAGAGAAACGGAAACCCCCCTCGGGGGCCTGGCAGATCAGCAGGAGAAAGAATCTCCTAGAAGGGACGTGATCTTGAACTGGGAATTTCGCACGTCCACCCTCACTCAAAACTGAAAGGTAGCGTATAGAAGCTTCGTGTCTGAGGAGCACGGTCAGCCCCGCCTCTTCCTCCGGCTTACGACTTTTACGACAACGCCGCACCGTAGGGTTGCTTTCCGGCAGCGAACGCTGAGCCCTGGCTATATCCGACAGGGTAGCGTAAGCTGGTCGTGGTCTCGTGTTGCCCATGGGCTGCAGAGCTTCAAAGTTTCTAGTGCCCCTACTGGAATGAGCGTCTTTGATCTTTTCCGAGGCTTTTTCGGCTTTCCTGGACCTCGGAGGTGAGAATAGTTCTGGGCTGGATATACGGGAGGGGTGTTTTGGTGGACACTTGACCCCTTCATCATATTTTTGGAAAGCTTCCTTTCCCGCCCCCTTCAACTCCTGCTGAGAGGTCAAAGATCGCATTCTTGAGTACTCACCCCGCCACAGTAATCAAAGCAGTGGTTAAGAGGACAGAAACGGCAGCTTTCTCCAGACCTGGGTGATGCAACAGGGACCTGGGCGGAGAAAACAATGGGGGTCTGGGGAAGAGGACCATGAGCAAGTAATTGGGCGATTAGTAGTAGGCTGGATGACCCTGAAGAAAAACCATGGGTCGTCTGGCAGCTGTTGGGAGGTGCGGAGAGGCTCTGTTTAGAAACAATACAAAACCCTAATAGATCCATCAACGTTGTTCTGAAACCAGATCTCCTGTGTTTTCAGCTGCCCAGACCCCTCTTTGGCCCAGTTTGCTGCCCTTGTGTTGATTTTTATGGCTTAGACAGTGTTGAAGTCTTCGTGGCTTATTTGCCTTCACTCTCAGCCACAGAGATCCTTTTTTTGGAGGGATGACTCGAGATGATGACGACGATGATGATGATGATGACGAAGCGGAGGAAGACAGAGGCGCGTGGGGTCGAGAGAGCTATGCGTTTGATGGTTCTCAGCCTCCAGAGGAATTCGGTTTCAGCTTCAGCCCCAGGGGAGGGATGCGATTCCACGGCAACTTTGGCTTTGATGATCTAGTACGAGATTTTAATAGCATCTTCAGCGAGATGGGGGCCTGGACCTTGCCTTCCCACTCTCCTGGTGTGTGAATTTCCCTGAGGGAGACCCTATGGGTTTCTAGTGGGTTAGTGATGAATAACAGAACTTGCAGAGTAGTTGGGATAGTCTACAGAAATTGATTTTTAAAAGACTTAAAATGTTTAAGGCCTTTCCTATCCCAGAATCACCTACCAACTTTCTACAGAACTTCCAGGTCCTGAGTCAGAAACACCTGGTGAGAGACTGCGGGAGGGGCAGACACTACGAGACTCAATGCTTAAGTACCCAGATAGTCACCAACCCAGGATCTTTGAGGGGGTCTTGGAGAGTCATGCAAAACCTGAATCCCCAAAACCAGCTCCAGATTGGGGGTCGCAGGGACCTTTTCATAGGGTGAGTACTCTCTGCACCTGAACTGTAAGCCCTTGGTGGGATCTCTTAGAGTTGAGTTGCAATTTTAGCCCCTTTAATTAGTTCATTTATCCAGATTTTCTTCATTATTGGGATTTTCGTTTTGAAACTTACTTCACTGTATAGATTTAGATATCTGCCTGCCTCTGGATTAAATGTGTGCCACCACACCTCATCTAAGATTTATTTTCTTTTATATGTATGAGTGTTTTGCCTGCTTGAATGTCTCTGTACCACATGTACCTGTGCCCACAGAGGTCAAAAAGGATATTGAATCCCCTGGAACTCAAATTATGTATGGTTATGAGCCACCATGCTCTTGCTGGGAACTATAAACTATGGTCCTCTACAAGAGTGTCCCCTCCCCTCTCTTATTTGATTTGATTTGTTTGTTTATGTATTTTGAGACGGAGTCTCTGTAGTATTGGCTGACCTGGAACTTGCTATATAGACCATGCTGGCCTCAAACTCAGGGATCTCCTGCCTCTGAGTTTGTTAGTTAGGATTTTGTTGCTGTTTGTTGGTGTTTTGTTTTGTTTTTTGTTTGTTTGTTTGTTTCAAGACAGGGTTTCTCTGTGTAGCCCTGGCTGTCCTGGAACTCACTCTGTAGACCAGGCTGGCCTCGAACTCAGAAATCTGCCTGCCTCTGCCTCCGGAGTGCTGGGATTAAAGGCGTGCACCACCATGCCCGGTTTGACACCTTCCAATCTTAAACTTGAAGGTCAGAGAACCCATATTCCTCCCTTGTTCCAAAACCCCAGAAATACTTCCATTTGGGCAGCTTATATTCACATACCTTCTTCCTTAGTTTTATATGGACTTCTACGAAAAAGAATTCCTGAAATTCTTTCCTGCACTTTTAAGATTCGTTCTTAGCCGGGCGTGGTGGCACACGCTTTTAATCCCAGCACTCGGGAGGCAAAGGCAGGTGGATTTCTGAGTTCAAGGCCAGCCTGGTCTACAAAGTGAGTTCCAGGACAGCCAGAGCTATACAGAGAAACCCTGTCTGGAAAAAAAAAAAAAAGATTGGAAGGTGTTTTTTCACTGATTGTGTGTGGCTTCTTCTACAGTTGGATGATACATGGCCTGTGAGTCCCCATTCTAGAGCCAAAGAGGACAAAGGTAAGTCTAGAAGGAGGCACATTTACCATACCATTCTCCTGAAGTTCTCTCAGAAGGTTCTTCCTGAAAAACGTATCTAATTACCTGCCCTCCACTCTCTCCTGGCTTGTCATCTCTCTGCCCTTCCAGATCTTGACTCCCAGGTTTCCCAGGAAGGTCTGGGTCCACTTCTTCAACCCCAGCCCAAATCGTATTTCAAAAGTATCTCTGTGACCAAGATCACTAAGCCAGATGGGGTGAGTTGAGAGGAAGAAGTATAATCCTCTGGGGAAAGGGACCAGTATAAGAAAATACTAAACTCAGCATAGTGCTGTTAGCAATATATTGGGATTTCTCTTGCAGACAGTGGAGGAACGCCGCACTGTGGTAGACAGTGAGGGCCGGAGGGAGACCACAGTGACCCATCAAGAAGCCCATGACAGTTCCAGAAGTGGTAAGAGTATAACTCAAAAGGCCCATCTCTTAACATTTTGGGGAAAGGATGTGCCTACCTTTTGATACATCTTCTCTCTTTTTGGTGTGACTTTCTCCCTTAGATCCAGACTCTCAGAGATCTTCAGCTTTGGATGATCCCTTTTCCATTCTGGATTTGCTACTAGGACGTTGGTTTCGGTCCCGATAGCGTTCTTAAACAGAGGCCTTCAGGTCCTTCCCACTCCCTTCCTGTTGCCCATTGCCAATAAGCTTAGCTCTGTCTGTCATCCCAGGGTCTTAAATGTGTGAAACAATTAATTGAGCTTATGCCAGTCTGTCATTCATCCAAATTGACCAATAAAGCCTTTATTTATGCTAAAGGTCTTAGTCTTGGTTTTGTCAAGGTCCTTTTAATTTACAGACCCATCCAGGGCTTCCAAAAGTTTCTTGGCTTACGATTTTATTTTATGTATATCAGGGGTAGTGTACACATGTAGAAGTCAGTACAACACGTGGGAGTTGGTTCTTTCCACAGTGTGGGTTCTGAGAATCCAGGTCAAGGTCTCAGGCTTGGCAGCAGGCTCTCCTACCCACTGAGGTATCTCACCAGCCCATCCCAAAACAATATTTAATACATTAGAGTTAGACACAAAAAGAAAATGATTTTATTATTGAGGAAATAGAGGTAATTCCAGTAGCATTTCTAGAAAAAGATTGCCAAAAGGTAGTTTTTTGGTTTTGTTTTGTTTTTTTTAAGATTTATTATACATAAGTACACTGTAGCTGTCTTCAGATGCGCCAGGAGAGGGCGTCAGATCTCATTACAGGTGTTGTGAGCCACCATGTGGTTGCTGGAAATTGAACTCAGGACCTCAGGAAGAGCAGTCGGTGCTCTTACTGGCTGAGCCATCTCACCAGCCTGTTTCTTGTTTTGTTTTTAAAGATTTATTTTATGTATATAAGTACACTGTCACTGTCTTCAGACACACCAGAAGAGGGCATTGCATCCCATTATAGATGGTTGTGAGCCACCATGTGGTTGCTGGGATTTGAACTCAGGACCTCTGGAAGAGCAGTTAGTCCTCTTAACCACTGAGCCATCTCTCTAGCCCAAGGTATTTGTTTAAAAGAAAGATAACTGCTTCCCTAAGTACAAAAACACTAACTCAATAATTCATGAGATAAACTGCATTCCGTGGCCAAATAGGTTTTTTGTTTTAAAGGTGGAGCCTTACTGTGTTGCTTCTGCTAGCCTGGAGCTCCTTAGTAGACATCAGAGATCTGCCTGAATCTGCCTCCTGAGGCTGGGATCAAAGATGTGTGTCACCACTCCTGTGCGATTATTTTTATTAATTTTAATGTTAGAAAAATTATAATTAACAAAAAATAGATTATTTTAAATTAAAAATTCATATTATCTTAAACTGAAGTTTTTTTTTCTTTTTAACAAAAAGAATTTGAGACAGGGTCTTAATAGCCCAGCTATTCTAAAACTCACTATGTAGTTCCAGGACAACCAGAGCTACACAGAGAAACAAAACAAGACAAAAAGCATAACAATCAAGGACAAGACAAAAAAGTTTAAAAGAAAAACCTCTGTTGGCAGCACTGGTGGTGCCTGCCTGTAGTCCCAGCGCTTGGCAGTCAGTACCTGAGACCAGTCTGGTTTACAGAGTGAGTTCCAGAACTGCCAGGGCTACACAGAAACTTTGTTGCATACAAAATCTCTTGTTTTGTTTTCTTATGTTTTTGGGAAATAAAGCTTTTTCTCTAACTCTTTGGTTAGTGTACATTGTTGGGTTCTTTGTTTTTGTTATTTAATCTCTTCTAAACTAAGATTAAAATGGTACTCTTCAGTTTTAGCTGCTAAAGTTTTTGTTATTTGTCCTTTTTTTAAAAGATTTATTTATTTTATGTGTATATGAGTACACTGTCGCTGTACAGATGGTTGCCAGCTACCATGCGGTTGCTGGGATTTGAACTCAGGATCTTTGGAAGAGCAGTCAGTGCTCTTAACTGCTGATCTATCTCTCCAGCCCTTGTTATTTGTTCTTAAATTCACATGAGCTCTACAGTGGTGATTTAGGCCTTTAAGGCAAGAACCCTTAACATGAACCATGATTCTAGACCTGATATGGTTTCATATTTGTACTTTTTCTTTTTACGTCTAAATTCTGAATTTTATCTTTGTATATGGCATAAATTAAGAAACCAAGTTTATTTTTTCCCATTTAGAAAAAAAGTATAGCTGGGTAGTGGTGGCGCACACCTTTAGTCCCAGCAGTTGGGAGGCAGAGGCAGGCAGATTTCTGAGTTTGAGGCCAGCCTGGTCTACAGAGTGAGTTCCAGGATAGCCTCGAAAGAAAGAAAAAAAGAAAGAGAAAGAGAAGAGAAAAGAAAAGAGGGGCCGGGCGGTGGTGGCACACGCCTTTGATCCCAGCACTTGGGAGGCAGGGAAGCAGAGGCAGGTGGATTTCTGAGTTCGAGGCCAGCCTGGTCTACAAAGTGAGTTCCAGGACAGCCAGGGCTACACAGAGAAACCCTGTCTCGATAAACCAAAAAAGAAAAAAAAAAAAAGAGAGAGAGAGAAGAAAGAAGAAAGGAAAGGAAAAGAGAATGAAAGAGAAAGAAAGGAAGGAAGGCAGAAGAAAAGAAGGAAGGAAGGAAGGAAGGAAGGAAGAAGAGAAAGAAAGAAAGAGACCAAGAAAGAGAATATTGGTGCCTATATAAATATAAATGTTTTACCTGGAGGTGCTGTGATGGTGTATGCCTTTAATCCCAGCCTTTGGGAGACAGAAAAAAAAAATATATATATATATATACACACACATACATATATATACATACATATATATACACATATACATACATATAACCTGGAACTGGAGGTACAAACAGTTGTGAGCCACTATGTGGGTCCTAGGAAATGAACCCAGGTCCTTGAAAGAATGAGCAGTCAATGCTCTGAACTGCTGAGCCATCTCTCCAATCCTTTATCACACTTTTTAAACATGATAAGACCAGGTGTGTTAGTGCCACCTGTAATCCCAGGCAGAGAAAAGGGTATTGGAAGTCTGAGACCAATCTGACCTATGTAGTGGGTCCCTGTCTCAAAAATATAAATGCTATGTTTGTTCTTTTAGATGATGTCTTTGAATTTTCTTATTTTCCTGCTCTTCTAAATTTATATCAGAATACAATTGATCTTTCCAATGAGCTTTTCACTGTTTAGTCATAAATTAAGCCAAAGATCACCAGATAAAAGTAACGGAGACACACACAAAAGTAACTCAGGAGAAAATATGGAGTGGAAAAATAAGGAGAGAGCCCAGCCTGGTCTACAAAGTGAGTTCCAGGACAGCCAGGGCTTGAAAAAACCAAAACCAAATAAACAAAGTTAAAAAATATCATAATGGGGCTGGAGAGATGGCTCAGAAGTTAAGAACACTGGCTGTTCCTCCAGTGTTCTGGAGTTCAATTCCCAGGAACCACATGGTGGCCCACAACCATCTATAATGGGGTCGGATGCTCTCTTCTGGCATGCAGGTATGTATTCAGATAGAATAAATAAATAAATCTTTCTTTTTCTTTTTTTTTTCTTTTTGGTTTTTCGAGACAGGGTTTCTCTGTGTAGCCCTGGCTGTCCTGGAACTCTGTAGACCAGGCTGGCCTTGAACTCAGAAATCTGCCTGCCTCTGCCTCCCAAGTGCTGGGATTAAAGGTGTGTGCTACCAAGCCCATCTGGGAAGTTTATTTTAAAATTTTTTTTATTTTAAAGATTTGTTTGTTTATTATATGTAAGTACACTGTAGTTGTCTTCAGACACACCAGAAGAAGGTGTCAGATCTCATTACAGATGGTTGTGAGCCACCATGTGGTTGCTGGGATTTGAATTCAGGACCTTTGGAAGAGCAGTCAGTGCTCTTAACTGCTGAGCCATCTCACCAGCCCCTTATTTTTATTTTTTAAGGTTTATTTATGTTTAAAATTTTTACTATATGGGTATGGATGTTTGCCTGCATGTGTATTTATATATTGTGTGAACTCCTGGTTCCTATAGAGCCCAGAAGAGGGTATTTATTCCCTAGAACTGAAATTATGATGGTTGTGAACCACCACATGGGGGCTCAGAGTGGAGCTAGGAATTAAACCTGGAAACTCTGCAAGAACAGTCATTGCTTTTAACCAATGAGCCATCCTTCAAACCCCTTCTTTGGGAATTTTTACCAGTGTGGGATTGGCTACGAAAACCAGTATTTTTGCTGCTGTTGTTGGGTGAACTAAACTGTGGGAACTAGGTGGAAGTGGCTGAAAGCCTGCAACTTGTTCATCAGAGTATTTTAAAGTTTTTAGAGAACAACGTGATAGAACATGCCTATCATCCCAGAATGTGGGAGGCTGAGGCAGGAGAATCCTGATTTAAGGTTAGCCTGGGGGCTGGTGAGATGGCTCAGTGGGTAAGAGCACCCGACTGCTCTTCCGAAGGTCCAGAGTTCAAATCCCAGCAACCACATGGTGGCTCACAACCATCCGTAAGAAAATCTGACTCCCTCTTCTGGTGTGTCTGAAGACAGCTACAGTGTACTTACATATAATAATAAATAAATCTTTAAAAAAAAAATTAAAAAAAATAAAAAAAATTAAAAAAAAAAAAGGTTAGCCTGGGCTACAGAACGAGACTCTGTCTTTAAAAAAAAAAAAGAGTTTTGGGGAAATAGAGTCAATGTAGTTGTGCACACCTGTAATCTCAGTGTTTGGGGAGTCTGGAGGACTATAGCAACTTCTAGGCCAGACTGGTCTACATAGCAAGCTCCAGGTGACCTAGACCTTAATAACAACAGACGGGCACACTCCTTCCAAGACCTAGTTGAGATAAGTGGTAGACAAGCCAGAAACATAACTAAAATAAGAGAACCAGGGATAACTAAAATAAGAGAACCAGGGATAGAGCGATTCAGCATCTAAAGTGACTGACTGCTCTTAAGAGTACCCATATCCAATTCCTATCACCTAAGTGGAAACCCATAGCTTCCTGTATTCCAGTTCTAGGAGTTCCATTGTTCTCTCCAGGCCTCTTTGGGCACCAGGCATGCATGTGTTGCATAGATATGCGTGCCAGCACAATAACTATACGTATTTTAAAAAATAATAAGAGAGCCATTGAAAGCCAGAAATGAGCTCTTCACAAGCTAGTGGCTGGCTGGGCAACAATGTATCTATCTGCATGAGGAATATCAGGGAGGACTAGTGAAAATTTAAAACACAAGATACACTTGAGAACTGGTTGAAAAAAAAAAATTGAGTGCTGGGCAGTGATGGTGCACGCCTTTAATCCCATCACTTGGGAGGCAGAGGCAGGCAGATTTCTGAGTTTGAGGCCAGCCTGTCTCAAAAAAACCCAAAAAACAAAAAACAAAAAAACAAAAACAAAAATTGAGGGGGCTGGTGAGATGGCTCAGTGGGTAAGAGCACCCGACTGCTCTTCCGAAGGTCCGAAGTTCAAATCCCAGCAACCACGTAGTGGCTCATAACCATCCGTAATGAGATCTGACTCCCTCTTCTGGAGGGTCTGAAGACAGCTACAGTGTACTTACATGTAATAAGTAAATAAATAAATAAATAAATAAATAGATAAATAGAGACAATATCTTACTATATAGCCTTCAGTGACCTGGAACTCTAGTCCAGGTTAGCCCAAACTTACATGTAATAAATAAATAAATAAATAAATAAATAAATAAATAAAGACAATATCTTACTATATAGCCTTCAGTGACCTGGAACTCTAGTCCAGGTTAGCCCAAACTTACATGTAATAAATAAATAAATAAATAAATAAATAAATAAATTGAGAAAATATCTTACTATATAGCCTTCAGTGACCTGGAACTCTAGTCCAGGTTAGCCCAAACCCTCAAAGATCTCCCTGCCCCTGCTTCCAGGGTGATGATATTCAAGGTGTCACACCTAGCCACACTAAGATTTTTATTTTATCTTGTACTTACTTTTTTGTTTTCAATACATTCTAACTGCAGTTTCCCCTCCCTTCATTCCCCTATTTCTCCCTACCTTCCCTCTCTCAGATCCACTGTTCCTCCTCTGTGTTCCTTCAGAAAAGAACAGGCCTCCTAGGGATATCCACTGAACAAGACATAACAAGATGGGACAAGACTAGGCACAAATCCTTATAGCAAGCCTAGGTGAGGCAACCACCCAGGAGGAAAGGGGTACCGAGAACAAAGAAAGAGTCAGAGACAACACTGCGTTTTGATGGATACTTCCACTGTTAGGAATCCCACAAAAACACAAGGCTAACAATCATAATATCTGTGCAAAGGACCTAGCATGGGCCCATGTAGGCTTCGTGATAGCCCTTCAGTGTCTGTAAGCCAGTGAGTCCTGCTTAGTTGATGTCTGTGGGCGATGTTCTCTTGTCCTTGACTCCTCTGGCTGAAACTTTTAATGCTTAATCTTCAAACAGATTTGTTGGCAATGGTGGACACCTTGTGGGCTTGAGGCTTTGAAGTAGAACACCCATTCAGCTCTGCTGCTGCTCAGTTATAGGGTAACTCCTAAGGAGTATATACTGTAGGACTAAAACAGCAGCTCCACAGCCCACGCCTTTAATCCCAGCACTCGGGAGGCAGAGGCAGTAAGTTCAAGGCCAGCCTGGTCTACAGAGTGAGTTCCAGGACAGCCAGGGCTACACAGAGAAACCCTGTCTCGAAACAAAACAAAACAAAACAAAAACAAAAAACAAACCAGCAACTCCACAGTACAGAGACGTCGTAGTCTACATTCCAAAGAAGCCACACACAACAGCTGCCACTACAGCCTCTCAGTAAAGAATCAGCCATCCTAGATGAGGCTTAGTGTTCAGTGCTAACGTCCACACATGCCAGGCATGTGCAAATCTTGGGTTTGATCCCCAGCATGCTCCAAAAAAAACGGTTGCCTGTTGCAGAGGGTTGTGTTTTGCTTTGCTTTGCTTTGCTTTTGAGGCATGGCCTGAAACTCCAAGACTGAATGCTTGGAGCTTCCTAGACCGACTTTTCATTGTTACCTGTGGGAAGCCAACTCCAAGATGGCCCGGGTTGCCGTTGTCATAAACAACACCACTGCGCAGGCATCAATTCGAATTTGGCACCAACCCCTCCCCAGTGGGTGCATGCAAATTGGGTGCCAGCAGACTGACCAATCCCAGGGGCCACGGAGCCTTCTCCTGTGCTGGGGTGCATATAAGCAGGGCTCCCTGGGCGCCCCGGGTCCCCGTAGAAACATCGAGGCGTTCCTGAAATAAAGGTTGTTGAGAAGAATCCGTCTGTGTCGTGTCCTTCTTGCTGGTCGAGAGCAGATGCGACAGTTACCCAAAAGGTACCTTCAGCAAGTCAGTTTCCACATACCTCCAATCTGACGTAGGAGTGGTACTGAAAGCACCTGTGCCTTAAGCAATTCTCAGTCATACTTGACTTCTTGGTTATCCTTCAGAATTCCATAAAATCTCAGATAGCAATCACTGACAAAAGGCTACATCAAAGCCTAGGTGCCCTCAGTCTGGAATTCATGCCAGATACAATGGTTCTGCTAAAAATCTACATTTTCCCCTAAGTATCTGAGTGCACTGCGGTCAGCCCAGTTCCCTATGATCTTAGCCTCAGACCAGGACAAGAAGTCACACTCATAGTGGCTTGAACTAATGTTCTAGGGTTGTACGGACTGCCTGCCTTCCCAATGTACAAGTTACATACCCTGAGGTTTTACACACACACACACACACACACACACACACACAGACAGAGAGAGAGAGAGAATCATCATCCAAATATAAGACATTGCATTTCCTTCCTCCAAATGACTCAGCTAACCTGCTTGTGGTATTCTGCCTACAACCCAGCCTAATTGCCGTCTTCCAATGTACTCAATAAAATAAGGTTTCTAT
Organism: Mus musculus; assembly: GCF_000001635.26. Classification (NCBI taxonomy): domain Eukaryota; kingdom Metazoa; phylum Chordata; class Mammalia; order Rodentia; family Muridae; genus Mus; species Mus musculus. The sequence continues at coordinate 89,987,893 of NC_000069.6, read as the reverse complement.
TTAAAAACAGAAAGTATGCCAGGCAGTGGTGGCGCACACCTTTAATCCCAGCCAACACTTAGGAGGCAGAGGCAGGCAGATTTCTGAGACCAGCCTGGTCTACAGAGTGAGTTCCAGGATAGCCAGGGCTACACAGAGAAACCCTGTCTCAAAACAAACAAACAAACAAACAAACAAACAAAATCTTTTTTTAAAATGCCATTCTCACTGGGCGGTGGTGATGCATGCCTTTAATCCCAGCACTCGGGAGGCAGAGGCAGGTGGATTTCTGAGTTCGAGGCCAGCTGGTCTACAGAGTGAGTTCCAGGACAGCCAGGGCTATACAGAGAAACCCTATCTCAAAATCAGTAAATAAGTAAATAAAAGCAGAGTAGACATGATGGAATTAGGTAGCCAGTCCTACAGAAGAATCACACCATGCTACAGGTCTGATGTGTGAGGTTTATAAAAGGTAGTGGTTGAAGGCAGACACAGAGGCTACCTCTAGGGGGAGAAAGGAAAGAAGGGAGGAAATGGCTCTTTGTAAGGACAGAAAGTGCACAACCAAGGGGGACATAATGGGCAGAGGCAACAATGGGAATGCTTAGACTCTGGGCAGCTAATGACAACCTGTCTTCTCGTTGCTGGGTTGTCTGATGGTCCCATCGTCACCAGGCAGGGCTGGCCACGGAGGCTGCCTGATTGCCAACAAGACATGCTTGACAAACATAAGCAATTTGCTGTAAACAGAACTGTGCTATAAGAAAGAAAAGCCAGACATGGTGGCTCATGACTATAATCCCAGAATTTGAAGGCAGAAGTCAGGTGATTACCAAAAGTTCAAGACCAACCTGGGATGCAGAATAAGTTCCAGATCAACCAGGGCTAAATTGCTAAATCCTGAGAGAAGAAAGAAAGAAAGAAAGAAAGAAAGAAAGAAAGAAAGAAAGAAAGAAAGAAAGGAAGAAAGAAAAAAAGAAAGAAAGAGAGAGAAAGAGAGAGAAAGAAAGAGGGAAAGGAAAGAAAGAGGAAAAGAAAGGGAAGGGGAGGGGATGAAGAGGAGAGGAGAAGAGGGGAGGAGAGGGAAGGGGAAAGAAGAGAAGAGGAGGGGAGGGGAGGGGAGAGGAGGGGAGAGGAGGGGAGAGGAGAGGAGAGGAGAGGAGAGAAGAGAGAAAGTAGCTGGGCTGTAGTTTGGTTGGTAGAGTGTTTGCCTAGTGAGTACAGAGCCCTAGGGTCGATCCCTAGTAAGTGCTGGGATAGCCTGCAGACCAGACTGCTACTGAAGCCCCTGTATCTGTAGCAATTCTTCCCTTCTCACAGATAGCAACGGGCCCCCTACTAAGAACACTGAATCACCAGCCAAGACTTCCAAGTGCCAGGATCCCTTGCCTGAGGAAGCATTGGTGGTCCTTCATGCTGCCCTCTATCCTTCCCCTGCTAACCTACCTCTCTGCCTTTGCCCCTCTGTGCCTCTACCTCCCTGCCTGGGAATCAGAGACCCTAACTGCAGGTTTGTGCTGTGAGCCATGCTCCCTTTTCTCAGCTATAACAAAGCCCTCCCGCCCCCCGGGTCCCCCTCCCCCCTGCATCAGAGCCCTGCTTTCTCTTCAGAGCACCCCCATGTGTCTGTCTGTGCTGCTGGGGCCTGGACTTAAGAGTCCCTGACATGCTGTTGTTTGTCCTTGGCATTAATAACTTTTTTAAAAGATTTATTTATTTATTATGTATATCAGGTTTATTTATTGTTATATGTAAATACACTGTAGCTGTCTTTAGACACACCAGAAGAGGGCATCAGATCCTATTACGGGTGGTTGTGAGCCACCATGTGGTTGCTGGGATTTGAACTCAGGACCTTCGGAAGAACAGTCAGTGCTCTTAACCGCTGAGCCATCTCACCAGCTCTCTCTTTTTTTTTTAAGAGGGATTTATTTTTACTTTATGAGTATGAGCGATTGCCTGTATATAGGTATGTCCACCATGTGTATACCTAGTGCTGCAGAGTCCAGAAGAAGATGTCAGATTCCCTGGAATAGACAAGTTGTAAACCATCGTGTGCATGCTAAGACCCAAACCAGGGTCCTCTGCAATAGTAGCAAATGCTCTTAGCCAAGAAGCCATGTCTTCAGTTATAACTCTAATGATGCCTTTACTCCCAACACTCCATCTTATTTTCCCCTTGAACCTTGAACCTGAGACCATCCATAATGATTCCCCAAGATGTGTCATAAGACTTGCCCAGTCAGGGTTCTAAAGAGCGATATACTTGGTTTTAAGTTGTATACATGTGTGTGACTCTCATAAGTATGTTTATTTATGGGCTGGAGAGATGGCTCAGCGGTTAAGAGCACTGACTGCTCTTCTGAAGGTCCTGAGTTCAATCCCAGCAACCACATGATGGCTCACAACCATATGTAACAAGATCTGGTGCCCTCTTCTGGTGTGTCTGTACTCAAATAAAAAAAAAGTGTGTTTATTTATAAACATTTTAAAGTAAAAGGGTTTGTTTTGCTATTGCTCAAAAACAATACCTTAAAGTATACAAACAATAAGTTTTAAACATAGTCTTTCATTTCCAATGTATTTGGGCTGACTAAACTTTGAGATGCAGTGTGACTTCCTATGTTCGTGTGTTTACTAAGAGATTGAGGAGCTGGGGCTAGAGAGATGGCTCATTAGTTGAAAGCACTGCTCCTCTTTCAGAGGACCAGAGTTTGATTTCCAGCATCCACATGACAGTTTACAGCCATCTGTAAGTCCAGTTTTAGGTGATCTGATGCCCTCTCTGGCTTCCCTGAGCACTGCATGGACATTGTGCACAGAGAGACATCTAGATAAAACACATACATTGTTTTTAATGTATTAAAAAAGAAATTCGAGGGCCAGTGAGATGGCTCAGCAGTTAAGAGCACTGACTGCTCTTCTGGAGGTCCTAAGTTCAAATCCCAGAAACCACATGGTGGCTCACAACCACCAGTAATGAGATCTGAAGACAGCTACAGTGTACTTACATATAATAAGTAAGTAAGTAAGTAAATAAATAAGTAAATAAATAAATAAATAAAATCTTTAAAAAAGAAAAGAAAAGAAAAGAAATTCGAGAGCTGCAGATTGGGCTGGGAAGGTGGCCTATTGGTTAAGAGAACTTGGTTGTTCTTCTAGAGGCCCCTGGTTCTGTTCCCAACACCTACATGGAACTCAAGTTTCAGGGTATCTGGACTTTAGACATTGCATGCATGCATACTGCACAGACACACATGCAAGTAAGACACCTATGTACATAAGAAATAAGTGAAAGATTTTTTTAAAAGGAACTATCAGTAAAAGTGTACTTTTTGTAAAAGAGGCTTCTCTGTGTGGATCTGGCCATCCTGGAACTCAGTTTGTATACCAGGCTGCCTCTGCCACCCAAGGTCTAGGATTAAAGGCATGTGCCACCACACCTGGCAAAGAGGCGTTTTTTGTTTGTTTGTTTTTTGTTTTGTTTTGTTTTGTTTTGAGACAGGGTTTCTCTGTATAGCCCTGGCTGTCCTGGAACTCACTTTGTAGACCAGGCTGGCCTCAGAACTCAGAAATCCGCCTGACTCTGCCTCCCAAGTGCTGGGATTAAAGCCGTGCGCCACCACGCCCAGCTGAGGCGGTTTTTAAAAACAAGTCCTTACATGGAATTTTGTGCAAGAATGGTTACAATATAGCTATAATTTAATTATAATTTCTTTTTTAAAAGATTCATTTATTTATTATATGTAAGTACACTGTAGCTGTCTTCAGACACTCCAGAGGAGGGAGTCAGATTTCATTACAGAAGGTTGTGAGCCATCATGCAGTTGCTGGGATTTGAACTCAGGACTTTCAGAATAACAGTCAGTACTCTTAATTATAATTTCCAGTCCCCTAATTATAATTTCTAAGGTCAAGAGTTTGTCATACTGATGACAAAAAACAAAAAAAGAAAAAGAAAAGTAGCTGTTAGGCTCTAAGAATTGTTGAAGGAAGATGGTACGCAAAGGCAAAAAGCATTGATTCTGCAGAAATCACCAGCATGTAGGGGTTAACTGTTCATTGTAGACCCCTTTTTTATGCAGGGCTGGGGGAATTTTCCAGAAGGGTTAGGTAACCTCTAATATGACAGTGACATTAGTACATTTTTGATTGGCTGTTATGTTAGTTTCTCTATATTTGCTGAGACCCTGAGGAGTTTCAGAGACTAGCTCAGTTCTGGCTTTGTTATCTTCTCTGGCTAGGTGTCCCAGGACCATCAGGACTGAAGGCCCATTATTAGTGGCTTTTCCTGAGGAGCCCAGTCTGCTTCCCAGGGAATTGAAATTTATTACCAAGGTTTTGGGACCTCTCTTAGCCAGTGCCCTTCCCCACTTCATCTCTCCAGCCTGAAAGCTGATTTTTTGGTTTTTTGTTTGTTTTTGTTTTTTTTTTTTTTTTTTTTTTTTTTTTTTGGTTTTTCGAGACAGGGTTTCTCTGTTATAGTCCTGGCTGTCCTGGAACTTACTTTGTAGACCAGGCTGGCCTCGAACTCAGAAATCCGCCTGCCTCTGCCTCCCAAGTGCTGGGATTAAAGGCGTGTGCCACCACGCCCGGCCTGAAAGCTGATTCTTAGTAAGAGGTACAATGGGATAAAGAAGAGGGAGCTGAGCTGTGCTGACTGGATCACAAGCCAGTCACGTAAACTGATGTTGCTCCTACCACCACTTAGTGATATCCTTGTTGAAGCAGTCATTGGCTTTCTCTGCAGCAGCCAGCACCATCATTTCTTTTATGCCTGCCTGGACTCCTTGGAAGCCTCAATAAGTGCTCTGGAAGGAACTTTACCTTGCAACAAAGCCCTTCGTTGTCTTGATCACATTGCTTTTCAGCTGTGTAAGACCAAACTATGGATAACTCCAGAGATGTGAAATAAGGCAAAAGGGACTTGGATTGCCTGGCAGGTTTGGTTTTTGCCACAGTTACCAGAACACGTAGCAAGTACATCCTTTCTTTCACCAACACCATTAGCTGACTGTAGTGGATGTTCCAGGTGAAGGCGGTCATGGTCTGATTCAGGCAGTCCACGTTGGAGTCCACAGGATGTACAGAGTGAGCAGCGAACACAAGGAGCAGTTGCTCTGCTCTCTTTGTCTAGGTCAGGAGTCTGAACAGAAGCTTTGCCAGGAGTCATGTCTTCAGTTAAGTCATGTTTGCTTGAGCTGGAGAGATGGCTCAGCGGCTAAGTGCACTGACTATTTTTCTAGAGGTTCTTCTAGAGTTCAGTTCCCAGCAACCACATGGTGACTCAGAACCATCTGTAATGGGATCCAACGCCCTCTTCTGGCGTGTCTGAAGAGAGCAACTGTGTATTTACATACAAATAAATAAATAAATCTTATAAAACAAAATAAAACAAAACAAAACATGGGGCTGGAGAGATGGATGGCTCAGCAGTTAAGAGCACCATCTGCTCTTCCGAAGGTCCTGAGTTCAAATCCCAGCAACCACATGGTGGCTCATAACCATCCACAATGAGATCTGACACCCTCTTTTGGTGTGTCTGAAGACAGCTGCAGTGTACTTGCATATAATAATAAATAAATTAAAAAAAACATGTTTGCTTATGGGGTTGAGTGCTATTGTCAAAAGGCAATGAACATGAACATTTGTTCCCAGGAACTTCCTTGGAGCATGCTCTGACCCTTCCTCCAATCCCCCCTTCAGCAAATACTTTGCCATCCTCCTGGCCTGTGTGGGCTCAGCACCTACATAGCAATGGAGCAGTGGAGACCAGAAGCTATGTGCCTTGAGCATGCCTGCCATGGTCACAGCTCAGCGATCACTCCCAATTTACAAGTTGCTGCCAGTGCCAATCGCAGCGCTTCGGTCTATAATAGCACATTTGTACTTCATGCTGGAGAAAGGACTCTACACACATACTTTATCAATGGTTTGTTCAGTGTTAATCTTCTTCTTTTTTTTTTTTAAGAGAAGGATTCTACACTCACTTTTTTTTTAATTTATTATATGTAAGTACACTGTAGCTGTCTTCAGATACTCAAGAAGAGGGAGTCAGATCTTGTTACAGATGGTTGTGAGCCACCATGTGGTTGCTGGGATTTGAACTCTGGACCTTTGGAAGAGCAGTCAGATGCTCTTACCCACTGAGCCATCTCACCAGCCCCAGTGTTAATCTTCTATCAGCATGTTATTCCAAGGCTAGAGATGGTTCAGCAAGCCGGGCGGTGGTGGCGCATGCCTTTATTTCCAGCACTTGGGAGGCAGAGGCAGGTGGATTCCTGAGTGTGTCTGAAGACAGCAACAGTGTACTTATTTATAATAATCAATGAATCTTAAAAACAAAACAAACCAACACTTTTATTTTCCCCATTGGCAGCAATACCCTCTCTGGCCAGAGGCTCAAAAGAATGAACAAGGGCTGCCGAGTCAGTGAGACAGTTTGGAGCAGGTATTGCTCTTGAGGACCTGAGTTTGCTCCCCAGCCCCCACATGGTAACTCCCAACCATCCATATGTCCAACCCCCTCTTCTGACTTCTCAGGGGCATCAGGCACATATGTGGTGCACATGCATACGTTAAGGTAAAACACCCATACACATGAATAAGTCTAAAGAATATTAACAATTATAGACACTAATCTTTTTTTTTAAAGATTTATTTATTATATGTAAGTACACTGTAGTTGTCTTCAGACACTCCAGAAGAGGGCGTCAGATCTTGTTACGGATGGTTATGAGCCACCATGTGGTTGCTGGGAATTGAACTCAGGACCTTTGGAAGAGCAGTCAGTGCTCTTAACTGCTGAGCCATCTCACCAGTCCCTATAGACACTAATCTTAAGTCACAAGTTCTTAAATCCTGCAACAGCCCCTGATACATCTCATGCTGCGGGTGCAGAGCCCAGAGAGAAATGAAGGCTAGTGTAGAACCTTTACTGCATTAACGAGGCTGTGGTTCTCATCTACCCTACACTCCGTGGAGGGACAGTCCCTAATCCCTGCCCTCTGTTGACTCAAGTTCCTGAGGGAACTGAATGGTTCAGCTGGCAGAACTGGAGCTCAGCAAAGATCAGAGCATTGTCATCTACAGAGATTTGGAGTGTGCCTTCCTGGTTCTCTGTGCCCATGACACTATGTGGAAGGAGAAGTGTAGCAGAATTTTCCCCCAATTAATTTAAATATTAATACAACAAGAAGCCTGTGATTGGACAGTGGAAAGGGAGGCAGAGCTAAGAGTTTCAGAGACAAAGACGGGGGACAGGGGAGAGGAGGAGGAAGGGAGATGGAGGAAGAGATAGACGATCCAGATTCTGTGTGGCTTTAAATAGCCGCAGGTAGCTATGAATATCATAAAAGGATAGAATAACTGGCACAACTTGTCTAATCTAGGTGGGCAGCTTGTATCATTATCAATTGGCTCAAATTATTGTGTGCGTATCTTGTGAATTGAGAATTTATTGATATATAAATCTGACTGATAAATTATAAGCTTCTATCTAGAGTTTTGATTTACTGGGTTAAGGGGTTTTGTGGCAACTAGCCACAGGGCATAAATGGCTGAGAAGGTACAAGTGGCTCTGAGGCAGGCAAGCCTGAGCTGGGAAGACTGCCACATAGGGCCAGACATGGAGGCAGCAAGACCCATTCTGCCGGGGCAGAGAGTAGCTGGGTCTAGCGGGATGGCAATGGGTATAGCACGGGATGGTGCCATTTTTTATTATTTCCCACAACAGAGACGCATCATCCAACAGTGTACATCACCAAGAGATAGATCAACTTTTGGTCAACGCCTCCTTCCTTCCAGGGTTGCCCTAATGCTCTGCAAAGGGCATCGATAAGGGATGGAAGAGAATGTCAGAGGGGAAAAGACTGGACAGGCAGTCAAGGTTGCTGCTAGGAACACTCTCCCCTTGGAGCCAACAGAGGTCTGCCTAAGTTGGGGACATGTTCCAGAGGGAATATATCTGCAATATTACCAGGAGGAGAAGGAATGGGACAATTTGTGTTGACAGACATGCTTTTCAACACACTGGGTGGCTTCAGAGAGAGAAAAGAAAATTGCTCTTCCCTGAAGCTAATCAATGGAAATTCCTAAAACTCTTCACCAACCCTTCTCTGGGACAAACTAGGACTGTCAGATAGCACACCACTCTCTATAAGGAAAAAAAAATTTTTTTTTGTTTTTTTGAGACAGGGTTTCTCTGTGTAGCCCTGGCTTGTCCTGGAACTCACTTTGTAGACCAGGCTGGCCTGGAACTCAGAAATCCGCCTGCCTCTGCCTCCCAAATGATGGGATTAAAGGCGTGCGCCATCACCACCTGGCTGGAAAAAAAACTTTTAAAGATCATTAAACAGTTGCCAAGGAAACAACTTCATGAATAAGCATCAATGAACTTGGAGGTACCAGGAGAAGCCTGGCAAATAGACTTATCTTCATGTCCAAGCCCAGGGACATATGGCACCCCTTGTACTGGCAGACACTTTAACCATTGGTGTGAACGTTCCCCAGAGAACAGAGGTTGCCAAGGTACTAGTGTCTGAACTTATTCCCGACTGGACTCCCCAAGAGCCTATAGCGCGACAGTGGCTCTTCCTGCAAGATGTCCATCATTCAAGGATACATATAATCCACTGCCTGGACATCACAGGCCTCTGGGTGGGTGGGTGGGGACAAAAGCTAATGAGTTCCATCTGAGAAAATAAATCCTTCCTTCTGTGGACAACATGGCTACCCACAGTTTGACTGTGAGTCAGGTACACCTGCCTCGGGCACTAGGCTTCAACCCACATGAGAAGCCGTCTGAGTGACCATTTCTCACTGAAGCCTTTCTTCTTGGTAAGGAAGCTCCTCCAAGAGGTACAAGAAACACTCCAGTGTCTATGCAGGACTGAAGCACACAGACATGCCCACCATTGTTCCCTGCTGGAGATCAAGTGCGACTGGTCCATGTCACTTCCTTCCCATGAGAACCTACCTGAAGGGACCTCACACCTGTGATACCAACTCCACCAGCAGCTATCACAATGCCTGAAATAGAATCCTGGCTTCAGGGGCTGGGGAGATGGCTCAGTGGGTAAGAGCACCCGACTGCTCTTCCGAAGGTCAGGAGTTCAAATCCCAGCAACCACATGGTGGCTCATAACCATCCGTAATGAGATCTGACTCTCTCTTCTGAAGTGTCTGAGGACAGCTACAGTGTACTTACATATAATAAATAAATAAATAAATAAATAAAAATCTTAAAAAAAAAAAAAAAAAAAAAAAAAGAATCCTGGCTTCATCACTCTTGAGTCAAACTTTGGAAGCCAAAGAGGAGACACTCTAGAAGGAGCCAAATAAGTCAGAAAGGGATAGATATTGTTGTGGCCTATTCAGGAGTTGAAGTCCCCTTTGGGGGCTGGAGATGTGATTCAGTAGTTAATAGTATATACATTCCTGGGAAGTGCTGGAGTTGGTTCTCAGAACCTTCGTAACTCCAGCTTCAGGGGCTCTGACACCTCCACAGGCACCTGCACCACTGCTGTGTGCATACCCCTTCACAGACTCACACACATATCCATAATTTCATTTTTAAAATTAAATAAAAAAGTGTTAAAATTTTAAGAGGAAATAAATTCCTCTTTGAAAAGATAAGGGCCGGCAAGATGGCTTGGTGAGCGGAGGCTCCTACTTGTTCAAAGTAATGCATATATAGTATTGTAAGGGTCCATGATTCACCGAGGAATGACAGCCCAGATTCAAACAGTATGTAAATGCAGAAGGTTTTATTCTGCAGAAGTCCAGCATGCTGGAGTCTCCAATTACAAGAGTACAGAGACAACCAAGTGAGCTGGCAGGCCCGATTTAAAGCACATTAGGAAGTTCCGGGGCAGGTGACTCCATGTTAATAATCTATTGGGTTCATCATCTCTACAGACATCCCATTACTGGAGTACGGGGGCTGGAAACATGCTGGAGAGCTCTGGAGACTATTACTGAGGAAATCGCTGAGCAAGTCTGGAACTGCTGCTGACCCATTGTCCCTGCCTCAGGCCAGGTGGCTGGGCAGCTTTTCTTTTCTTTTCTTTTCTTTTCTTTTCTTTTCTTTTCTTTTCTTTTCTTTTCTTTTCTTTTCTTTTCTCTTCTCTTCTCTTCTCTTCTCTTCTCTTCTTTTTTAAAGATTTATTTGTTATTATATGTAAGTACACTGTAGCTGTCTTTAGACACACCAAAGGAGGGCATCAGATCTCATTGTGAGTGGTTGTGAGCCACCATGTGGTTGCCAGGATCCGAACTCAGGACCTTCAGAAGAGCAGTCAGTGCTCTTACCCGCTGAGCCATCTCTCCAGCCCCTTGGGCAGCTTTTGAGGACTGGACTTGCCTGGATTTGCCCAGTTCTTGGAATCAGAGATTTAGGCCTAGTCTCCTTAGCTGTCGATTTGAAGCCTATCATGTATTCAGCCTAGCCTTCTTAGTATGACCTTATATATTAGAATGACCTTCATACATTAGAATGGTTTGCTCCAGCCGGGCGTGGTGGCGCACGCCTTTAATCCCAGCATTGGGGAGGCAGAGGCAGGCAAATTTCTGAGTTCGAGACCAGCCTGGTCTACAAAGTGAGTTCCGGGACAGCCAGGACTATACAGAGAAATCCTGTCTCGAAAAATCAAAAAAAAAAAAAAATGGTTTGCTCCAGTGGGTCCTGAGGCCAGGCATATATTGGGCAGTGTCTTGGGGTTCTTGTATTCCTGTGGTGAGGCAACAGGAGACTGGGAACTCTTAGAAAAGAAAACATTAATTTGGTGCTTGTTTAAGTTTCAGAGGGTTAGTCTGCTATCATTATATCTGGGAGCCTGGCTTGGGCTTTTAAAACTTCAAACCCCACCCACAGTGACACACTTCCTCCCACAAAGCCACAACCAGCCACCCAGAAGAGCCTATGAGGTCCTTCTCATGCAAACCACCACAGTCCATTCCCTGGTCCCCTAGGCTAGTAGCCATATCATAAAGCAAAAATGCAGCCCAACTTCAAAAGTTCCCACAGTCTGTCACAGTCTCAGCAGTCTTTAGAAGTCCAATCTCTCCTGAGACACATGGCAAATCTCTCAACCGAAACCCCCTGTGAAATAAAAATAAAAAAGATCACATACTTCTAACATACAAAGACACAGGATCTACATCACCACTGCAAATGAGAGGAAAGAGAGCACGGTGAGGAAGTATCAGACCAAACCAAGAGGGAAAGCCAGCAGGGCAAACGCTAACCTCTGCATCTCTCTGCATCATATCAAAGCCCTCTTCAGACCTTCCACTCCTTCCTTCCAGCTCTGTTGACTGTAACACACTTCTCTCTCTTGGACTGGCTCCACACCCAGTCTACAGGTTTCCTTGGCAGGTGTCTTATGACTCTAGCTTCTCCAAGATTTTGGGGTCAATTCAGACTTCACCTTTATAACTTCACACAATAGCCTCTCAGAGCCTCCATGCAGGGATACCCCTGACACACACCTGGCCTCAGTGACTTAGTTATGGAGGGAGATCCCATAACCCCTTTCTTCTTCCTTCCTTCCTCTCTCTCTCTCTCTCTCTCTCTCTCTCTCTCTCTCTCTCTCTCTTTCTTTCAAGATTTATTTATTTATTATATGTAAGTACAGTGTAGCTGTCTTCAGACACCCAGAAGAGGGCATCAGATCCTATTATGGATGGT